>NC_137054.1:62261678-62799178 GCF_032717465.1 Coenobita brevimanus
GTTTCACTAAAGTCTAGCATAAACACTGGAATATCGTAATAAAACTATACGAGACTGGCTAGAAGTGTTTTTCTGTTTATTTATTATTATTATTGTAATTATTAAGATGAGGTAACATTGCAGTAACCCGTGTTTGTACGGCAAAAAATCTTGTGGTTTGGTGGAAATTTCCATCTCGTCAGATGAACAAGACACACCTTATATTCTGTCAAATCGTTCTCCAAGCCTGGAGTGCATACGGACATGCAGTTTGTTGCAAATGATAGTAGAAAGATTAAAGTTTGTCCGACAAAAATATTAGCTTTTGATATTAAGGATAAGTGGGATAAAACCCGAGTTGAAAACATACCATTTTTTTTCCAATTTCTCCGCACTGAGCACATTTCAGTAGGCTGTCGTCATGGCTGCTGCAACGAAAGGGTTAAGGCATCTGCAGCAGCCAAAATTAGGCTGATCTGCATTATGGAGAGCTCTCCTGGTGTTGCTGGCATCGATGTAACGTCCTCTTGTCTCACCTGTAATGCATCCTCGACAGATGCTGCAGTAATCACATCTTCTGCTGTGCTGGCTTCACCAGCATTATTAATCTGAGACGTTGTGGATATCAAGAGACAGCTCGCACTATTTGGGAATCGCACTATTTGATCACGCGCTAATTGTAACCTAGGTGTATGTAGATGGAGTTTCAGAGTAAGGCAGTGGATGTAGGACTGGCCCTAATGAGAGAGGGCAGTGTTTGGAAACTCCCTATACTGTTGTTTGCAGATTATACTATATTGTTAAGTGAAGATGAAGGGGAACTGCAAAGTTTGTTGGGTGAGTTTGGGAGAGTGTGTAAGAAATGGAATCTAAAGGTGAATGTAGGGAAGAGTCAAGCTATGGTCTTCGAGAGAAATGAAGTCACTGAATGTACAGTGAGGTTGAATGAGGAGGAAATGAAAATGTGAGTGTGTTTAAGTACTAGGGTAGTGTGATGAGTAAGGATGGAAGTTTAGAGGGTGAAGTGCTTGAAAGGGCACAGCAAGGAAGAAAAGTTGTTGGTTCTTTGAAAGCTGTGACAAGAAACAGGGAAGTGAACATGTAAGTAATAAAGTTGCTGCATGACAGTATTGTGATACCAGTTCTTATGTATGGAAGTGAAGCTTTGACCTTATTGGAAGGACACAAGTTGAGAGTGAGAGCAGTGGAAATGAGTTATCTGAGAGAAGTATGTGGAGTTACATTGAGAGACAGACTGGGAAATGGAAAGTGAAGGAGTGCTGTGGTGTGAATGTGGATGTGATTGAAAGCGTTAGGAGAAATATGTTGAGGTGGTTTGGCCATGTGTAGAGGATGGAGAACGAGAGACTAATAAGGAGAGTGTGTGTGAGTGAGATGGAGGGAGAGAGAGGGACGGGGAGGCTGAGAATGAGGTGGAGGGATGAAGTGGAGTGGTATATGAGAGAGGGGGATGTGAGCTGGAAGCAGGGCAGTGAAATGGCAGGGGACAGGGCAACGTGGAGTTTATTTGTTTGTGGCCACCCTTGGTGGGATTGAAGCCTCTGGCAGTAGATAGGTAGATAGATGGATAGATCTGGTTCAAAACTGTGACCTGAATTTGGACTGTAGAGTTTCATAATATAAACCATCTTTTTGCAATTGAAATGAACGTGTGGAAAGTCAGCTCTTAACGGAATCTGTGGAGGTGGTATCAGTTTTGTTGTTGAACAGAGTTGATGTTTTCAGTTAATCATTTCTCTTCTGAAATTATAATGGGTCAGTGTTTACTAGATACAGTACAAAATGAGCAACTGACTACTCTGCCATCTGAAGATTGGAATTAGTCTCTCCATTCATGACAGAGAAGTAAACCTGAAATTTGGAAGCATGTTACTGAAATATTTGGATTTATGGGTTCTAGCACAGAATGCATGTTTGGGTTTGTCACTGTTTTTGGTACACTTGTCAGGCTGGCAGTGTTGAGACTTGAGTAACCCAGAACTAGTCTCACGATGGGAACCAACCTCAATCATGACTAAAATCACGGTCAGAACTAATCTCACAGTTGGAGAATGTGTTAAACACCTGGCATCGTGTGAAATGTACAGGCAAACCCCGGTTTAAAGATGTAATTGGTTAAGTAAAAACCCATTGCAAGTCAGGGTATCGTATCTCAGGGTAGATTTAATGTGTAAGGTATAGGGATGCATTTCTGAGCCTTGGGTTTCCCCCCCAGCCAAGTCCTAAACCCACCTAAATGAGTCCAAAAACAAACTTAAAGCCAATCTAAATGGCCTAACATCTGTAAAAGAAGCCAGCCTAAGCCTAAAACCAGTGCCGATCTTGCTTTTACCCAGTCAAGGTCACTGAAGAATGCAACCTCTGACTCGTATTCAAGCTTGGTAGAGAAGAAGCAGCAGCTGCATTGTATACAATCCCACCATCAGACAGTCCCAGGACAGTTAAATAAACATCTGTTATGCATGATAATAATGCATGAATGTTTTAGAGTTGTCCAAGGTGCAAAATGTTGTGACAGAGAATCATTGATGTTTTGACGACGAATGCAATCGACGATGCGATCAGGATAGCCTTGTCAACGGGCCCTCTTTATGTCATGTTAGTTACTGTTCTGGTTGCTGAGCTTTATTTTCTTATATTTTATTTTCAAATATTTATTTAGAAATTCTTTTGTATTTTCAAAGCATTTTTCGCTGAACAGCCTGAATGTAAACACATGATACATTGATGTCACAGTTTTCATCAGTATATGAAATATTTACTCTGTAAGGCATTCATAATATTGGTATGGTATTTATTTAAAACTATTATTATGTATTCCATGATAGGTTAGATGTTCAGTGGTCAGATACGAAATATTCTCTGTTGAGTTGCCTAGTTGTCCACACTGTTTTGTACCTCATCATGTGGGTGAGAATCCATACCTCAAATGATAGTTTTCACTCCACCAGTGACAAAAACACATTAATCTAAGTCTAAAAACAGTTTATAAATCAACCTAAACACAAAATTTAAGTCTAAAATATCATCAAAAGTGGAAGAAAAAAAAAAAGAATCAAAACCCATTGCAAAACTGGGGGTAGGCCTATGATAGGTGGGATAGGGTGGTATTTCTAACCCCATCATTATTCCGGGGTATTGTATCAAAAGGTATCGTAAATCGGGGTTTACCTGTACATAGACGTAATTGTCCTGGTCTGGAGTGGAGGAGTGTATTTCTGGAGACATCATCAAGACAGCAATGTTATCATTTATAGTTCACTTGAAGAGAAGGTTGATGTTACAGTCACTGTCTTCAAGCATTGCTCATAGG
Source organism: Coenobita brevimanus (assembly GCF_032717465.1). Lineage (NCBI taxonomy): Eukaryota > Metazoa > Arthropoda > Malacostraca > Decapoda > Coenobitidae > Coenobita > Coenobita brevimanus. Next base: position 62,264,992 of record NC_137054.1, read on the forward strand.
CCCAGTAGTTAGGTTTCAGGGGTTAGTACAGCACGGCCCCATTATTTGATTGCTTGGTAATCGATAAGTTACTGTAACAATGAGAAATAAGGTAAGACCATCTTCCTGTATTTGATGCATGCTCCTGCTATAACAATGAAGATGCCAGATGAAAAGCATGCCTCTTGTACTGACACACACACAAGCTGACTGTCACTTGTTGGAGCCAAGATGGCTGCCAATGTTTACAATTGCGGAAATCTGTTCCAGCGCATCTGTGCAAGCCCATAGCTCTTACCACAATTTTTAACAGTTAGGCTGCTCTGTCTCTGTCTCACATGTCTTGGGTTATTGCTCGCATCTCTGTGTACATTGCGTTATCATTCTCTCACTCCTCTGTGTAACATCACAGGCCTCTGCAATCGTTTGTGTGCAGTGCTAATGATTGAAAGGCAGCGCTGTGTGTGCTTTAAAGTGGATTTTGTCATTTATTTTGTGACTGAAGGCATTTGTATTGTTGTGTGCAAAAGATGGAAAGAGAATATAAGAGAGTATGGATCTATTGGCTCAAGGATTGTGTGGATAAGATTGAAAGTTGGACTGCAAATGTGGGCAATTGTGTGTGTGTATGCGCCAACACAAGATCGTGCAAGTAGAGTGAAAGAAGAGTTCTGGACAAATGTGGAAGTGTGCATGGAAAAGTTTGAAAGGAATGAGAGGGTGTTTTTGATTGGAGATATAAATGGAAAAGTGGGAAGTGGGGAGTGGGAAGGTGGAAGGAGTAGTTGGAGAGTAGGGTATGCTGCAGAAATGGATGAAAATGGCAGTGCTGTAGTGGGCATTTGTGCAGGGAGGGGGTTGGTGACAGCCAATACCCTCTTTAGACACAAAATGATCCATAGGTATACAGTACGTAGTGAGTGATGAGAAAGGTGGGTGATGAACTTGGAAGGCAATGATTGATTATGTGTGTGTGGGTGATAGAATGAGAAGGTATGTAGTGGATGCAAGAGCATAAGAGGTTGGGGGGAGTGGACTTTCTGACCACCATATGGTGGTGGTGAAAGCCAAGGTTCAGTTGAAATGGAGGGGTAGGAGAAGGGAAGGACAGGAGGAAGTAGTTCATACAAGGAGGGTAGGAAGGTTGTAAGAGGATGGAAAAAAAGACAATATAAAAGTATAGTGATTGGGTAAATATGATTTGGAGCAGATAGGGGACATGTAAGGTGTGCAAAAGATATTCACAGAAGAAATCTGTGCAGCATGTGAGGTGGTGTGTGAGGTGAAGAGAAAACAAAAGTAGTGCAAGGAACAGCATGGTGGAATGAAGAGGCAAGGCAGGCTGTGGCACAAAAGAAGAAAGCACATAGTGAGTGGATGAGAAACAGGGGTGTGGAGGAAGTTGAGAGACAGAATAGAGAGTTATATGTAGAGAGGAAGACAGAGGTGAAATGATTAATAAGAGAGAATAAGAAGAGAGTGGATGAGGAATTTAGGCTAGATGGAATTTGAGTGTGAATTGGAGGGAATGTAAGAAAATTTTCTGGAAGGAGGTAAAGAAAGCTAGATAGGGTGATAAAGAAGTAGGCTGGGGAGTGAAAGATAAAATTGGTAGATTACTAGTGGAGAAGGAAGATAAAGTGAGCAGATGAAAAGAAGGCGTACTGAGATGACTCTGGAATTTGGGCATCATTTACGCACACATACACACGATCACCCATACATACACATCATCATAAGTCGTTCATGCTTCGATTTACCATCTTTCCTTTGTGTATACAGCATACTGCTCTCTCTCTCTCTCTCTCTCTGTATATATATATATATATATATATACAGTAATCACTCCAATATCCGACGTAATAGAGCCATTGGTAGGTCCGGTTATTGGTTTTGTCCGGATATTGGGCCCCAGCTTATGGACTTGTACTTATGGACCCTAACTCAGAGAAACACCTATACAACTCCCTCTGGACATGCATAGCACCTATTTAAGACCCAAATCACACCAATAAGGCACATAAATGACTGAAATAAATGCAAAAGAAAGATAAAATGAGGGTTTAGAAGTATGTTCATACATTAAATAAACATTCTGGTACTTATGGACCCTAACCTAGCCTAACTCAGAAAAACACATTCCTACTGCACATGCATGAGGTAAGTATAGTATGGAAAAAAGTACAGTATGAAACATTCTGGTAAGTATAGTATGGAGAAAAGTACAGTATGAAACATTCTGGCTACTTACAGCATGTCCCTGGCCACCTCGATGAATAACCGCCTCCTCTCGGACTCTGACAGTAAGAACGATTTCCTGAAGCACTTGCAGTACACTCTTCCTGAAGTCTTGCACTGAACTTAGTCAGTAACACACAGAAGTCCGTTCTCTTCACAGTGTTCACTTTTGTCCAAATAATGCTCCATTGTAACTTAGTGTTGCACATTAACTTTTCCCCTTTTTTTTCAAATTTCCAAAGCCAAAACAAAGAAGTCTATTTACGTTAAATTTAGTTTCTACTGAGTCTTTCTCTCAACTCGAAAACCTTAACACAACACACCGTTTTTTTCACTGCACAACACTCAAAATTCCCGTGTGGTATAGTGGAGAAGTTCTTGCTGTTTATTCGCTGTCAGAGTCCGAAAGTATCACTGGCAGGCGACCAAGGGGTGCATCGCTGGGTCGTGGTGATGGCGTACCCACTGCAGAGGACTCTGAGGAAAGCCGCAAACTCACGTCGAGCGGTGACTCCACCGTGGCTGATGTGCTGGGCTGTGGCTCGGAGCATGAGGGCCTGTCTTGGGGAGGCAACGGAGTGGAGCCAGGGCTGGGCACAGCAGGGGTCACGGGCCTGAAAAAACTGTCAATCGTTGACTGACGCAAGGACTGACGATTGATGATGTGCTGCCTGAAAGCACGCACTTCCTCCACGAGTCCCAAGGGCCCCATCTCCCTGTCGCAGTCCGGGTGTTCCAGGTAGTCTAGGACGAACTCTAGATGTTCCCGGAGTGCGCTCAGCTTGGGGATGGCTGGAGTAGTGTCCTGCTGAGAGGAGTCCACATCATCGTCGCCTTCATCGTCGGAATTTTCAAGTTCGGTACTGACACCAGCAACCGAAGACGCGATCTCGATATCAGACAACGTCTGATACCCAGGATCGCCCTCGTCGTCGTCCAACCACTCACGAACATCGTCCACATCAACATCGCCGCCGTGTGTACGTAGCCGTGCATGAAAGTCATCCACGTCAAACCCTAGAAAATCGTACTCCACATCCGTTCCGAGAAGCAGACGAGACCAACCATTTTCAAGAGTTTTCACAGGGACTTCCTTCCATGCACTAGCCCAGTTGTACAGCGCAGACTTGATGTTGTATCGGCGAAGGTTTTCCAAAGTCCGCTTGCCTCGTGTGTCCCGTCCTTCCCTGCGCTCGTCCTCGTCCTCGAGAACAACCATCACCTCATCCAGGAACTTCCGACGGTTTAGGCGCTTTGTTGCCACGATCACTCCTTGGTCCATGGGTTGAATGAGAGCAGTCGTATTAGGTGGCAGAAACATGCACCTAATACGGCCATTCTTAGCAACCAAGTCCTTGTCGCACAGGTGGGCAGGTGCATTGTCGAGCAGAAGGAGAGCCTTTACCTGGTCGCGAGGGATTCCCAGTGTCTTCGTCTGGTAATGGATGACCTCCTTGACGAAGTGACGGTGAAACCAGTCTTTGAAAAACACAGCTGTGAACCATGCTTTCAAAGAATGGTACCATACGACAGGAAGGACATCCATCACCCCACGAAGGCACTGAGGCTGCTTTGCACGGCCAACAACAACGGGCTTAAGCCGGTGCATGCCGTTAGCACTGGCACAACACAAAGCAGATATCCGTTCCTTGGAAAGCTTGCGGCCAGGTACACGCTTCTCCGTCTCCTCGGCTAGAGTGTTCGTTGGCAGCGAGCGATAGAATAGGCCAGTTTCGTCAGCATTGTAGACTTGACCGAGAGTTAGGCCCTCTCTGTCGATCAAGCCTTTCACCTTGTGCCAAAACTCGTCAACTCCATCCTCTTTAGCGTCCAATGCTTCGCCATGTGCTTTACGGTTAGTAAGGCCATGTCGCAACTAGAACGCGAAGAGCCAACCCTCGAATGCCTTGAAGTCTAGGGCATCGTGAAGCTTTGCGAACTTCTCAGCAGCAGCCTTCAGTTCCGTTCCACGTACCATCACACCAGCTGCACGTTGCTGTCGATACCAAATCAACGTGGATCAGTCGATTTCTGGAAACTTGGGGGGTAAACATAACCTTCCTTTCCACGTTGCGTTTGCTTCTCGACGAGAAGTCAGCCGTGTACTGCATGAGTTTGTCTTGGGAACGTTTGATATCGAACAAAGTCGACCGGGCCAGGTTATACTCGCGGAGAATGCGGGAAGAAGACCAACCCGCATCAACTTTCTCCAATATCTCCCTCTTCTTTTCCAGAGTCAACACCACTCTCTTCCTTTTCTCAGGTGGCGGGGCCATCATCACACACACTAAGAGGAGGCCCGAGAGCAGCAGGAGGCCCTGCAGCAGGTAGGGCACCACCACAAAAGCGAGCACGTGGGCAGCCATTGCGAAGAGCGTAGGTCCAGTCGCGGTGAGAGACAGGCGGGAAGTGGGGAGGATGCAGCGGCGCTCTATCGGACGTCGGAGGAATGACGCACCAAAACAATGCTCTCCCGCAGCGCGCACGGCAAGTTCAATTTACGGACGGGAAAACATTTTTTTTTTTTTTTTTTTTTTTTTTTTTTTTTTTTTTTTTTTCAGGACAATAAGGTCCGGGTAGTGGGGATGTTCGGTTATTGGGCATCCGGATATTAGAGTGATTACTGTATATATATATACCGTATATATATATATATATATATATATATATATATATATATATATATATATATGAGGCATCTAGAGCCAAAGGGGCATCCCCACCAATATACTGGTTTTGAGTTAGGTAGGGGAGACAACAGGCTTAACCCTCTTCTCAGTGACAGCACTGGTTGCCATACAAGATTTGGCCTTCTGGACAGTGGTAGAGGGACTCAAAGTCACGTGGGTTTGTCCATGCTGCCGGGCGAACAAATCAGAGCAGGCAGGCATCTAAGCCACACAGCCCAAACCAATCAGCATTCTCACTCTCTGCCACTCCCCCAGAACAGCCAATCAGCAAGCGTGTGGCCCGCCCGGTGTGCCGGTGAGGTTTCCCTCCCGTGTTCACTGAGGTGTATAATTATTACGTATTGGATTTTTACCCCATTTATCGTGGATTATTGGTGACAAGATGAGCTGTTGTTATTGGGGTTGAAGGAGGGGTGGCAAGATGAGTTCATCACATAGTTACAGTGAGGAGGTGGTCCCTATAACCTCTCGTAAGTGTCAGAAGTGTGTGGAGAAGTGGAAAAAGGTAGAAAGGAAGAGGAAAAGAGAGTGGTGAGGGGAGACAGCGGGAGGGGGCGTGGCACCGAGGAGGCAGAGTTGGATGTCGATCTCCTAGATGACGACCCCACCATTTAACCCCCCACTACCCCTACTACTTTTTTTTTTAGTGTTATTATTTTAATGTATTATGGTAGAGGAAAAATAATAACTGCATTGATTTCAGTTTTAGTTGTCAAAAACGTGAAATTACAGTAATAATTATTCGTTTATTAATATTAAGTGAACTGGAATCTTCAGTTAATAAAGTTGTGTACATTAATACATATTCATTGATGTTTTTTCTGCTGTTTTTAAATCCCTACAATATGTTATTATGCCCACTTATAAGTTGGGGGTTTGGTTTACTGCCTATTTTGTGGTTACGGTTATTGTTTTTTTTTTTTTTTTTTTTTTTTTTTTTTTTTTTTTTTTGCATGTAGAGCATAGGTGCTGATGATCATTTTGATGTATAAAAGGTTTGTTTATTGCCTTCTGGTTATGACGTTGCCATAAACACAACTTTAAAGCGTCATAACTCAAAAGTACATTTTGGCGCTGATGCCCCTTTGGTTCTAGGCGCCTCATATATATACTGTATATACAGTAAAAGTCCTCCAATCTGACCACCAGTAATCTGAATATCCCAGTACTGTACTTCAAATATCTCAAGGCAAAATTTTCCTAATTTTCTGTGCTTTTTTTTTTTTTTTAAATTTTCTGGGCTTAAATCAAGGATTTATCTGGCTTGGACTTGCCCTTGGACTTGGATGTACCTGCCGGCAACTATTCATCTACACCTCTATGCATTGCCGGTGAATAAAACAATAACCCATATCACTGTAAGTGTTAATTTAATGATCATGTACAGTAATACCTCAATGTACGATACCCCTAGATGCGATACCCCGGCTTAACGGTGGAGGTAGAAATACCACCATACCCCGCCAAACGATAGCCAAACCCCGGTTTAACGATGGGTTTTTATTTTTTTTACTGATTTTGATGATATTTTAAACTAAAATTATGTGTTTTAGTTGACTTGTAAACTGTTTTAAGCCTTAGATTTATGTGTTTTAGCCATAAGTGGGGTGAACATTATCATTTTGGAGTACAGTTTACTAAGCTAGATTTTTCCAGTCTTATATTTGATGAAATTCAGATTATATTTGTTGGTTTTAGTGAGTTATTTGTAGGTGTTAGGCTTAGGTTAGCTTCTTTCACAGCAGTTAGACCATTTAGATTGGCTTTAAACTTGTTTTGGGGCTCATTTGGATGGGTTTAGAACTTGATTTGGAGGGAAACCCAAGGCTGGTAAATGCTCCCCATTGCTTTACATGTTAAAAGTACCCCAATATACTATACCCTTCCTAAAGATGGGTTTTTACCTAACCAATTACATTATTAAACCGAGGTATGCCTGTACATATTTCTAATGTTTTCAAAGGTCCTTCCCAGTAGTCTGAAAAAACACTAGTCCGAAAGACCCTTTGTCTTCTGCAGTTCAGATTACAGGACTTTTACTGTATTAAGCCTAAGTACAACAAGGAAGTAAGGTTACTGGTTCCTTGAAAGCAGTGATAAGAAACAGGGAAATGAGCATGGAAGTGAAAAAGTTACTGCATGACAGTATTGTGATACCAACTCTAACGTATGGAAGTGAAGCTTGGACCTTGTTGGAGGGACACAAGTCAAGAGTGAGAGCAGTGGAAATGAGTTATTTGAGGGGAGCCTGTGGAGTCACATGGAGAGACAGACTGACAAATGAGGATGTGAAGGAGCGTTGTGGTGTGGATATGGATGCGATAGGAAGCGTTAGGAGAAACAAACTGAGGTGGTTTGGCCATGTGGAGAGGATGGAGAGCGAGAGACTGACGAGGAGAATGTATGTGAGTGAGGTGGAGAGGGAGAGAGGGAGGGGGAGGCCAAGGATGAGATGGAGGGATGGAGTGGTGTATGAGAGGGGGGTGTGAGCTGGGAGCTGGACAGTGAAATGGCAGGGGATAGGGTATCATGGAGGTGATTTGTTTGTGGCCACCACTTATGGGATTGAGGTGTCTAGCAGTAGGTAGATAGATAGAAGCCTAAGTCACACCACTGATGGAACACCTCTTGTGTATGTGTGTGTGTGCTGCCTGACTCTCCGGTTGCTACCTGTTTGCCACAGCTTCTTGACAAAAGACTGTTGTCTAGATACAGAGTATTTGTGCCAAGCCTCATACTAACCACAGTGATATAATGTTATGGTCTAAATGTTCCGTATGTCCCTCTGGTGGAGGGGACACAATCTGGCCGCACTGTGGGGTGGTGCTGCCACTCTGCGGCTGGGTTGAGTTAGGAAGAATTCTGCCAACGTATTGCCTGCGTGTCGTAAAAGGCGACTAAAAGGGGTGGGGTGAGGGAACTAGGGACCCCCTCCTCTGTTTTTTTAGCTCCTAAAAAGAGACAGGCCATAGAAAGGGATGGGGGATTGAGTTATCCCCATACCCTGAAGATTGGGTTTATGAACGTGCTTGGATGTAGTACGATTGAGGCTAAAAAGGACGAGATTGGGAGGATGTTTATGAGAAGAAAGTTGGATGTGCTAGCTTTGAGTGAAACAAAGATGAAAGGGAAAGGTGAGTCTAAGTTTGGAAGTATAAATGGAAGATTGTCAGGTGTTGATAGAGGAAGGGCAAGAGAAGGTGTGGCCTCGTTAGTGAGACCGGAAGTGCAGCAGTTGTGATTCAGTGGAAGGAGGTGTCATCGAGACTGATGTGGGTGAAAGCGAAATTTGAACTTGAGTTGTGGGTATTTGTAAGTGCATTTGGGCCAGTAGTGAGAGAGATGAAGAAGAGAGGGAGTCTTTCTGGAATGATGTTGATGAGTGTCTGCAGAGTTTTGGAGTGAATGTGAATGTGGTAATGATAGTAGATCTGAATGCTAGAGTGGGAAATGTAGCAGTTGAAGGTGTAGTTGGTATGCATGGTGTGCCTGGAAGAAATGAAAATGGGGAACGAATGATAGGGATGTGCGTTGAGTGAGAGATGGTAATTGGAAATACCTTGTTTGAGAAGATAGATATTTATAAGTATACATGGGTGAGACAGGAGGATGGAAGGGTTGTTGATAGAGCATTGATGGACTATGTGGTTGTGTCCAGGAATGTAATAGGTAAGAGATGGGTGAAAGCTAGGAGAGTTAGGTGTGGCAGGGAGGTTTTGAAAGTGAGTGAGTTGGATAAAAGAGAGAAAATGATAGAGTATCAGAAGAAATTGAAAGATGAACGGAATGTAGTGAGAGATCAGGAAAATGGCAGTGTGGAGGAAGAATGGCAGTTGTTTAAGAGTGCTGTGGTGGGGCATGCGGAAGAGGCGTGTAGTGTGAGATGAGTTGGTGGTTGTGTAAGAAAGGGAAGTGAATGGTGGTGCGAGGAAGTAAGTATGGCAGTAGCTGAGAAGAGATGTGCATATGAAGTGTGGCTGCAGGGGAAGGATGAGATGTCGTATGAGAGGTATAAGGAAAAGAGGAATAGGGCAAGAAGGGCTGTACATGATGCTAAAGTGGCAACAGATGAGAGGTGGGGTAGGCGGTTGACTGGGAATTTTCAACAGAATATGAAAATATTTTGGAAGAAGGTGAAAACAGTGCGAAAGGGAGAGTCTGGGAAGGAAGAGTTAGTACAAGCAGAGGATGGAAGGATGTTAACTGAGATGGGTGCAGTAAGGAAGAGATGGGCAGAGTATATTGAAAGATTGTTAAATGTTGAGGAGGAGAGGGAGGCTGAGATTGTGGCAGATGGAAGGGTGCAAAGAGTAAATGTGTTAGGAGAGTTGAATGATTCTTTGATCACGATGGAGGAAGTGCAGGAGGCAGTAAAGGAGATGAAAACAGGGAAAACTGCAGGTATAGATGGGTGTACTGTGAAATGCCTGAAGGGTGGTGGAGTGACTGTTGTTGACAAGTTAGTAAGATTGTTGAATGTGTGTTTTGTGAATGGTATGGTGCCAATTGACTGGGCAAGTGCTTGTGTGGTCCCGTTGTATAAAGGCAAGGGTGATAAGTATGAATGTACTAGCTTTAGGGGTATAAGTCTGTTGAGTGTTGTAGGTAAGGTGTATGGTAGAGTGTTAATTAAGAGAGTGAGAGAGGGTACAGAGGGAGTGATTGGTGTTGAGCAGTGTGGCTTTAGGAGAGGGATGGGATGCATGGATCAGGTGTTTCTGTGAGACAAGTGTGTGAAAAGTATTTAGCAAAAGGTAAGGATGTGTTTTGGGCATTCAAGGATTTAGGGAAAGTGTACGATAGAATTAGTAGGGAGGCTTTGTGGACTGTTTTAAGCAGTGGTGGGCAGCGCAAACGAAGAAGGACCTTGCGCAAGCGCAAAGCGCAATCCACAGTTCACTACCTTGCGCAAGCGCAAATGCGCAATCTGACAAATATTTAGCTTGTGCAATATTGCAAAAGTGCAAGAGCAACCCATTTGCATATATTTTTGGGAATTACTGAAAAATATTGAGATATTTAAATAAAACAGCATACATACTTACTTACTTTTACTTATTATTATTATTTTGTATTTGTAATTTGCGCAAGTGCGCAATCTAATATTTAACTTGTGCAATGTTGCAAAGCGCTAGCACAAATCATTTGCATATATTTGTGGGAATTACTGTAAAATATATATTGGTATAATTAAATAAATTACTAAATTAGCAACCTGCCCACCACCCACGGTGACTGAGGTACAGTAGGTCATTGTCCGTGAAAAACAGCCTATATTTACCAAGGCATTAGCAAAGATCACGTGATTACTGTATCATCATCTCTCTCTCTCTCTCTCTCTCTCTCTCTCTCTCCAACAGAGGAGGGAGGGAATGGAGAATAAGAGAGAGAGGAGGGAAGGATGGAGAATAAGAGAGAGAAGAGGGACGAAGTTTATGCCTTATCTCCTCACTCAAAGGGACGCTCCTTTGCCATTCCCGTATTTATTCTCTCTCTCTCTCTCTCTCTCTCTCTTGTCTTGTCAAGACAATTTATTTAATAATTCAATATAGATATACAATAGAATATGTAATTCGTTACAAAAAATAAAAAATCATGAAAACAGAGTATTTAATTCAAATATCCACAGCCTAATAAATTATTATGCAATGGATATTTGATTTAAATAATATGTTTTAATGGTTTTTGTAAGAAATTGCATATGCTAATCTTAATAAATAATGTATATTTATTATTATATACTAATAATAATAATTTAAAAAATATTAAAAATACATTATCTCTGTTGAAGCATATTAAGAAATGTACTACCCCCTTCCCTCCCGCCTCCCCCCACCAACACCAATCCAACCTTGCGACCCGCCCGAGCCTCCCCCATCCATTGTCCAGCCATGCGGGAAGCTCCCAAGACCACATGTCCTCTGGAAGACCACGTGTCCCTTGGACTGCACTCCCCCATCCATTGTCCAGCCATGTGGGAAGCTCCCAAGACCACATGTCCTCTGGAAGACCACGTGTCCCTTGCACAGTGTGCAATCCACAGGGCACGTGCGCAAGGCAGGTGTGTAAGTGCAAATTTAGTTGTGCAAGCGCAACAAAGTTTGCGCTTGTGCACCTGCCTTTTCATGTGCGCAAGCGCAAAATTGCACATGGTCTTGTGCGGTGCGCAATCCGCAAACGATATCACCGGAGCGCAAGGGTGTGCAATTGCACTTTGTTCAAGTGTTTGCGCACCTGCCCAGCACTGGTTTTAAGATTGTATGGACTTCATGGTAGGATGCTAAAAAGAGGGAAAAGTTTTTATGTAAATAGTATAGCATGTGTAAGAGTGGGAAATACTGTGAGTGATTGGTTTCCCGTGAGAGTGGGGCTGCGACAGGGATGTGTGATGTCGCCTTGGTTGTTTAATATTTATATGGATGGTGTTGTAGGGAAGGTGAATGCAAGAGTGTTAGGTGGAGGTCTGAGTCTGGTGAATGTTGATGGTAGAGAGTGGAATCTGAAACAGTCGCTGTTTGTGGATGATACTGCACTGGTGGCTGATTCAGAGGAGAGATTGAGACAGTTGGTAGAGGATTTTGGAAGGGTGTGTGAAAGGAGGAAATTGAAGGTAAATGAGAATAAGAGTAAAGTGATGAAGTGTACGAGGTTGGTAGATGGTAGGAGGATGAATATAGTTTTGAATGGTGAGTTGCTTGAGGAGGTAGAGTGTTTAGGATCACATGTTGGTGTGGATGGTAGAATAGATGCAGAAGTGAAGTTTAGAATGAATGAAGTAGGAAAAGTGCTGGGAGGAATGAAAAAAGGTTTTAGATGTCGTTCGTTTGGAATGGATGTAAAGAGAAGGCTGTATGAGGGTGTTGTACCAACTACGTTATATGGGGCTGAAACATGGAATATGGGTGTAGCAGAGAGGAAAAATGAATATAATGGAGATGAGGTGTCTGAGGAGTATGTGTGGAGTGACGGGTATGGATTGAGTGGGAAATAATGAAGTGCGAAGGAGAACTGGAGTTGTGCTGGAGATGGCTGACCGAGTTGAGCAGAGGGTGTTGCGATGGTTTGGGTATATGGAGAGAATGGATAATGAGCAATTAGTGAAAAAGATAACTACGGTAGATCTGATGTGAGAGCGGTAAGGCTGAGAGGAAGACCATGAATAGGATGGATGGACAGTGTGAAGAGGGCTTTGGATGAGAGAGGGATGTCTGTTGAGCAAGGAAGAGTAGCTGTCCATGATAGAAATTGGAGAGAATTTGTGAATGAATAAATGATGACACTGCCCTGAGGGATATTCTGCATTTGGTCTGATTAGCTGATCAGGTCCAGTGCGGGTAAGGGAATGGGTCTATTATGATGTGGCAGGGGTAAACCAGCTCTGCTGTCGGGCCCCTGTTGCAAATGCCACTGATTGCACTGCGCCATTGACCTTACTGCGGTGTGGTGCAATGAGGATCTGTCCCCTCTTTCCTTGGGGCTAAGATGTGAATGAATGTGTTGAGTGGATGAGTGAATTGGGAGTGTGTCGTCCTGTCTCAGCTACCTCCCTTTACTTGGGGGAAGCAGCCTGTGTGTATAGATAGATAGATAGATATTTTAGTTCAAGAATTTTACCATTTAAGATTGTAGACAGAATGTGGGATAAGACCTTATTTTTCAAAAATAATCATAACAGCATTAATTCGCACCTAAAATGGTGGAGAAATAACCGCTAGGGTCTAGGGTCATTGGGTAAAACAAACATTTACTATTTTTCATCATCGCTTAGCCGATTCCAATACGATTCCGTTTGTCAGATAATTTTTCCCTTCTGATACCGATACCGGTGTTAATCGACATTTGCTTGCCGATTTACAGCACTAATGATTATGAGCTGCAGTATGCCTGTAGGATGGCCCCACAGAAGCATTTGCATACCTATGGTTGACGAGTCTGCTCACCAGGCAGATACAGCAGTGGCTTACATAGTGGCATTCATAGAACAAGATGAAGAGAGAGATTTTGGAGATAATCATTGATTGGATGGAGCAAGATAACACCCAGTAGGTCATTGGAGAATAATAGGAGAGGCCTGCATCCAGCAGTATACTTACCCAGGCTGATGATGATGAGTTATGCTTCACATATTTGCATAGACTGTACCTACTATACTTGCACAGTTTAGTGTTTCTTTTTTTTTTTCTTCCAAACAGTTGTCATTTTGGTGCCATTTCTATACTCCAGGTCACATCAAACTTGGTACAGTTGTTCCTTGAGCATGCTGTTGACTAGTTTTCACAATATTTCATTCTTTTCTTTTCCTTGTTTTCTTTTGCCAAAAATGACTGTCATGGGCCTTTCTTCCTCCTTGGGCAACTCCAGCATCATCCCAGACATTCTGAGCAAAAACAATAAAATTAAGATGCTCATGGATGGAGGTTGTACCTTCAACATTCTTGTCACAGGAACTAAGAATGGCACTAAAACTTCTGTCTTGAGGATGTCACCAGAGGTGAGATCCTTCATTGTAGAACAGGGTAACCATATCTATGTGGATCTTACAAGATGCCGTGCCTTTGATAAATTCTGGGTTACACAGTGTTATCACTGTTAGGGTTTTGGTCATATGTTTGAGAGGTGCTCTAGAAAAAATGATGAACCTAAATATGTTTTTTTGTGCTGGAACCCATAAATCAAAGGATTGTAGTAACAGAAATTCTCCCAAATGCATCAACTGCTCTACCTTAAGACATCAGGAAGTTAGTACTAATCCACAGTTGGTTGCTCATTTTGGATCCAGTAGAGACTCTCTAATTTTGATTTCTCATAGGAATAGTTTGATTGAAAACACCAATTTTGACCATTCAAAAAACTGACTACTGTATGTTCCTTTTGAACCAGGTAAGGATGGGTCTTTTAAATATTCACTCCATCTGTAATAAGATAGACTGTCTGAATGTTCATAATCAGCACAAACTTGATGTTTTGTGTTTAACTGAAACCTGGAAGTATGAGTCCGATATTAATATTATTCGTACTTCTTTACCTAAGACACGTTCTATTATAAGTATTCCCAGGCCTGTTGCTGGCTGTCCGGGAGGAGGTGTAGCACTCATCTACTCGGCGGCACTCACAAATGTTTCTTTAATAGACTCTGACCTGACCCCATCTTCATTTGAATTTATGGAAATGTTAATAAATTTCCTTTCAGAAAACCATTAGAATTGCTGTTGTGTATCAACCTAGTCATGCGGGCAAGATCGAGGTTTTTTGGAGAAATTTGGGCAGTCTCAAAGTATTTTCTCATAAATCTGGAGGACCTTCTTTTTATATATCAATTATTGGGTTGACAGTCTACAGTCAAAACCATTTTATTCAGAATTCCTTGAGTTGATCAACCGGAATAATTTTTTCAATCATGTGAGTGATGCACCTAATATCTCAGGACATGTCCTTGACTTGATCTTGTCCCCTGTTGGTTGTAGGTGTGTATATGATGTGGAGATTGACTCATTTGACCCCCTCATCTCTGATTATGCTCTGATAATTTTTAGTTTTGATATCCCGAAACCCCCTTCCTATAAAAAGATCATCAAGTTTAGAAATTACAGGAATGTTGACCGCCTTTCGGTGTGTCTTAAAATTGACCACAGTTTAAACTACGTTGATTCATCAAATATTTCTTTTGATGCTTTGGTTGATATATATAACAATGAGCTCAGGTCAATTTTTGACCATTATTGTCCTAAGGTAGTAAAAACAATCTTTGTATATGATGATTCTTTGTGGTATTGGTCCATCCATTAATTCTTTGCGTAGATAACTTAGAAAAGCAGAACGTGAGTGACATTTGCAACAGACCGAATCAACTAGTTTGCGTTATGTTTCTGCGAAAAGAACAGTTGTTCACACACTGTACAAGCCATAAAAGCAAAGTACAGTGTTATCAAAACAAAGTTGATGCATGTGGTGGTGATAAAAGAAAACTGTCTGCAGTTGTGAACAGTTTGGTTGGTCGGAGGAATGTAATTATTAAACCAGCTTCTGTAACTGATGCCCAATTGGCTTCTGATTTTGCTTCATTTGATACAAGTAAGATATTTTGCATAAGAAATGATTTAGACAACAGTTCTTCTAGCAAGGTGTACTCAGTTGACTTCCAATCATGATGCACAAGGGGTCATTTGCTTTCAACATTTCATCCACTGGATGTAAATAAAGTCAAATGTTCCCTCAGAGAACTTAACATTTTGCCCAACTGATCCATTTAACATGTCACAGTTGCCTGATGTGCATGAGCATACAACAGACTTTATCTGCAACATAATAAATAAATGCTTTGTTGAAAGTAATTTTGTGCAGTCTGAGAAACATCACTTGCATAGGCCCCTACTCAGGAAACCCGGCTTTGATGCCAAGAGCATGACAGATTATCGTCCCATCTCTAACCTGTGTTTCTTATCCAAGATTATTGATCAGGCCATACTTGATTGACTCTTACCACCACTGGAACATAACAGAGTTGTTCCTGTTGTTCAGTCACCATACAGAAAATACCATTCAAATGACACTGCACTAATGAAGATTCATAGTGACTTGGAGGCAAACACCTGTAGTGGAATGTCCTCTTTCCTAGTTCTATTGGATCTGTCTGCAACTTTTGATATAGTAGATCATAAACTATTGTTGGATGATCTGTATTTTTATGGCGTCCGTGATAGTGCTCATTTTCTCCTTAAGTCGTATCTGTTAGACGGATCTCAGAGAATACAGTACATCCATGAAAAATGCGCATTTGAATTGTGTGATTCGCCAATTATGCGGGTGCCATCCCAAAAAATATCTCTCTGTCTATCTATCTATTGCCAGACGCCATAATCCCATACGGGGTGGCCATTTGACTCGAGTTATTTGTTTTACAGGGAGGGGCATTAACCCTCCACCAACCCACTTGACACGTAGGGAGCACGTATGGTTTGGTTATATGGTTACCACCCAATGTTGTAAATGGTTTCTTGGCTTACAGGAAACCATTTGGCTTGTCACTCAATATAAAGCCACCTGTAATGGAAAGAAAAGCAATAAGTAGTGACAGGAAAGATGGGAGAAATAGGAAGAGAGAGGGGCAGGCACAGGAAAAGAATGATAAAGGCTAAGGAAGAAGTAGGCAGCACTACATCAAGTGAGTGGATGATGGTCTCCACCAAAAAACATGATTAGGTAATTTTCGTATTGTGCGCGTATTTTTAAATTGTGTGGGTACGTCTGGGAAGACCGAGCCAATCCATCGACATTCCTTACTACTTTACAAGGCGGATGGAATGCATAAGGTGACCAGACAGTTCGGTATTTCATTTTGTTTGGATTATTCATAATTTTACTAATTTATCATATGGTCATGTTATAACTAATGTAACAGTAATGTTCTAAAACCTGGAAATTTAAGATAATATGCAGAAAAAGCGGGACATTTTAATCACAATTAAAAAAGTGGACAACTTCATAAAAGCGGGACTGTCCCACCTAAAAGCGGGACTCAGATCACCTAAAGGCGGTGTCACACTAGACCAAAAGTGACTAACATGCGATGCAAAAGGGCTAGCAGAGTCGAGTGCCCATCACACTTGTGTGTTTTTGTGAGCCAAAATGGCTAACAGTGTCGTCTGCCTTGGCGCCTCGTGGTCATCTGTAAACAAACTACAGTACAATCCCAGTTAACCGGGTGGCTTGGGGAATTTACCTTCCCGGTTACAGATTTTTCCCGTATTTCTGATTTTCAAGTCAAATCTATACAAAGGCTATCACAGCAGTAAATACAGTTCAGGTACTCACCAGTCACATTAGGGGTTACACTAAGAGATTCCCCCTGAAAAACTACCTTGTAAACACACACCATGGTCATAACGCACGTGTGCAATGTCTAGCAATTTGCAATACTGCAAATTACACCAGTCCATTGTTTACCGAATTACTGTATTCATTATATGTACTGTATTCATAAAAATTGAAAAATAAAATAAAGAAATAAAAGCTTGAACATTTATTAGTGAACTGATGATGTGTTAAGACTGCACTGTAGAATTATCACGACACCTGTGCTTTTACACGTGAGTTTGTTTACGTTTCCGACTGTTCTTCTTCTTCCCTACCTGACCTCCATCACTCCACCCCTCACCCGCCACTCAGCTGTTTTGCAGAAAATAAAATAAATGATGTACGTATGAAATGCAGGCATATTATTTATTTATTTTTCTTCCAACAAAGTAAACTTTCATTCCTATTAACATTTATATTCAGCCATTAGTGTTTTATAATGTTCGCCTTTTTCAAGTCTGTTGCATATGTCCAGCTTCTGTTTCAAGGTAAGCACGATACGCTTACGTTTAGTTTGCACTTTAGGCATTTTGGAGTGTACAAATTACCGTCTATCAGAGGAACACAATAGCAAGAGACCTTGTTTACTGTCTGGTGGCAAAACGCAGACTGGTGATTTTTGGAGGGTGCGGAGGATGACTGAATTCAAGTAGGGGAAAGAGGGGGAGAGGAGGGGTGGTTAAGAGGATTTGCTAGGGATTTACATCAGCCGGAAATGCCTTCACCTCGCTTTGTCTGACTTCCCCCAGCCTCGCGTGACACAATCAAACGGCGGTTTGGCGGTCCATTCAAATTGGCGCACAGTTATAACTTACTGACATTTTTACCAGCCCTTGAATTTTCCCATTTTTCTGAGTATTCCGTTTGTCTGGATACCGGATAGCTGGGATTGTACTGTACCATGGAGTATCCACCCCCTTTTCCTCAGTTTCTGCAATCACCTCATTTACTTTAGCAACTCCAGAGTCATTTCAACAACGCAGTGCTTATTCATAGGGAATGCTACCTAGCTCATTACATCAACAGAGAGGAGAAGGAAGGAGTGCCATTGGATGGGTATAAAGAAGATGAGTAAAATGCGGTGAAAATGTGCCGAGTGGGGAGGATGCTGACCATATTCTATTTATTGCATTGTTTATATTATTTGAATTATGCGCATTTTCAAAAATCCGGTGCACATTTTCAACCATATTTGCGCATAATTGAAGGTCTGAGTGTAGTTGTTGATTACTCTAGCTCTGATTTTGCTCCTCTTCTGTTTGTAGTCCCTCAAGGATTAGTTTTGGGTTCAATTCCATTTACAATCTACACAAGTAGTTCATCGTCTTGATGCTGATGACATGTCCTATAATTTTCATGCTGATGACACTCAGCTCTGTGTCGAGATTTCAGATATTAACAATGCCCAGACTAAGCTTGAATCTCAGTTGTTTGATATTAAGATCTGGATGGCAAGGAGGAAACTTTTGCTGAATGATGGTAAAACTGAGATCATCATCTGAGGAAACAGAAGGGATGATGACAATGATAATGCCCAGACATTGAACATTGGTGTGTCACAGCTTCATCTGGGTGTTTATTTTAATTCAGAATTGAATTAAAAAGAACATATTAATCAAGTTGTCAGAAGGTGTAACATGCATATCAGATATCTATTCTGTGAGAAAATTCCTGAATAGACTTTGCCTCTTAACATTGGTCCATTCAGTGCTCTTGTCTTATGTTGATTATTGTAATTCATTGTGGATTGGTCTTCCGAATAATATACTAACAAAAGTTCAGTCTGTGTTGAGCAGGGCAGCAAGGCTTATTTTTGGTCTTCCCCCAAGAACCTCGACTACCTCGTTCTTAATTGAGCTGCATTGGTTACCAGTAAAGGTGAGAATTGAATTTAAACTCTATCTTATTACAATCAGAGTTCTTATGTTTGGTGAACTGAAGTATCTTGCTGAATTGTCAAGTTCCCATCAACATGCCAAGGTGTGATGTTGTGTAGTGAAGATGATTTCTTGCATCTTGGCAAGCCTGGAGCCATTCACCAGTCTTCCTTCTCAGGTCGTTCTTTTGTGTTTTGAGCCCCTAGGTTATATAATATATTGCCATTGTTCATAAGAAAACTCTTCTGCTGAATCTTTTAAGAGACACTAAAAACCTTTCTTTATTCAAAATGCTTTGATCTGGAGAGAGGTACAATGATGAATGATTATAGGGTTTAATTGTTGCCACTTTCACATTCTTTTTTACTGGTGAAGTTTGTATTGTACACGATAGATGTCACAATTCTTGTAATTGTAAAAACAATGAATATGTGTGTCAGGCACTAGTGAATTCCCAGGGGAAGAACTGGCACTTTTGAGAAACAAAAGACCAGATGATGATGATGATGATGATTAGTATTAGTATTAGTATTATTACCCTACCTCATCCCACCTGCTGGTGGGAAAAAGGGGCAGGATGATGATGATTTTTTTTTTACTTTTTACATTTACAGTTAAATATATTATGTTTTCATCACTGTCTGTCTGTCTTTCTGTGTGTGTGTGTGTGTGTGTGTGTGTGTGTGTGTGTGTGTGTGTGTGTGTGTGTGTGTGTTCTCTTACCTCATTGTATTAACAGGAATGAGTCAAGCTTGTACTGTCCCATGTATTAAACCATTCTTGTCATTCATATCCTTAAATTTATGAATAGTTTTGGCACACACAATTTCATTTGGTAGTGCATTCCACTGATCAATTGCCCTATTTGGGAAACTAAATTTCTTAAAGACTTCATCATCTTTTTATGCAGGTTTATGCAGTGTCCTCTTGCTGATGCATCCCCTTAGGTTATATACTCATTTATGTCTAATTTCTCTTTTCCTGTGATGTACAGTATTTATATAGCATCATCAGGTCTCCTCATTTCCTTCTCTTTTGTAATGTTGGTAGGTTTAATTTTTCTAGTCTTTCTTCATAGCTTAAATCCCATAAGCTCAGTGCCCATCTTGTAACAGCCCTTTGTACCTTTTCAATCTTATCCATGTGTTTTATGAGATGAGGATTCCAGACTACAGATGCATACTCCAGGGTTGGTCTAATGAATGATGTGAATATCTTTCTCAGAATGTCTTCATTTGCATATGTGAATACTATTCTCGTATTAGCAAGCAGTGTATACATGTTCCGTACACTCTCATTGATGTTGTCAGCCAGAGATAGCCTGTTACTGATTTTCACTCCAAGGTCCTTCTTTTCTGATGTGTGTAGAGTTGACCTTCCGAGTTTATAATCCCAGTCTGGTCTTTTTCCACGTTTACCAAACTTGATTACCTCGCATCTGTACACATTGAATTCCATTTTTCATCTATTGCTCCAGTCATGAAGCTTATTGAACCTGTTAACTGCTCATGGCTAATTTTTGGAGGTGTCTGTGATACTCAGACATAGGGGTAATACTGAAATTTCCCAAAGGCCAAATTTTATCTTAGGAATTGAGAGAATACATGCCAGAGTATAAAGTAACAAAATATTAGCTTGGTAAAGCCGTGGAAGAACATCTAAGTGTCTGATACCCTATTGGAATGTACTGTATGGTTTTTGTTTTCGTTTTCGGTTTCGTTTTCGGTTTTGAAGGCTCCAACATGCTTGCATGTGTCGGCCTTGGTCACCATGGTGCTACATTCGAAATGCATCTGCGCAGCCAGGGCTGTATTGAGCAGTTGCACTAGGAACAGCCCATGCTGTATAGAGCAGCTAATGGGTTAATTCTTCTTGAAGCTCTCTGCTAGAGTCTGTGTTAGTAATTTTCATTTATATTTTTGCATCATCAGAAAACATATTTAGATAACTTCCATTTCCAGTGATGCTGTCCGTGTCATTTATACTGTATATACAAAAAACATAATTGATGGTAGTTTGGGGGGCTCACCATCCGCTCACTCAATGTAGTGCTACTTTGGGTGTCTTCCCTTTCCTCTCATCTTCCCACCTCTTCTGTCTTTCTGTCCTTCATTCTTTCCACTTCCTTCTACCTTCAGGTGACTTTACATTCCCTGTTCTGTCTTTCTTTCCTTCACTCTTTCCTCTTCCTTCTGCCTGTGGGTGACTACACTGAGTGACAAGCCAAATGGTTTCTTGTACACCAGGAAACCATTTACTTCACTGGATGGTAACCTTATATCAAATTATAAAGCCTGGTGGTTTAGTGGGTAATTAAGGTGCTCCAATCAGATTGAGCCTATGCAGGTTTATATCCAAGGAGTGGTTTATTGCTCATGCAGTGCCACTCAGGAATGAGTGAGGCTAGTCACTCTCATCTTTAATGTCAGGACCAACATGCCTAACCCCGGGCTCCTCTGCTTCTCATGGGCGGCATTGGATTGGATGATGGATGGATGGATGAAAAACATAATTGGTGCCAGCACTGAGCCCTGTGAAACTCCACTAGTCACATCTCTACATGATTAGTAATTTCCCCATAGTGCTGTTCTCATTTTCCTCTTTTTAAAGAAAATCTTGCATCCAACAGTACAGATAACCTTGGCTTCCTCCTTGATGTTACAGTTTCCACAGAAGTCTTTGGTGTGGTACTATGTCAATTCCTTCTTGAAATCCAAATATATACTGCTTACCCTTCCTTCTCTCTTCTGTAGTGTTTCTGCAATTCTATCATGGTAGCTTAATAGATTCGTAAGACATGATTTTCCCTTTGTAAAACCAAACTATCTTTCTGTTATAATATTGAATTTTTCCAGATCTATCAATCTACCACCAAACGTCTCAATCTCGCAAGGGATGGCCACAGACAAATCACCTCCATGTTGCCCTGTCCAGTGCCACTTCACTGCCTTGCTCCCAGCTTACACCCCCCTCTCACATATACGTCTCCACTCCATCCCTCCATCTCAACCTTGGTCTCCCCCTCCCTCTTCCCGCCTCCACCTCACTCACACACACTCTCCTTGTTAGTCTCTTGCTCTCCATCCTTTCCACATGGCCAAACCAACCCAGTGTTTTCCTCCTAATGCTCTCTATCACATCCACATCCACACCACAATGCTTCTTTGCCTCCTCATTTATCAGTCTGTCTCCCCATGTAACTCCATGTGGTGTACCCCAAATTTTTCTTATCAGCTTTTTTAATGTCTTACTTACAGTATTGGTCAGAGATACTGGTCTAGTTAAGTGTATTTTGTGTGCTTCCTCTCTTGAATATCAGGTAGTTTACCTTGACATAAGGATTCTTTGATTATTAAATATATATTGGTCTGCTTAACTCTTTTGCACATTCATATACCCAGCGTGAAATCTTATCAGGACCATTTGTTTTTCCTTTGTCTAATTTGCTCAACTCTTCCTAGACCTCTTGCACTGATGTTTGTGTATCTGTTATTACAGTATGTGTGGGCAGGCTTGTTCCTTACCATCTCTCTCAAATCTACTTTCTTGTGTAAAAACTGATTAGAATTTTTTGTCAAGTACTTCTCACATATCTTCGTTTTGGATATAGGTTTTCCCCTCATCCATGATGGACTGTATTTTTTGTTTTGTTACATACGTAGGTGTAAAACTTCAGTTGATTTGTACTTTTATTTATAATGTCTCCCTTAAACAGTTACTGTCTTTGAGCTTCTCTCCTTATCCTTGTATAATCATTTCTTCCTGTTTATAGTTGTTATATGTCCTCTCACTATTCTATCTTCTTTATCTATTCTACAGCAAATCTCTTTTCTCTTTCTCTCCTTTACATTGTGTATCAAACCATTTTATTTTCCTTATTTCTGTTTCTTTGTGCTAAGGGATATAACTTTGGACACATATTTCATAGAATTCACAGAATTTTCTATATATAAAATTCATGTCTTGTCCTGTAAGCTCCTGTTCCCAATCTATTTCTATAAAGTACTTCTGTAGGTCATGATAGTTGCGCTTTTTATAGTTTAAGCCCTTTTTGTTACGTTCATTACCGCTGACTGTATCACATGCAATCCTGAAGTTTCAATTTAATACTGCATGCTTACTTTTGCTGATAGGAGGGTGATACTTATTGTTGTCATTATCATTATCTTGCCTAGTAATTAAAAGATCTAATAATTGTGGTTTTTGTAGTCCTTTGTTTGTGGTGTTTTTTTTACATGTTGTTAGTAAAAACTCCTGTATAAGATCCAGGAGCTTTTAATCCCAACAGCTTTCATAGCTTATTGCATCTATGGTATTCCACTTTATATTTGTGTTGAAGTCTCCAGTTACTGTGAGTGTGTGTGTGTGTGTGTGTGTGTGTGTGTGTATTTACCTAATTGTGATATACAAGAAAAGAGCTATGCTCATGGGGTCCCTGCTCTGTTTCTCACTAAGTCAAATTCTGCTTTAAACTTGTTTAAGTATTTAGACTGGACGATCTCTTTGTCCAGGCTATTCCACAGGTCTATACATCTGTAAGGAAAACGATATTTCTTGATATCCATCAAGCAGCTTGGCTTTCTTTAATTTCATACCATGCCCTCTTGTTACTCTCTTATCCCATACAAACAGATCTTCTCTGTCAATTTTATCAACTCCCATCAGGGTCCTGAACACTGCAATCATGTCGTCCCTCTCTCTCCTTTCCTGTAAGGAAGGCAAATCCAGCTTTTCCAGCCTCTCTCTGTGCGACAGATCTGCCAGACTGGGGACCATCTTGGTTGCTGTTCTTTGTATTCTCTCAATCTTGCTTATACCTTTCTTTTGTGTGGGGACCACACTACTACTGCATATTCTAACCTGGGACGGATCATGGCCACTATCAATTTTTTCATTATCTCCTCATCCATGTAATGAAATGCTACCCATATGTTAGTCAAGAGTTTATACGTCTCTCTGTCTTGTTAATATGTTTTTCAGGTAACAAACTATCTTGGACCAGCACTCCCAAATCTTTCTCTTCTCTCGTTTTTGTGATTAATTCATTTCCCATCAAATAATTCAGTGATGGCCTCTTGGTACTTTTACCCATTTCCAATGTTTTACATTTCTTTGCGTTGAATTTTGTTTCCCACTTCCGGCTCCAATCATGTGTCCTATTCAGATCCTCCTGCAGCATTTTACAGTCCTCCTCAACATCTACCTTCCTCAAGATGTTTGCATCATCAGCAGACAGACTTGCATAACTGTTCACTCCATCTACCATATCATTTACGTAAATCAGGAACATTACTGGCGCCAACACCGAGCCTTGTGGGACTCCACTTGTTACTTCCCTTCATCCAGCCATCCTATCCTTTATTACTGTCCTTATTTGTCTCTCTCTCTCAAAAAAGCCTGTCGCCCATTCCAGGAGGTTTCCCTTCAGTCCTCCTATATGCTTTAGTTTCCACATTAGTCTCTTATGGGGTACTTTGTCGAAGGCCTTCTCCAAATCTAAATACAGTACACACAATCCACCCAACCATCTCCCTCCTGTAGCATGTCAGTCGCTCTTGAGTTAAAGCTCAACAAGTTGGAAACACATGATCTTCCACTACTGAATCCAAAGTGACTTTCAGCCAAAATATTCATCTCTTCCAGATATTTTATCCATCTATCTTTCAGGATTCTCTCACACAATTTTGCAACCATGCTGGTTGGGGACACTGGTCTACAATTCAGGGGTTCTTCCCTGTTTCCTCCCTTATAAATTGGTACCACATTTGCCCTCTTCCATTCTTGAGGCACTTTCCCCTCTTCCAGAGAACACACAATTAATCTGTGAATCTTATCCACCAGTTGTTCTCTGCATTTCTTCAGTACCTAATTAGAGATTCCATCTGGTCCTGGGGCTTTCCTTACATCTTGAGCTTCCAGTAATTTACACACTTCCTGTACTTCCACATTTATATCTTTTATCACTACATTTCTAGTCATTCCCTCCCCTTCCACAAACTCCCTTTCAGTAGTGAAAACCAATTGGAAATATTTATTCATTATTTCAGCTTGCATTGCTGCATCTTTATAGACCTCTCCATCTACTTTCAGTTTGGTGATTCCTTCCTTTTGTTTCAGTTTGCCAATGACAAATCTATAAATCAGTTTGTGTTCATCTATACCTTTGTTTATTATACCTTTTTCAAAGTTCCTTTCTTCCTCTCTACTGTACATATTCTTGTATATTCATTTCTAGTTCTTTTATATTCTTCCTTTGTTCTGTTATTACCTCTCTTTCTTCAGTTGTTCCATGCCATGTCTCTGTCCTTTTTTGATATCATACACTTTCTATTCTTTTTCTTGTTTTCTTTCCCCCTTGCTCTTGGCACATGTTTTTCCACTCCCGAATCATAGAGGTCTAAAAAGATATCCCACTTCCTCTGCATCGCTCATGTTTCTCTGAATTTTTTCCAATCTGCATTTTTGAATAATTTTCTCAATCCTGTAGAGTTTGCTTTCCCAAAGTTGTATTTTCCCTGCCTATAAAGCTCGTCTTATGGCACCACGTTTCCTATTATCATCTGGAACTCAATGACCTCATGATCACATTTTCCAATAGGACTCAGATATTTCAAAGATTCAGTTATGTCGAGTTCTTTGGTTATCAGTAAATCTAATCTTGCTGGTGAATCCTCACCTCGGAATCGTGTCTCTTCTTTGATCCATTGGGTCATCACATTATTCATTGTTATTGTTAACAATATAATGCCCCATGAATCTTCAATGCCTCGTGAGTCCCATTCCTTCCAGTTCACCACTTTACAATTAAAGTCACCCATTAAAATTATGTTGTTGCTTTTCTTAATCATTTTTTGTAGATAACAAGCCATGTCTGACAACATCTGGTATTCGTCATTCCATGCTCTTGTCTTAGGGGGAACATACACTACTGCCATATCTCTCTTGCCATTCTCTCCAGTTTCTAATTTCTTAGTTATCACTTGAGCCCTGCCCTCTCCCATTTCCACAGTATCTACATTAGCATTGTTCTTCACTGCTATCATCACTCCTCCTCCCGTTTTTTCTTTTCTGTCTCTTCTCCACAGTTTGTTTTTACCATTTCCCATATGGACATCAGTATCCTCTCATAACTTGGTCTCTATAAAGTACATAACGTCAGGCTCATGTACCCTCAAGAATTCGTTGATTTCTAACCTTGCCGGTATTATACCATCAGCATTAGTATATGCCACCTTCAAACTTTTTTTTGTTGTTTTTTATACCCTCTTCTCTCCTTCTCTCCGTTGGTACCCTTTTCCTTAATATCTGATCCATAACTCTTGTTACGGAACAGAGAAAGATAACGTACACTTTAAGTGAGAATGCTAAAAATCACTACTGTCCCGTAAAGTTCCAGGTTCAAAACAAAAGAGTTATGTAAAATTACAAGTTAAAGTTTAATGCTTAAATTAACAACAAAACATTCAGGACTCATAAGGATAATGTAATGGCAAATAAACAGGTTAAATATATGGTTAACTGCAATAGCCTCTATTAACACGAAATTAGCAAGAGTAAATTTATCTAAGTCAGCCCTGATAAAATGAGATACCAGATAATACTCAGTGAATGCCAGATAAATAATTACAGATACAAACTATTATCAAAAATGACTGACATAAAGAACCCTATATGAATTACAAAAACTTCACTAGGCCTACAAATTAAACTTATGCTATACAGTACAAGAAAACATGCAACAACAGTTATACTCAAATTACACACAGCTGCTAGATGGTTGGAGATTTCTTGAGCACTCACAATAATAATATCTGTACAGGGGAGGACAGAGATATGAACAAAATGAGGAGCAGATCTAAGTGGCCATGATGCAGAGACTGAGCTCATTATATAGGAGCCAGGAGAGCTTGATACAACTTGTAATAAGGACGTGCAAATGAAGCCATGGGGACATAGAGTTGACAATCCCGCTCTGGACAACAGAGAGAACGACTTACTCTACTATAACGGTAGAAGGGGGGGACTGAGGCAGAACACGCTCGTGATCAAACATGCAGCAACTGTGCGTTAAAATTACACAAAGGATGATGAAATCATAGGCTATGTAACACCTCCCCACAAAGAAAAAAGAAATTTACAAAGGAAATTTCTTATTACTCTAAAACAATCTGTATAAGGCATTACAGACCATGCAAAGGTCTTTCCTAATGTTACAAAACATGAGATCTCCCTAGCACGTTCAGTCATAGGTACTTGCCAGTATCCCTTTTTCTCTAGAATATCTCTTGTGAGTGAGAACATACTCATCAGCTAAAACTGCAGCATCAGACAAATTATCTATTCTTTTCTCATCAAGATATAGGCTTACATCTTTATAAATACACCTTTTGAAATCCTCCAGCAAAATCATCTGCTTAAATTTACCAAAATCAGAATCCACATTCTTAGAATTTAACCACTGCTCCAACAAATCTTCTTTGATTTTTGCATACTCAACATGGGATTGCTTATCTTGCTTGTAAGTTGTCCTAAATTTTACTCTATAGGCTTCAGGAACAAGCTCATAGGCCTTAAGAATCAAGCTCTTAACTACATCATAATTATCAGACTGATCCTGAGGCAAAGATGCATAAGTTACTTGAGCTTTACCGGTGAGAACAGTTTGAAGGAGTACTGGCCAATACTCCTTAGGCCAATTAAAACCTGTAGCTACCCTCTCAAACAACTGAAAATACTTTGTTAAATCAGATTCATTAAAAGGAGGGACAAGTTTAACATTTTTAGCCACATCAAAATCACCAGAGCTAGATGATCCAGTTCCACCTTGTTTCATGCGATACTCATGGTCTGCCTGAATCCTGGCAAGTTCAATTTGTGCCTGAGCCTGTACCTGTGCCTCTTCAATACGAGCATTTGCTTCCTTAACACGAGACTCTGCCTCCTTAGCCTTAGCCTCCTGCAGAGCTAGCTGTAACTTAGCTAATTCAATCTGCGTTTGCTCATTTGGAGGAGTTACATTAAACAAGCTTTTATTAATCATGCCAACAATTTGATCTTTAGAATGATGAGAGTGAACTGCAATTCCCAATTGTTGAGCAACAAGCTTAAGTTCATTCTTTGTTCTGTTTTCTATATCACACACTGTTTGCACATTTGACAAAAAATCTTTGGCTTCATCAAGTGTAGAAATAGTAGCCATCATGAATATATCACAGTCACAAAATATCAAACAATATCCTTATGATAATATCCTGAATATCCTGATATGAGGTCGCCAAATTTATGTTACGGAACAGAGAAAGATAACGTACACTTTAAGTGAGAATGCTAAAAATCACTACTGTCCCGTAAAGTTCCAGGTTCAAAACAAAAGAGTTAGGTAAAATTACAAGTTAAAGTTTAATGCTTAAATTAACAACAAAACATTCAGGACTCATAAGGATAATGTAATGGCAAATAAACAGGTTAAATATATGGTTAACTGCAATAGCCTCTATTAACACGAAATTAGCAAGAGTAAATTTATCTAAGTCAGCCCTGATAAAATGAGATACCAGATAATACTCAGTGAATGCCAGATAAATAATTACAGATACAAACTATTATCAAAAATGACTGACATAAAGAACCCTATATGAATTACAAAAACTTCACTAGGCCTACAAATTAAACTTATGCTATACAGTACAAGAAAACATGCAACAACAGTTATACTCAAATTACACACAGCTGCTAGATGGTTGGAGATTTCTTGAGCACTCACAATAATAATATCTGTACAGGGGAGGACAGAGATGTGAACAAAATGAGGAGCAGATCTAAGTGGCCATGATGCAGAGACTGAGCTCATTATATAGGAGCCAGGAGAGCTTGATACAACTTGTAATAAGGACGTGCAAATGAAGCCATGGGGACATAGAGTTGACAATCCCGCTCTGGACAACAGAGAGAACGACTTACTCTACTATAACGGTAGAAGGGGGGGACTGAGGCAGAACACGCTCGTGATCAAACATGCAGCAACTGTGCGTTAAAATTACACAAAGGATGATGAAATCATAGGCTATGTAACACTCTCCAGTAATACACTGTCTTCTCTCCTCAGTTCTCTATTCATTTTTTGCCTTTGCGTTCTTTGCTAACTCCTTTATTTTAGCTCTTTCTTCCTCATTTGGATCTCTCCTTATCCCAACATTTTTGAACCCCTCTTTGTCTGATAATTTCCATGTTCTATTGATGATTTCATTTACCATTACCTGGGACTTAAAGTTTACCTTCATTGTCCTCGCCCCTCCTTCCTCGTACTTTCCTAACCGAAACACTTCTTCAGTCTCTTCTTGAGCTTCGTTGTTACCCTCCATAACTACTGATATTATTTCTTTAACCTTACTCAGTTCTTCTCTTTCTCTTTCTGATCTTACTGTCATACGTTTTTCTTTTAGTCCTGAAATTACAGTATTACACATTTTTCCTATCTGCTACATCCCTGACTGTAGATTCTCTACTTCTCAGTACCCTAACCACTTCCTTCTCCACCTTTTCCTTGCTTTATTGTTCTATAATCTCTTTCAAATTTATGTTTCCTTCCTCCTGAATTTTCTTCCACCCCTTATGTTGCTCCTTGATTTCCTTAATGTGCTTATCTTGCATCCTTGATGTGGATTCATACTTATCTTGTTTACTTTTCATCCTGTCCCTTTCTTCTTCCAACCTCTTATTCTCCCTCTTGAGGTTTTTTTTTTTTTTTTAAGCAGACTCATTACTCACTTTTTATTCTGTGACATCTCTTTCTTGTTCATCACTGCGTGGGCAAACTTTTTCCAGTTTACTCTGTAGAACTTTGATCTCTCTCTCCTGCTCTAAGGACCGTTCCTGCACTCTCTAATTACTTCCCTTACCTTTTTTAACTGCTGGACATTCTTCTCTGCTGTTTTCTCTGCTCCTACTACTCTTGTTTGGTTCAGCTTAGTACTGTACTTCCAATTCCCACATCATCTTCGGAGAAGCCCACAAACTCTCCCTTACCAATTGTAAACAAAGCACCGTCCCTCTCAGCCTTGATGCAAACAAATGGAAACTTGTACTCTTTATGAGTGAAACCTGCGTTTTTTTTTTTAACTGTTGTCCAGTGGGACCACCATTCACGCACTCATTCACATAATCACATTAGGCTGGTCTTCATTTCGCTGCTGGTTCAGCGATTATTTCCCCATGATCCAGGAAGAGCTCCGTCTTGGTCAGCGACCTGTGTGTGTGTGTGTATTTACCTATTTGTATTTACCTATTTGTAGTATACAGGAATTGAGCAATGCTCGTGTTCTCCTGTCTCCATATCCTCATTTATCAAGTCTACCTTTACACACATGAATGTTTTTCTCATGCACCACCTCTTTGTCTAAGTCGTTCCAAATGTTTGAGTACAGAGATAGCCCGATTATCCGGGCTATATGGTGTTAAGGGGTGCCTGATTAATCCGAAAGCACGATTAATCCGGCGGAAACACAAGTACTGTACTGTTAGACTGATTTATTTACCGGTAAATGTACACTTCAGTACCAGAAAGACCTTTCCAGTTCAATGTATATTCCTCCAGCTTGTTTCAGTATTTTTCAGACTATATTCAGTTCGGTAAATCATGTTTTCTTACTGAAAGATTTCCTCCCTGTTAGTATCATCTCGTTCTAAAGCTGTACCTACGATTGTTTCCAGCACAATGGACGAAACTCATCGTACTCAAATGTGGACTTCGTTTCCCAACTTCCCAACTGAAGATTAGGTTAGGTTACATTATTAGGTGCAGTTAAGCTAGGTTAGGCCAGGTTTAAACACTTAGATTAGAACAGTGTCTTCTGCCATTTCGTTAACGAATCAAAGAGTCGTCACACCAGAACAGATAAAAACAGCGGGGAAAGATTTAACAAGAAATGTTTATTTACCAACCCAGAAATAATCAGAAAAATATTACAGACTATCAGGATGAACTGATTTGGTAAGGTGCTTTTACTGCTTACAGCAAAGCGTATGTTTACCCCCCTCAAATCCTCAGTGTTTGTGAGTTCAGAAATTTGTGTACTCCTGTGGCAGACCTTGAAACCATTTTTTCAAAGTTATAAAGTCAGTTTCTTTTTCTTACAGATGTGAAAAGACTCATCTGGTACACCTGGCTTTTTCCCCTCCTCCCTAAACCCATCTTGTGATTTGTTATGATTCGTGAAAGAAAATTAGGGGGCATGTTACATTAGAATTTAAACATAAAGTTAGGGTGCATGTTACTTTAGCATTTAAACATATCGGCAAAAACATCTGGGATGAAAGGACCACCTAGCTGTTTGGGATGGTAGAGTAGGGTCGTGTAAACATACCAGTGACCTTGGTTCCCCTCCCATAATTGTTCGCAGTTTTTATGGCTCTCCCTAACTTAACGTTACTGACACCGGTACAGTAAAGCATTGTTCAAGGCTATACATAAGGGGTTAATGGAATACATTATTGTTTGTATCAGTACTCTCTCTTTCACCATACACGAACGAACAAAAGAATGTGCAATGAATGTACACTTAACTGTAAGGAGCAGAAATAACTGTATGCTCTGTCTGTCCGAAATGTGTTGGGAAGCGACATCAAACAAAGAATGTGGAACTGAATGCCACATTACGAGAACACTTGAGATGAAAGTATTTTTTCTTATTAGTAAACATAATTGTTCCATTTCGTCCCCTATAATTGTGAAACTAGTAAATTTTCGTCCAAGCATACAGCCTAATAACCTTACCAATTCAATTCATATTCTCTAGTTTGTTTTCGTATTTTTCTAGTTTGTTTTCTTATTATCATAACGTTCCTTAAGCCTTACCTACGTTTGTTTCCAGCATATTGGAAGAAACTTACTCATAATTAGGGTGCATGTTACATTAGCATTTAAACATATCGGCGAAAACATCTGAGATGAAGTGGCAGGCCGCCTGACTGTTTGAGATGGTAGAGGAGGGTCGTGAAAACATACCAGTGACCTTCGTTCCCTTCCTATAATTGTTCGCAGTTTTTTGTAGCTCTCCCTAACCCAACATCCCTGACACCGGTACAGTAAAGCATTGTTCGAGGCTGACAGCTATGATGGGGTTAATGGAATGCATTATTGTTTGTATTAATACTCTCCTTCATACATACAGTACACTTAAGAACGAACAAAAGAGTGAACAGTAAATGTAAGAGGAAGAAATAACAATGCTCTGTTGGTCCGAAATGTGTTGGGAGGCGCGATACCTAAAGAAGAATGCAGAACTGAATGCTAACTTACGAGAACACATGAGATGAGTATTTTTTTTTTTTTTCTGATTAGCAGACATCCTTGTTTCATTTCGTTCCCTAAAACTAGGAAACCCATTACTTTTCGTCTAAGCATACAGCCTAAAGACCTCACCAATTCACTTCATATTCCTCCAGTTTGTTTTCTGTGTTTTTCTATTTTGAGGGTAGTAAATTACCTTCTCTTGCTGAAAGATTTTCTCTTTTATCACGTTCTTTAAGCCGTACCTACGATTGCTTCGGGCATAATGGAAGAAACTCATCGTACACAAAAGTGGATTTAGTTTCCCAATTTCCCAATTGGAGCCCTGGTTAGGTTAAATTAGGTTAAATTATTAGGAAGTTAAGCAAGGTTAGGCTACGTCAGGAGTATCAGTTGCCTCACCAAACTCCATCCTACCACCCTTGTGATCGAGTTGTGAGCAGGAGGTGTGGGTGGGGGTAGGGTGAGCAAGACTCTCTCTGGTTTATCCATGCCTCTCTCCCTAGAAACTGGATGCTTCCTGTTTAAACTGGAGCTATCGTACGGATAATTCTATGAATTACTGTACCACTGAACCATTGGGTCACGGCCCGGATATACCGAAAGCTGGATAATCCGAGCCTGGATAATCGAGCTTCCACTGTTTTTTTTTTTTTTTTTTTTTTTTTTTTTTTTTTTTTTTAATGCGAGGAAGAAGGAACCAAAGGCATGAGCCCGCAGTAACAGTTCCCTCCAAGAGAAAAACAAAATACAATAGAGAGCCAAATTCAAGATCTGATCATTTTGAGATGCCTGGACACACTACGTTTGAAAGACTGGAGATCATAGGCAGAAGGAAATACAGACAGAGGGAGACAGTTCCAGAGCTGACCTGTTGCATAAATGAAAGACTGGGAGTAACGGTTAACTCTTGCATTAGAGAGTTGGACAGAAAAGGGATGAGAGTTTGCTGCCAGACGGGTGCTACGCGCTCGTCGTAGAGGTGGAGGAATGCAAGCAGACAGTTCAGAGGAGCAGTGACCATTAAAGTAGCGATAGAAAAGAGATAAAGATGCAACAGTGCGGCGAAGAGACAGAGGTTGAAGGGAGTCAGTAAGAGGAGGAGAGTTAATGAGACGAAAAGCCTTTGACTCCACCCTATTGAGAAGAGCTGTATGTGGGGAGCCTCCCCACACATGAGAGTTGTACTCCACACAGGGGTGGATAAAACCCCTGTATAGAGTCAACAATTGTGCAGGGGTAAAGAAAGAGCGGAGTCGGCTTAGCACACCCAATCTCTTGGAAGCAGATTTTACAAGAGATGTAATATGATCTTTCCAAGACAAGTCCCGAGTAAATGAAACCCCAAGCATGTTCAAGGATGATGCAGGATTAATCTGAATATTATTAAACATTAGTGGGTATACCTGTGGAAGATTTTGTCGGGTTGATAGGTGTAACAACTGAGTCTTAGATGCATTAAAGACAACCATATTATTTTTACCCCAGTCAGAGATATGAGCCAAGTCAGACACCAGGTGTGCCATAGCCTCATCCCTTGTTTCTTGAAGTAACTGTTGAGATGGGCGTTGCGGGAACCGAATGGAAAGGTGAAGGGTGGAGTCATCAGCGTATGAGTGGATAGGGTTAGATGTACAGCTTAGAAGATCATTGATGAATAAAAGGAAGAGAGTTGGTGATAGGACAGAGCCCTGAGGAACACCACTGTTGATAGATCTAGGAGAAGAACGATGGCCGTCTACGACAGCAGCTATAGAACGACCAGAAAGGAAGCTAGCGATGAAGGCACAGATAGAAGGATAGAAACCGTAGGAGGGCAGTTTGGAAATTAAAGATTTATGCCAGACTCGATCGAAAGCCTTTGAGATGTCAAGTGCAATGACAAAGCTTTCGCCAAAGTCCCGAAAGGAGGATGACCAGGAGTCTGAAAAGTAGGTGAGAAGATCGCCAGTGGAGCGTCCCTGACGGAACCCATACTGACGATCAGAAAGAAGGTTGTGATAGGAAAGATACCTTAAAATTTTTCTATTAAGAATTGACTCGAAAACTTTTGAAATACAGGACGTTAAAGCAATTGGACGATAGTTGGAGGGTTGGGAGTGGTCACCCTTCTTTGGGACTGGCTGAATGAGAGCAAACTTCCAGCAAGAAGGAAAGGTACAAGTTGACAGACAAAGGCGAAATAGTTTGCCTAGGCAGGGTGTAAGCACAGAAGCACAGTTTTTGAGAACAACAGGAGGGACCCCA
Organism: Coenobita brevimanus; assembly: GCF_032717465.1. NCBI lineage: Eukaryota > Metazoa > Arthropoda > Malacostraca > Decapoda > Coenobitidae > Coenobita > Coenobita brevimanus. The sequence goes on from NC_137054.1 coordinate 62,299,164, forward strand.
TCAGGCCCATATGCCTTGTTAGTACTGAGGCCAGTAATGGCAGAAAATACATCAACTGAAGAAATTTTAATGTCAGCCATGAGGAAGTCAGAGGGGGGAAGTGATGGAGGAACAGCACCTGAATCGTCTAATATACCTAATTGTGATATACACGGAATGAACTATGCTCGTGAGTTTCCGTCGCTGTTTCTCAGTAAGTCAAATTTAGCTTTAAACTCGTTTAAGTTTTTAGACTGGATGATCTCTTTGTCCAGGCTATTCCATAAGTCTATACTTCTGTAAGGAAAGCTATATTTCTTGATATCCTTCAAGCAGCTTGACTTTTTCAATTTCATTCCGTGTCCTCTTGTTGCTCTTTTATCCCATACAAACAGATCTTCTTTGTCAATTTTATCTACTCCCACCATAGTCCTGAACACCGCAATCATGTCTCCCCTCTTTCTCCTTTCCTCTAACGAAGGCAAATCCAGTTTTTCCAGCCTCTCTCTGTATGACAGGTCTGTCAGACTGGGGACCATCTTGGTTGCTGTTCTTTGTATTCTCTCAATCTTGTTTATATCTTTCTTTTTGTGTGGGGACCACACTACCGCTGCATATTCTAACCTGGGGCGGATCATGGCCACTATCAATTTTTTCATCATTTCCTCATCCATATAATGAAATGCTACTCTTATGTTAGTCAAGAGTTTATAAGTCTCTCCAACTATCTTGTTAATGTGCTTTTCTGGTGACAAACTATCTTGGACCAGCACTCCCAAATCTTTCTCTTCTCTCCTTTTTGTGATTAATTCATTACCCAAAAAATAATTCGGTGATGGTCTCCTGGTACTTTTACCCATTTCCAATATTTTACATTTCTTTACATTAAATTTCATTTCCCACGTCCGGCTCCAATTGTGTATCCTATCCAAATCCTCCTGCAGTATTTTACAATCCTCCTCAACCTCTATCTTCCTCAAGATCTTTACATCATCAGCAAACAGACTTGCATAACTGTTCACTCCATCTACCATATCATTTATGTAAATCAGGAACATTACTGACGCCAACACCGAGCCTTGAGGGACTCCACTTGTTACTTCCCTCCATCCAGACATCTTTTCCTTTATTACTGTCCTCATTTGTCTGTCTCTCAAAAAGTCTCTCATCCATTCCAGAAGTTTCCCCTTTAGTCCTCCTATATATTCTAGTTTCCACATTAGTCTCTTATGAGGTACTTTGTCAAAGGCCTTCTCTAAGTCTAAGTACACACAATCCACCCAACCATCTCTCTCCTGTACCACATCAATCGCTCTTGAGTAAAAGCTCAACAAGTTAGAAACACATGACCTTCCACTTCTGAATCTAAACTGACATTCAGCCAAAATATTCATCTCTTCCAGATATTTTATCCGTCTGTCTTTCAGGATTCTCTCACACAATTTTGCGACCATGCTGGTTAGAGACATTGGTCTATAATTCAGGGGTTCTTCCCTGTTTCCTCCCTTGTAAATTGGTACCACATTTGCCCTCTTCCATTCTTGTGGCACTTTCCCCTCTTCCAGTGAGCATACGATTAAGCTGTGAATCTTATCTGCCAGTTGTTCTCTGCATTCCTTCAGTACCCAATTAGAAATTCCATCAGGTCCTGGGGCTTTCCTTACATCTTGAGTTTCCAGTAATTTATACACTTCCTGTACCTCCACTTTTATATCTTTCATCACCGGAACATTTCTAATCACTCCCTCCCCTTCCACAAGCTCCTTTTCTTTAGTGAAAACTGACTGGAAACGTTTGTTCATTATTTCTTCTTGCATTGCCGCATCCTTAAAGACCTCTCCTTCTACTTTCAGTTTGGTGATTCCTTCCTTTTCTTTCAGTTTGCCATTAACAAATCCATAAAACAGTTTGGGTTCATCCTTGCATTTGTCTATTATACCTTTTTCAAAATTCCTTTCTTCTTCTCTACGTATTCTTGTGTATTCATTTCTTGTTCTTTTATATTCTTCCTTTGTTCTGTCGTTACTTCTCTTTCTCCAATTGTTCCACGCCTTATCTCTCTCTTTTTTTGCTATCATACACCTTCTATTAAACCACTCCTTTTTCCTGTTTTCTTTCCCTCTTACTCTTGGTACAAATTTTTCCACTCCCAAATTATAGTGGTCTAAAAAGATATCCCACTTCCTCTGTATCTCTCTTGTTTCTCTGAATTTTCTCCAATCCGCATTTTCAAAAAAGTTTCTCAATCCTGTAAAATTTGCTTTCCCAAAGTTGTATCTTCCCTGTCTATGAAGCTCGTCTCTTGGCTCGACATTTCCTATTAACATCTGGAACTCAATGACCACGTGATCACTTTTTCCCAAAGGACAGAGATATTCCAATGATTCTATTACATCGGGTTCTTTGGTGAACAGTAAATCTAACCTTGCTGGTGTGTCCTCACCTCAAAACCGTGTCTCTTCTTTGACCCATTGCGTCATCACATTATTCATTATTATATTTGATAACATAGTGCCCCACGAATCCTCGCCGCCTCCCGAGTACCATTCCTCCCAGTTCACCTCTTTACAATTAAAGTCACCCACCAAAATTATATTATTGCTTTTCTCAATTATTTTTTGCAAATAGCTAGCCATATCTGACAACATCTCATGGTATTCGTCATCCTTCCATGCTCTCGTCTCTGGGGGAACATACACTACTGCCATATCTCTCTTAACATTCTCTCCAGTTTCTAATTTCATATATATCACTTCAGCCCTGCCTTCTCCCATTTCCACAGTATCTACATTTATGTTGTTCTTCACTGCTATCATCACTCCTCCTCCCTTTTTTTCTTTTCTGTCTTTTCTCCACAGCTTGTATTTACCATCTCCCAAATAAACATCAATATCTTCTCTTTATTTGGTCTCTACAAGGCACGTGACATCAGGTTCATGTTCTCTCAAGAAATCGTTAATTTCAATCCTTGTCGATATGAAACCATCAACATTAGTATATATCACCTTCATATTATTTTTGACGTTTTTAATACCCTCTTCTCTCCTACTTTCTGTCCGTACCACTTCCTCAACTTTTGATCTTTCACAACCATCCCCCTTAGTTTCCTTCACTTCTATTTCCTTAAATACCATTTCCTTACTTTCATATCCAATACTCTCCAAAAAAAAGTATTACATTCTTCCTCTGTCCTCTTATCATTTTTTTCCTTTACTTCTTCCTTTAATGATTTTAAATCTTCTCTTTCTTCTTCATTCAGATCTTTTCTTATTATAATATTTTCCATCCCCGCCTCTTTGCTTAATTTCCAGGTCACTTTAAGTATCTCATTTATTACACTTTCTGATCTAAACTTGACTCTCATTGGTCTTGTTTCCCCTTTCTTATAAGGCCCTATCCTCCTTACTTCCTCAATTTCTTTTGTCCACTTGTCTCCTTCGGGGTCAATCTTGCCTAATATTCCTCTCACCAGGTTCGTGTCTCTCTCGAGTCTTACGAACCTAACCTTTTCTTCCTCTTCCCTGTTTCCAAATACTACCACACATCTGTTCCTTTCTACAGTTTCTCTCACTATTTTCTCTTTTTTCTTCAGTATTTTCACTACATTTTCTTCCATTTCTTTCTTGTTCATTTCCCTTTCTTCCTGGATGATCTCTCTTAAGCTGACCATTATTATCCAGGAAGAAAGGGAAATGAATAAGAAAGAAATGGAAGAAAATGTAGTGTGTAAAGGATGCAAGAGTGTATAGAGGTTGGGGGAGTGGACTTTCTGACCACTACTGTACTTGGTGGTGGCCAGAATTAGGATGCAAGTGAGATGGAGGAATAGAAGAAGGGAAAGACGAGAGGAAGAAGTAGTTGCAAGGAGAGTGGAAAGGTTACAAGAGGATGAGAAAAAGGCAGAGTATAAGAGAGAAGTGGAGGAACGATTGGGCAAATATGAATTGGAGCAGATGGGAGATGTGGAAGGTGTGTGTAATATATTTACAGAAGAAATATGTTCAGCATGTGATGTGGTGTGTGGAAGGAAGAGAAGACGGAGGGGGGTGCAAGTAACAGCGTGGTGGACTGAAGAGGTGAAACAGGCTGTGGCACAAAAGAAGAAAGCATACAATGAATGGGTGAGAAATAGGGGCGTGGAAGAAGTTGAGAGGTGGAAGAGAGTGTTATATGTGGAAAGGAAGAGAGAGGTGAAAAGATTAGTAAGAGAGAGTAAGAAGAGAGTGGATGAGGAATTTGGAAGGAATTTGAGTGTAAAGTGGAGGGACTGTAAAAAAATGTTCTGGAGAGAAGTGAAAAGAGTAAGACAGGGTGGAAGTGAAGTTAGCAGGGGAGTGAAAGATAAAAATGGTAGATTACTAGTGGAGAAGGGAGAAAAAGTGAGCAGATGGAGAGAACACTTTAAGGAATTGTTGAACGTAGAGGGTGGAAGTAATGCGAGTATAAGTGGCTGGGGAATGGCTGGGAGAAGGAGGGAGGTGAGAAGACAGGAAGAAATCAGTAGGATAGAAGTTATGGAAGTAATGAAGAAAGTTAAATCGGGAAAGCCCCAGGAATTGATGGAGTGTGTGGTGAAATGCTGAAGCATGGGGGAGAGATAGTAGTAGAATGGATGTGGAAGATGTGCAGATTAGCCTGGGAGGAAGGTAGAGTCCCGGAGGATTGGAAGTCAGGTATAATTATTCCCTTGTACAAAGGAAAAGGGGAAAAAGAAGTGTGTGGTAATCATAGGGGCATTTGTCTTCTTAGTATAATAGGAAAAGTGTATGGTAGGATACTTATAGACAGAGTTAGAGAAAGAACAGAGAAATTAGTTGGAGAAGAACAGGGAGGCTTTAGGAAGGGAAGAGGTTGTGTAGATCAGATATTCATTCTTAGATCTTTAGTGGAAAAGTTTCTAGAGAAGGGAAAGAAGTTGTATGCGGCTTTCATGGATTTGGAGAAAGCATATGACAGGGTGGATAGACAAGGATTGTGGAAAGTGTTAAGAATATATGGAGTAGATGGGAAGTTGTTGAATGCTGTGAAGAGTATGTACGATGGTGCGAAGGCTGCAGTGCGTTTGGATGGTGAACTAAGTGAATTTTTCTCTTTGAAAGTTGGTTTGAAACAGGGATGTGTCATGTCTCCATGGTTGTTCAATCTGTACATGGATAGGGTAATAAAAGAGGTACAAGGTAGGGTAGTGGATGTTGGAGTGGCCCTGGTGAGAGAGGTTAGTGTTTGGAAACTCCCTGTACTGTTGTTTGCAGATGATACTGTGTTGTTGAGTGAAGACGAAGGGGAGCTGCAAGGCTTGGTGGATGAGTTTGAGAGAGTGTGTAAGAAACGGGACCTAAAGGTGAATGTAGGGAAGAGTAAAGTGATGGTCTTTGAGAGAGGTGAAGTTAGTGAATGTACAGCGAGGTTAGATGGTGAGGAATTGGAAAATGCGAGTACGTTTAAGTATTTGGGTAGTGTGATGAGTAAGGATGGAGGTTTGGAGGGTGAAGTGCTTGAAAGGGTACAGCAGGGAAGAAAGGTTGCTGGTTCCTTGAAAGCAGTGATAAGAAACAGGGAAGTGAGCATGGAAGTGAAAAAGTTACTACATGACAGTATTGTGATACCAACTCTAACGTACGGAAGTGAAGCGTGGACATTGTTGGAAGGACACAAGTCAAGAGTGAGAGTAGTGGAAATGAGTTATTTAAGAGGAGCCTGTGGAGTCACGTGGAGAGACAGGCTGACGAATGAGGATATAAAGGAGCGTTGTGGTGTGGATGTGGATGTGATAGGAAGCGTTATGAGGAACACACTGAGGTGGTTTGGCCATGTGGAGAGGATGGAGGGTGAAAGACTGACAAAGAGAGTGTATGTGAGTGAGGTGGAGAGGGGAAGAGGGAGGGGGAGGCCGAGGATGAGATGGAGGGATGGGGTGGAGAGGTATATGAGAGAGGGGGGTGTGAGTTGGGAGCAGGGCAGTGAAATGGCGGGGGGAAAGGGCGACTTGGAGGCGATTTGTTTGTGGCCACCCCAAACGGGATTGAGGCGTCTGGCAATAGATAGATGGATAGATAGATTCTTTCTGTTCTTCTTCTACGTGTGCCCACTTTGCCTTATGTTCTTCTAATACATTACTCACCTTCTCCGTTTTATTAGTACTTTCTTCTAGTTTCCTCCTCAGTTCAACATTTTCCCGCTTCAAATTCCTAATCTCTTCATTCGCTGTTTCATTGGATTGGATCAGACTCTGTATGGTAGTATCCGTATTTTCAGACACATCCTTTATCACTAGAGTCTCTACTTTCTTTTCAAGTTCACTAATCCTCATAATTAATGTTTTAACCAGGTCCATGACATTGGTATTTGTATCAAATCCTTGAAATTCTAGTCCCTCATTGTTTATATTTTCGGCCATGTTTGATGTTGGTTAACTACCAAAACAGCTGTTACCGAAAAAAACTACAAACATTCATGTATACTGTAGCCAATAAATCTTTACATTTTTGGTAGTCTATTAACTTTCATTATTTTAATTTTAAAACAAAACCTTAGGAGACAAGACAGACAAAATTCCTGAAACTACTTAAGGTTAGCAGCGATGGCTGTGTTCTCTGTGTGTGTGTTCTTACCTAATTGTTCTTACCTAATTGTATCTTTACAGGAATGAGTCAAGCTTGTACTGTCCCGTGTCTTAACCCCTAAAACGCGGCTGTGTACGGCCGATCCCCCCGCTGTGGCGGGGTTGTAGTAGGGTCTGAGTACCTGTGGGAAAATATTTGCCAAAAATCAGAGATTAACCCTAGAGCATTAAAATTTTTATGGCATATAGTACTTACATTCAGCTTTCTCCTGAGACACATGTTGAGCTTTCATGGACTACCAAAGGACTTGTGAAGACTTGCAAAGTTGGGTAACAAAGTCTTCACTTTCACACCTCCAGAAACCCGGTTTTCTTTCTACCACAGCCTCAATCTGTCACAGTACACTTTATACAACAATGTACAGGTTGTTTGGAATCCGTATTTGTACAATAAGCACTGAAAATAAGGCTAAAATGAACGGCCGACATGCAGCGCGGCGGCGATCTTCCCATCACTATTGACACATTTGCCTTTTCACGGCTAAAAACACGTATACTACATTATTTTCCATCATAGTACTTCGCAAACGTTCGCTTGTCACTATTACGGCCATAAAAATCACTGTCACTGCCAGTATTGTGGATCGGGACTGAGGAAGACCACCGCGGCGCGAGTTTATTCAGCCTTACGGCAGGCACTTTATTCTCGCTCCGGTCGGCCACTCGCACTTCATTTCTATCGCTCACTTTCACTGTAGCTGTCCGTTTTTTGCCTTATTCATCAGTGTCAGTGTCCATTGTTATAAAAATACTATTTTCTACACAACAAACTGTCACTGTCAGAACATAGAATAGGAACATATGCTTTCAACTTCTTACACTGGAGTGACTGTCACTCGCAATACTTATATTATTACTATGTACAATTATTTACACCAAAAAACACTGTCACTGTCAGTTCTTTTACAAGTACATACAGTAATTTACACTCATCAGGCTGTCACTGTCAGTACTTAAAAGAAAACTAAACACTAGTATCACTGTCACTCTCAGTATTATTTCCAAGAATCTTACCCTTATTTTCAAAATTTAGTCAGGCTGTGGTAGTCAAAGAAACACGGGTAAGCACAGAGAGGAATTTTGCACTCTTTGCACTGCAAGGAGGTGCGCCTAAAGGTTCTGTCCTGCCTGGTAGTGTGGCTGCACACATGACACCTCCTCAGTGCTTTTCCCCTCTTGGCAGTGGCAGGCAGTGGCTCCAGGCGGTGTCGCTGAAGGTAGGCCTGACACTGTAGGCCGTCTGGAGGTGTCTGAGGGTGGCGTTTTGGACCTGTTGCAAGTACCTGGCCATAACGCTGAAGCAGCTGGTAGACACAAGTCTTAGAAAATCTTCGGAGAGAGTAGTTTGCTGGCTTCCTGTTCTTGATTTTATACAGGATGAAGGCGTTCAGCATGCACATATCAATCAAGTGCAAGAACACCTTCCTGTACCAACGACGATTCTTCCTCAGGCAGTCTATCTCTCCGATCATCATGTCCGACTTGTCCACCAGCCGCATATTGACGTTGTAGTCAATGACAGCATCAGGCTTCATCACAGGCTCGCCAGTCCTTCTGTCAACCTTCCCTGTGGCCAGCATTTCCCCCTTGTGTACTGTGGTGAGCACATTCACAACTCTCTTATCATGCCACCTGATCGCAAGCATCTTGTCAGATTTCTTCAGGCGCACGTCTCCCCGCTTTGATTTTTCAGCCTCGGGGAAGGCGGGGTAGTGTGCCCTATTGTTCCTGACAGTGCCACAGGATCCGACGCCGTGTTCAGAAAGGTACTTGGCGAGTTTAGGAGCTGTATAGTAATTGTCCGTATACAGGACATGATTCTTGCCAAAGTACTTTTCCAAAAGCACTTTCACCACAGAACCAGAGAATCCAAGGGGGTCAGTCTTGTCCAAATCGACATTGCTGGCGGTGTAAATCATGAAGTCTAAGATGAACCCCGTCTTGCAGTCGCACAGCACGAAAAACTTGATTCCAAAGCGGTGCCGTTTGCTTGGAATATACTGCACAAACCGAAGACGGCCCCTGAACAAAACCAAGGACTCGTCAATCACCACTTTCTTGAAAGGGCGCAGGAACCTCGTAAACTTATCCTTGATCAAGTTCAGGATTCCCCTCACTTTCCATAATGGGTCAGTTCGGGAAGGCTCATCATTGTTCGCGAAGTGAAGGTAAGTCATGAGCTGCCTAAAACGATCGCGGCTCATATATTTATTGAAATTTGGTGTTGGGCAAAGATCGTCTGAACTCCAGTATTCCTCCAGCTAATGTTTCCAATTGTGGGGCATCAATAACATCAACCCAATAAATACAAAAAGTTCCCTGATCGTTAGAGGCACCCATGCTGCCATCCGCGATGTGGATGGCGTTGCCGCCTCACCTTCTCCTTCGCGAACTGCAGCAGATTGCCCCTCGTACATGTTCGTCTCGGTACAAATCTGCTCCATTACCTCGTTGTCAAGGAAGGCCAACAGGTAGTCCAAGGATTCACCATCCTCTTGGACAGGGAAGTCAGCCTGAACTCCACACCCACTGTCATCAAAGGGCAGATCCTCCGGCACAAAATCTGAGCCCTCTGACCACACGAAGGCATCAAGAGTGCCCTGCCTAGGCTGGGAGGTGCTGGGGGCGGCAGGGGGTGAGGCAGGTCGTGTGGGAGTGGGTGAGGCAGGCGGTGAGACAGTGCGTGAGGCAGAGGCTGTCCTAGGTCGTGTTGGTGTAGTGGTGGTGGGGAGATTATCTGAGGGTTCAAGGTCACTCGCGGTGGCGTGACTGGCGAGTTGCCTAGTGCGAGTTTCCTTACGAGCTAGCCTTACACTAGGGGACAAAGTTCTAGCTCTACCAACACGAACATTGGGCCTACGAAAACTTCTACTACGTAAAGTTGAACGTCTACTTCCCATCCGAGGTGGTGAAGGCGACTCTGAAGACTCAGGAGACAGGGCAGCTGAAGAGGAGGACGAGAGAATGGGGCTGGGAGTGCGTGGCGGGCTGGCGGTGGCGTGACGTGGCGTAGGGGACAACGGCAGTGAATTTGGGTCACCACTCCTTTTCCTCTTTGCCCCCTTCCCATATTCCAAGCCCCTTTTCACAGGAGCCTTGCCTGTTGAGGTGCTTGGCACTGAAACAGTCACTTCTGGCACAGACTCAGCACTCGATTGCGTGTCAGACTCTGCCAGGCTTGACCAAACACCGACGTCACTCCCATAATCCATCGACGCTTTCAATAGTTCACTGGCTATTGCAGAGTCACTCAGTCCCTTAGCAGTTCCTGGTAAGGTTTTGAACGGGGTTGAGGTCACAAAACCCTTTTTCGGAGGGCTGGAAGGCACAGACTCGGAAGAGCTTGAATTTGACATGGTGTCACCGTGGAAGATTCGCGTGGACTGACGCTAAACAGGGGCAAACCGCGCGAAAAAATCACAGTGTGACAACTGGGGAAACAAGCGTTTCCCAATAGCAGAAAGTGCTTGCGAGATGACGGCGCAGATTGACACGTATGAGCCGTCCGCGCATTGCCATATCGCACGACGAGGGAGGGCCGTGCATCGGTGCGTGGGTGGGTAAAAAAAAATGAAACTTGGCAACAACCGAGGTCAGTAGTACAAAGGTCAAGTGTGCTAAACATAGCTCACGGGTGGCGGTACTGATAGACAATACCAGCTGGAGCCTGCTTGCCCGCGGTTATTCAGAATTAACTCAAATTGCAAACGCGACGATCCGCCGTTCTGTCCTTTGGGCCGACTGTTGCAAAAGCGACGATCCGCATTTAAGGGGTTAAACCATATTTATCGTACATATCCTTAAATTTGTGAATTGTTTTGGCACACACTATTTCATTCGGTAGTGGATTCCATTGATCAATTGCTCTGTTTGGGAAACTGAATTTCCTTATGTCTCTATCACGTCTCTTCTTATGCAATTTTTTGCAGTGTCCTTTTGCTGATGCTTCTCCATATGTTAAGTAATCATTTATGTCTATTTTCTCCTTTCCTGATATGCATTTATATAGCATTATCATGTCACCTCTTTTCCTTCTCTCCTGTAGTGTTGGTAGATTCAGTTTATTTAGTCTTTCTTCGTAGCTTAGGTCCCTTAAGCTTGGTATCCATCTTGTAGCGGCCCTTTGAACTTTTTAAATCTTGTCTATGTGCTTTTTGAGATGAGGACTCCAGACTACTGATGCATATTCCAGGGTTGGTCTAATGAATGATGTTATTATCCTTCTTAGCATGTCTTCATTTATGTATGTGAATGCTATTCTCATATTTGCAAGCAGTGTATACATGTTCCGTACCTTCTCGCTGATGTGGTCAGCCGGAGATAGTCTGTTATTGATAATCACACCTAGGTCTTTCTCTCTTTCTGATGTGTGTAGGGTTTTATTTCCTAACTTATAATCCCAATCAGGTCTTTTTCCACTTTTACCAGACTTGATTACATGACACTTGTCCACAGTGAATTCCATTTGCCATGTACTACTCCATTCATGAAGTTTATTTAATTCTTCTTGTAGCTCTTTACAAGAGTCTGTGTTAGTAATTCTCCTTTGTATTTTTGTATCATCTGCAAACATATTCAGATAGCTCTCATTTCCAGTGTTACTGTTTATATCATTTATATACACTAAAAATATGATTGGTGCCAGCACTGAACCCTGTGGTACTCCACTAGTCACGTCTTTCCATGATGAGTAGTTTCCTCTAAGTACTGTCCTCATTTCTCTTTTTATGAGAAAGTCTTACATCCAACAAAACAGTTTGCCTCGAATTCCTCCTTGATTGTACAGTTTCCATAAAAGTCTTTGGTGTGGTACTGTGTCAAAAGCTTTCTTGAAATCTAAATAGATACTGTCCACCCATCCTTCCCTTTCCTGTATTGTGTTTGTTACTCTGTCATAGTAGCTCAACAGATTAGTAACACATGATTTTCCTTTTCTGAAACCAAACTGTCTTTCTGTTATCATACTGTGTTCTTCTAGATGATTTACCCAAGCTTTTCTTATAAGTTTTTCTAATACCTTGCTTACAACACTGGTCAGTGATACTGGTCGGTAGTTGAGTGGATTTTGTCTATTTCCTTTCTTGAATAAGGGGACAATATTTGCTTTTTTCCAAATATCAGGTAGTTTACCTTGACTCAAGGATTTCTTGAAAATTAAAAATAATTGTTTACTTAACTACTTTGCACATTCTCATAATACCCAACACGAAATATCATCAGGACCACTTGCTTTTCCTCTGTCTAATCTACTTAACTCCCGTATTACTTTTTCTGCTATTTGTATACCTGGTAGTATGTGTGGACATGCGTGTTCCACATAGTCCCTCTCAAAATTTTTTTCTTCTGTAAAAACTAATTGGAAATTCTTATTTAGTGCTTCACAAATATCTTTCTCTTGTGTATAAGTGATTCCCTCGTCCGTAATGGATTGTATTATATCTTTTACTTTAGTTTTGCTCCTGATATATCCGTAAAACAGCTTTGGTTGATCACTACTTTTATTTATTATATCCTCCTCAAACTGTTTTTGAGCTTCTCTCCTTATTCTTGTATAGTCGTTTCTTGCCGGTTTGTAATTATTATACGCCCTTTCACTATTGTGTCTTCTGTATCTATTCCACAACAAATCTCTTCTTTCTTTTGATTTTTTACATTCTGTATTGAACCATTTCTGTATTTTCTTATCTGCTTCTTTGTGCTGTGGGATGTACTTCTGGACTCCTATTTCATAAAATTCACAAAATTTTTTATATACAGCATTTAAATCTTGTCCTCTAAGCTCATTTTCCCAATCAGCTTCTAAGAAATTCTTCTTTAGGTCTTGATAATTTCCCTTTTTATAGTTTAGGCTCTTTTTGTAACTATTATTACTGTTTACTATGTCATATGCTATCCTGAAGTTATAATTTAGTACTGCATGATCGCTTTTGCCGAGTGGAGGGTGATTTATTAAACTGTCAATATCATTTTCTTGCCTTGTAAATATTAGATCTAGCACTGAAGGTACATCAAGTCCTCTTTTTCTGATGGTTTCCCTCACATGTTGCGTTAAGAAAAACTCTTGTATGAGATCCAGGAGCTTTTGGTCCCAACAGCTTTCTTGGCTATTTATATCTAGAGTATTCCAATTTATATTTGTATTGAAGTCCCCAGTTAGTATAATTCTTTCCGATTTCTCTTCCATTTTATGTAGCAATGATCTTACACTCTGAATTGTACTCTCTGCCAGGTCCTCATATTCGTCTCTTTCCCATGTGTTTGATCTGGGTGGCATGTACAAATTGGCTACAATTACTTTACCTTCAGATGTGTCGATCTCTGCTGCAATCAGTTCTATTTGTGTTGGTATATCTAGTTTTATTTCCTTGACTTTTAGATTTTTCTTAGTTAATATTATAATTCCTCCTCCTTTTTTTAAATATCTGTCTCTTCTCCATATATTGTATTCCTCTAAGTTTAGTGTGTCATTTGATATCCTTGGTATTAATTTTGTTTCAGTTAGGCATATTATTTGTGGTTCATTTTCTCTGACATAATCATTCATCTCTAGTAATTTAGATACCATTCCATCCACATTTGAGTACGTCAACTTTATCATCTTGTTTATATACTTGTCATGACATGGTTCTACTACCTTCCTCCTTTTTCTTCCATCCTGTTTGTGTACCACTTTCGTACCTGCAATCTTATTACTTTGTAAAAAAATTTCTTCTTCTCCTCTTCTGATCTTCCCTCATTTTTTGTTTTTGCTTCCTCCCTTTTCTCTTTCAGTAATTCCAGTTCCTCTTGTGTTAAGCATCTTTTTATCCATACATTTTTAAACTCCTCTTTTTCCTTAAGATTCTTTGCATTTTTTAGCATCTCTTCCACAGTGTTTACACTCTGGAAAGTCACCTTTAGGGGTCATGTCTTGCTTTTCTCGTATTTCCCTTACCTATTGTGTTCCTCTATGTCTTTGCTACAGATTTCCTCTGATACTTCTTTCAGTAAGCTCATTACATTTGCAATCTCCTTTTTGTCTCTTGTGATCTTGTTTTTAACTTCTTCCTCTTCTATACCAGTGATTACTGTTGATTTGTTTATCTCTACTGAATCTCTGACTAACTTTGGATTGTTTTGGATTATTCTTTTCACCTCCTTTTTAATGCTTTTTTCCTCCACCCTTGTTTCTAAGTCTTTCTATACTTTCACCATTTCAGCATACGTGGTTTCTACATCATTTTTGTAGTTTTGCACAGCTTCATTCACTTGTGTTATCTTCTCCTCAATATCACTGCTCTGGTCAATAAGACTGCTAACTTGCCTAATTGTCTCTGTGTCATTTTTGAACTCTTCCATAACACTCTCGTGATTGACTACTGTACTTGCCATTTCACTCACTTTCTTCCTAAGCGTACTCAGTTCCACTGTTAGTTCACTGATGGTTGTGTCTTTCTTATTGGCCTCCCTTCCTAGTTTTTCTATTTCTTCCTTTTGCAAGTGCATCTGCTTCTTTATTTCATCAATATCATTTTTGAAAGCCATTTCTAGTTTGTTTACACGTTCAACCAGTCTATTGTGGGTCTCTACTTCAACCAGTTCTTGGTAGAAATCATCATTTTGCTTTTTACCTTTATCCCTTTTCTTTTCCAAATTTGTTTTACTGAAGTATGTATCCATTTTGCAATACTTAAGTGCAAAGCATGTACGTTCAATCTCCGTGTTGTTGTAGTCTAAACAAACCTCAGAGATGACTCAACGTATTCTTTTGTCTTGGTTCTATTTCCTGTTTGTACAAGTCTTGTTTAAACTTATTATTTTTTTCCTTTTAATAATGAACAATCATTTAGTCTAACCTGGTACTGAGCTTGACTCATACAAAGATACTATTTAGGTAATGCCACTGGCCGTGATTTGGTACGGAGCGCCGGTGTCACACGTCTGCCTAGATTGTGTGTGTGTGTGTGTGTGTGTGTGTGTGTGTGTGAACAAAATAGCATACAGTTTTTATCAGTATTTAAGAAAACTTAGTGGAAGGATTGAGAGTCAGACAATGACGAAACTTAATGTTTTTCAGAATAAGTCACAGGTTAAGGCCATAGGGCAAAAGTAATTAAAACAGATTTTATCCAGGTTAGACCAATTGTGGGGGAAGGGTTGAGGATATGCAAGAATGAAGCGGTTCATTTTGAGAACAATCAGCCAGAGTTGAAGGTCACCCGTGAAGGTAAAATTTTGACCCATGTGCATGGGTTTTAACCAAATATTTTGAACAGTTTTGATTCAGTTTTGATCTGACATGATGTTAAGGGCCAATCTAAAAGTAGATCAAAGGTCAGGGTCAGAGGGCACATCAGCTTTAATAATTTTCATCCAATTTAGACCAAACTTTGTGGGAAGACTGAGGACAAGGTAAGAAAAAAAATGATTAAATATTGAGAGTAATTGGCAGAAAGGTCAAGGTCACAGTGTGGAGTCAAAATCCATTATCACAGTGAGGTCTACTCAAATAGTCATTATCTGATTTAAACTGAACTTAGTAGAAGTGTTAAGGATCAGGCAAGAAATTATTTAGTTAAAAAAAAAAAGGAGGGGGGGACATGACGTAAAACTCGAAAAAAAAAAAATCACAAAGTTCAGGGTCACAGGGGAAGGTTTAGGTTTGATGTGAGTGTTTCTGTGTGGACAAAATTACTAAAACAGTTTTCATCCAGTTTTGGTCAGACTTGCTGGATGAGTTTAGGATCACCAGAAAGGTCAACTTATTGTTTTGTAGTACAGTAGGTCAGAGGTTAGGGTCACATAGAAGAGTCAGCCTAAACTATTTAAAAATTGTAAATTAACTGTAGACTAACTTTGTGTGAGGGTTCTGATTAAAACAGTGCTAAGAGATTTTATTTTGAGAATTGCCAGTGAAAAGTCAAGGTCACAGAGAAAGTTTGAAGGTCAGGTTCCCTGGGCAAAGTCAACTGAAACAGTTTTGAACTGATTTGAATGAATGTTGATGGAAGTGTTAAGGGTTAGGCAAGAATGATGTAATTTAATTTTAAGTGTAATCTGGGGAAGTTCATGATCACAGGGTAAAGTCAGATATTGAACCCTTTGACTAGTAGGTGGGCATGGGCGCTGCACTCTCTTAGTTCCCCCCCCTTCCCCTTAACCATTCTGCAGACCTCTTATTTGGCACAGCCAAGATCTGCATGGAACAAGCTGCAAGTCTTGTGAGGCACAATTTACATTGGTAAGAAAACAGTGCCTAAAGCTAAGGGTAGGCACTAACATACAAGTCAATATACTGTTCAAGCTGCTCTTAGAACTATACTGAACACTTCCACATCTTTTCCTCCCCCTTCACTGTCGCAAAATCTTTCTCCCTCTCCTTCCACCTTTTCCCACCCCTCTGCCTCGTCTGTGTGTGTGTGTGTGTGTGTTGTGTGCACATGTCTGTTAATGCACATTTTGTGTGTATTTACCCAATTGTGATATACAGGAAATGAGCTACGCTCGTGGGGTCCCGTCCCTGTTTCTCGATAAGTCAAATCTGGCTTTAAACTCATTTAAGTTTTTAGACTGGACGATCTCTTAGTCCAGGCTATTCCACAGGTCTGTACATCTGTAAGGAAAACTATATTTCTTGATATCCTTCAAGTAACGTGGCTTTCTTCAATTTCATACCATATCCTCGTGTTACTCTCTTATCCCGTACAAACAGATCTTCTCTGTCAATTTTATCTACACCCATCATGGTCCTGAACACTGCACTCATGTCGCACCTCTCTCTCCTTTCCTGTAAGGAAGGCAAATCCAGCTTTTCCAGCCTCTCGTTGTACAACAGTGTCACGGGGTTTTTAAAATAAAAGCTAATATTTTTAAATGATAGTGTTCAAAATATTGAAGAGCAGGGACAATGATTGTCTTGCTAAATCAAGCAACGATTACTTTACGCTGGCTTGCTTCGCACGATTCTCTAAGAACGAGAATTTATAAACTTTCTCAACAGTACACAGCAGAGACTAATTACTCAATTGCTGTTTATTAGTACTGTTAGCCTCTGGAGAAAGTTACTTCACCCTTGACAATAAATAACTAATACTAATAATAGTATCAGGTTCTTGCTGGTGCTTAACTTCTAGAAGGCACAATGGATTTTAAACTTAATACAACAAGACTGGCCTAAGTACCAGTTATGAATAGCAAAACGTTTATGCAAGCTAGGAGCTATAAGAGAAATAAGCTTAACAGCGGAGAAATGAAACAAGAGTTTACATTACATTAAGCTTAAGAAAAAGAACTGTTAAATTTATTGATTACAAGATAAATTTAATGGTACATCTCAAAATGAATTCAAATAAATAGATCGTACTCACTCACTCACTCAAAAGCTAAATTCTTACGCCTAAAAAACCAACATGCAGCGCAGCCGGCCAGCATGTAAGGAAACAGCACACTTAACTAAACTCTTAAACCTAGGAAAATACAAAAAGGAAATACTGGTCAATGAATGTGGTGTATCACCCAATGAAGGGTGGGAGCACTGCAGAACTGTAGTCTAGTGGAGTCCGGATGCTAGCTGACCTCTCTCTACTCTCACTGCTGGAGCACAGTACCTCACTCCGTCACGGCAAACACTGGACTGCCTAACTCGTGGGAAAGAAAAAGGGAGCACTAGGCCGCATTTTTTAATAGTCGAGTGAGCGAAACGCGCCCAAAACAAATTGCTCAGCGGAAGCGCTAATGTATCACTCAAAGACGATCATGTATGACAATGAAAAATTTATTTGAAAAGGCTCCCGTCTGAATGAGCGGTTACTGAACGATAAACTGGGATTCCAGTTGAGTTCGTGGTTTCCCACAAAAGCCAATGTCACTAGCCGACTCGTGACAAACAGATCTGCCAGACTGGGGACCATCTTGGTTGCTGATCTTTGTATTTGCTCAATCTTGTTTATATCTTTCTTTTTATGTGGGGACCACACTACTGCTGAATATTCAAACCTGTGGTGGATCATGGCCACTATCAATTTTTTCATCAACTCATCCATATAATGAAATGCTATTCTTATGTTAGTCAAGAGTTTATACGTCTCTCTAACTATCGTGTTAATATGTTTTTCAGGTGACAAACTATCCAGGACCTGCTCTCCCAAGTCATTGTCTTCTCTCCCTTTCGTGATTGGTTCATTATCCATCAAATAATTCAGTGATGGCCTCTTGGTACTTTTACCCATTTCCATTATTTTACAGTTCTTTACATTGAATTTCATTTCCTGCATCCAGCTTCAATCATGTATCCAATCGAGATCCTCCTGCAGCATTTTACAGTCCTCCTCAACCTGTGCCTTCCTCAAGATCTTTGCATCATCAGCAAACAGACCTGTATAACTCTCCACTCCATCTGCCATGTCTGTCTATCTATCTATTGCCAGACGCCTCAATCCCGTTCGGGGTGGCCACAAACAAATCACCTCCACGTCGCCCTGTCCCCCGCCATTTCGCTGTCCCGCTCCCAACTCACACCCCCCTCTCTCATATACCTCTCCACTCCATCCCTCCATCTCATCCTCGGCCTCCACTTTCCTCTTCACCCCTCCACCTCACTCACATACACTCTCTTCGTCAGTCTTTCACCCTCCATCCTCTCCACATGGCCAAACCACCTCAGTGTGTTCCTCATAACGCTTCCTATCACATCCACATCCACACCACAACGCTCCTTTATATCCTCATTTGTCAGCCTGTCTCTCCATGTGACTCCACAGGCTCCTCTTAAATAACTCATTTCCACTGCTCTCACTCTTGACTTGTGTCCTTCCAGCAATGTCCAAGCTTCACTTCCATACATTAGAGTTGTTATCACAATACTGTCATGTAGTAACTTTTTCACTTCCATGCTCACTTCCTTGCTTCTTATCACAGCTTTCAAGGAACCAGCAACCTTTCTTCCCTGCTGTACCCTTTCAAGCACTTCACCCTCCAAACCTCCATCCTTACTCATCACACTACCCAAGTACTTAAACGTACTCACATTTTCCAATTCCTCACCATCCAACCTCGCTGTACATTCATTGACTTCACCTCTCTCAAAGACCATCACTTTACTCTTCCCTACATTCACCTTTAGATTCTGTTTCTTACACACCCTCCCAAACTCATCTACCAAGCTTTGCAGCTCTCCTTCGTCTTCACTCAGCAACACAGTATCATCTGCAAACAACAGTACAGGGAGTTTCCAAACACTATCCTCTCTCACCAGGGCCACTCCAACATCCACTACCCTACCTTGTACCTCTTTTATTACCCCATCCATGTACAGATTGAACAACTATGGAGACATGACACAACCCTGTTTCAACTCAACCTTCAAAGAAAAAAATTCACTCGGTTTACCATCCACATGCACTGCAGCCTTAGCACCATCATACATACTCTTCACAGCATTCAACAACTTCCCATCTACTCCATATATTCTTAATACTTTCCACAATCCTTGTCTATCCACCCTGTCATATGCTTTCTCCAAATCCATGAAAGCCGCATACAACTTCTTTCCCTTCTCTAGAAACTTTTCCACAAAAGATCTAAGAATGAATATCTGATCTACACAACCTCTTCCCTTCCTAGAGCCTCCCTGTTCTTCTCCAACTAACTCCTCTGTTGTTTCTCTTACTTTGTCAATAAGTATCGTACCATACACTTTTCCTATTATACTAGGAAGACAAATGCCCCTATGATTACCACACTCTTCTTTTTCCCCTTTTCCTTTGTACAAAGGAATAATTATACCTGACTTCCAATCCTCCGGGACTTTACCTTCCTCTCAGGCCAATCTGCACGTTTTCCACATCCATTCTACTACTATCTCTACCCCATACTTCAGCATTTCACCACACACTTCATCAATTCCTGGGGCTTTCCCCAATTTAACTTTCTTCATTGCTTCCACAACTTCTATCTTACTGATTTCTTCCTGTCTTCTCACCTCCCTCCTTCTCCCAGCCATTCCCCAGCCACTTATACTTGCATTACTTCCATCCTCTACGTTCAACAATTCCTTAAAGTGTTCTCTCCATCTGCTCACTTTTTCTCTCTTCTCCGCTAGTAATCTACCATTTTTATCCTTCACTCCCCTGCTAACTTCACTTCCACCCTGTCTTACTCTTTTCACTCTTTTCAGAACATTTTCTTACAGTCCCTTCACTTTATACTCAAGCTCCTTCCAAATTCCTCATCCACTCTCTTCTTATTCTCTCTTACTAATCTTTTCACTTCTCTCTTTCTTTCTACGTATAACTCTCTCTTCCGCCTCTCTACTTCTTCCACGCCCCTATTTCTCATCCATGCATTGTATGCTTTCTTCTTTTGTGCCACAGCCTGTCTCACCTCTTCATTCCACCACGCAGTTCCTTGCACAGCCCTCCGTCTTCTCTATCATATCATTTACGTAAATCAGGAACATTACTGGCGCCAACACCGAGCCTTGAGGGACTCCACTTATTACTTCCTCCATCCAGACATCCTATCCTTTGTTACTGTCCTCATTTGTCGGTCTCTCAAAAAGTCTCTCATCCATTCCAGGAGTTTCCCCTTCAGTCCTCCTATATGCTCTAGTTTCCACATTAGTCTCTAATGGAGTACCTTGTCGAAGGCCTTCTCCAAATCTAAATACAGTACACACAATCCACCCAACCATCTCTCTCCTGTAGCACATCAATCAGTCTTGAGTAAAAGCTCATCAAGTTTGAAACACAAGATCTTCCACAGGGACGTACCTAGAGATTTGGGGGCCCGGGGGGCTAGGTTCTTTGCGAGGGCCGCCCCTCCTGGAGGGGGGGCCCCCGCATAGAACCTAGCCCCCCTCATTCTCAAAACGTATCTAGTATCTCATCCGGGATTGTCGGGATGATATGTATATATATATATATATATATATATATATATATATATATATATGATAAATATATATATGAACAGGTGGCTTTAGGAGTGGCAGAGGATGTGTATACCAAATATTTGCAGTGAGACAGATAGTAGAGAAGGCTTGTGAGAAGGACCATAAGGTGTTTATGGCATTCATGGATCTGGAAAAAGCATATGACAAAGTGGACAGAGAAGGATTGTGGAAAGTTTTGCGTTTGTATGGTGTAGAGGGTAAGCTGTTAGGTGCCATCAAGAGTTTTTATGATGGTAGTGAAGCATGTGTCAGGGTTAATGGGCATCAAAGTGAATGGTTCACAATCAGTGTGGGCGTGCGACAAGGTTGTGTGATGTCCCCATGGTTGTTCAATATATATATGGATGGGGTGATGAGAGAAGTGAAAACACGAGTAATGGAGAGAGGGATGGCATTGGTAATGAATGGTGATGGATGGAATGTCTCAAATTAGTTGTATGCTGATGATGCAGTACTGCTTGCAAGTACTGGACAAGAACTTGGTAGGCTAGTGCAGAGTTTTGCTGATGTCTATAAGTGTCGTTCCTTGAGAGTAAATGTAGAAAAGAGTCTAGTGATGGTTATTGAGACAGAAGGTGACTCCCAGTGCAATGTAACAGTGAATGGAGAGAGACTGGAATTGGTGAGAGAGTTCAAATACCTGGGTACAGTGATAGAAAAGAGAGGAAAATGTGCAAAAGAAGTTGAAAGTAGAGTGACACAAGGAAGAAAAGTAGCTGGTGCAATGAAGGCCTTGATAAGAAACAGAGGCTTGAGTGTTGCAGCTGCACGAGGCTTATATGAAGGAGTGTTAGTACCAACTTTAACATATGGATGTGAGACTATGATGTGGCATGAAAATGAAAAGTCAACAGTAAGAGCAGTGGAGATGGGACTGCTGAGGAATGTATGTGGAGTACAGAGGGTGGATAGGATACGAAATAATGTGATTCGTGAAAGATGTGGAGTGAGGAAGTTGGTGGACACCAGAATTGAAGAGAGTGTACTGAGATGGTATGGTCATGTGGAGAGAATGGATAACAAGAGAGTGGTGAAGAAGGTATATCTGAGCGAATTCGAAGGAGGGAGGAGGCAAGGTAGGCAAAGAAGAAGGTGGAGAGATATGGTGGATGAATGTGTGAGGAAGAGAGGTTTGGAAGTTGATGAGGCTAGGGAACTGACAGGAGATCGAGCTGGCTGGATGAATTTTGTGAGGAGATATGCATGATCAGGGATTTTTGGCACCCCGTTTTAACGTGGCAGCGTCTGGATTGACTCTGTCAGATACGATATGTGAAGCAACAGAACGTGGTGAATGTTTTTGGTGTATCCGATAGAGCCAGGATTCCAGGGGCTTGAATGATGAGTGAATGGAAGCGTAGCCCATTGGATTGGGCACTTTTGGGCTGTCTGGACATTGCTACTTCTCACCCTGCCCTTGGATGGGAAAGGAGGTCCAGATGATGATGATGATGATGATATTTATATACATATATATATATATATATATATATATATATATATATATACATGTATATATACAGTAATCCCTCCACTATCCGCACGCCCACATTCTGGACATCCCCACTAACCGGACATAATCGTCCTGGGATCCAATATTCACAAAATGGTCTGAAAACCGAGAAAAATTATATAAAAAAAAAAAAAAAAAAAAAAAAATCCCGCCTGTAATTTGAACTTGCCAACGGCCATACCACGTTGAGTACACCGCTTCCCGTCCGATCAGCGAAGTTAAGCAACGTTGGGTCTGGTTAGTACTTGGATGTGTGACCGCCTGGGAACACCAGATGCTGTTGGCATCCCTACGTGTCAAGTGGGGTTGGTGGAGGATTAGTTCCCCTCCCTGTAAAACAATTAACTCTGAGCCGTTGGCCGCCCTGTTTGGGATACATGGCGTCTGGCAATGAATGAATGAATGAAAATTTGAACTTGGCGCGCTGGGCGCGGGACAGCTTTGTTGTGGCGCGTCATTCCTCCGACGTCCGCTAGAGCACCCCTGTATCCTCCCCACTTTCCACCTGTCTCTCGTCGCGAGTGAATGCTTGTCGTCATGGCTGCCCACGTGCTCGCTTTTGTGGTGGTGCCTTACCTGCTGCAGGAACTCCTGCTGCTCACGTGCCTCTCCTTCGTGTGTGTGATGATGGCCCCGCCACCTGAGAAGAGGAAGAGAGTGGTATTGACTCTTGAGAAGAAGCGGGAGATATTAGAGAAAGTAGATGTGGGATGGTCTTCTTCACGCATCCTCCACGAGTTTAACCTGGCCCGATCTACTTTGTTTGATAATAAGAGATCCCGAGACAGACTCATGCAGTACATGGCTGACTTCTTGTTGAAAAGCAAATGCAACGTGGAGAGGAAGATGATGTTTACTCCTCAGTTTGCTGCAGCCGACCAC
This sequence comes from Coenobita brevimanus, assembly GCF_032717465.1. NCBI lineage: Eukaryota > Metazoa > Arthropoda > Malacostraca > Decapoda > Coenobitidae > Coenobita > Coenobita brevimanus. Next base: position 62,322,090 of record NC_137054.1, read on the forward strand.
TCCACGTTGATTAGTATCGACAGCAACGTGCTGCTGGTGTCATGGTACATGGTATGGAGCTGAAGGCTGCTGCTGAGAAGTTCGCAAGGCTTCATGACGCCCTAGACTTCAAGGCATCCAAGGGTTGGCTCTTCGTGTTTATGTTACGGCATGGCTTTACCAACTGTATGTCTCATGGCGAAGCTTTGGAAGCTAACGAGGATGGAGTAGAGGAGTTTCGGCACAAGGTGAAGGGCTTGATCGACAGGGAGGACCTCACTCTCAGTCAAGTCTACAACGCTGACGAAACTGGTTTATTCTATCGCACTTTTGCCAATGAACACTCTAGCCGAGGAGACAGAGAAGCATGTACCTGGCCGCAAGCTCTCCAAGCAATGGCTGTCTGCTTTGTGTTGTGCCAATGCTAATGGCATGCACCGGCTTAAGCCTGTTATTGTTGGCCATGCAATGCAGTCTCGGTGTCTTCGTGGGGCGATGGATATCCTTCCTGTCGTCTGGTACCATTCCTTGAAGGCATGGTTCACAGTTCAGATCTTCAAAGACTGGTTCCACCGCCATTTCGTCAAGGAGGTCATCCATTACCAGACGGAGAAACTGGGAATCCCACGCGACCAAGTAAAGGCCCTCCTTCTCCTTGACAATGCACCTGCCCACCCGTGCAACAAGGACTTGGTGACTGAGAATGGCCATATTAGGTGCATGTTTCTGCCACTTAATACTACTGCTCTCATCCAACCAATGGACCAAGGAGTGATCATGGCAACGAAGAGGCTGTACCGAAGGAAGTTCCTGGACGAGGTGATGGTTGTTCTTGAGGACGAGGACGAGCGCAGGGAGGGACGGGACACGCGAGGCCAGCGGACTTTGGAAAACCTTCGCCGCTGCAACATCAGGTCTGCCATTTACAACTGGGCCAGTGCATAGAAGAAAATCCCTGTCAAGACTCTAGAAAATGGTTGGTCTCGTCTGCTTCTCGGAACGGATGCGGAGTACGATTTCCTAGGTTTCGACGTGGATGACTTCCATGCACGTCTACTTGCGCATGGCGACGATGTTGATGTGGACGAAGTGCGTGAGTGGTTGGATGACGACGAGGGCGATCCTGGGTATCAGACCTTGTCTGATATCGAGATCGCATCTTCAGTTGCAGGTGTCAGTACCCAGTTTGAAGATTCCAACGAGGATGGCGACGATGATGCGGACTCCTCTCAGCATGACAACTCCAGCCATCCCCAAGCTGAGGCACTCCGGGAACACCTAGAGTTCGTTCTGGACTAGCTGGAACACCCGGACTGCGACAGGGAGATGGGGCCCTTGGGACTTTTGGAGGAAGTGCTTGCTTTCAGGCAGCGCATCATAAATCGTCAGAATCGTCGTTCCTTGCATCAATCAACGATTGACAGCTTCTTCAGGCCCATGACCCCCGCTGTGCCCAGCCCTGGCTCCACTCTGTTGCCTCTCCAAGACATGCCCCTCATGCTCCGAGCCACAGCCCAGCACATCAGCCACGGTGGAGTCACCGCTCGACGTGAGTTTGAGTCTTTCTTCTGAGTCGTCTGCAGTGGGTACGCCATCACCACGACCCAGCGACGCACGCCTAGGTCACCTGCCAGCGATACTTTCAGACTCTGACAGTGATTAAACGGCAAGAACTTCTCCACTAGACCACACGGGAATTTAGTGTTGTTCAGTGAAAGAAAAACAGCGCATACAGTATTGTAAAGAAAGTAGAAATTTGAGTGAAAAAACAAAATTTTTGGACCAAATTTAAAATACACTTGTGATTTGTTTTGAAATTGGTTTTATGAGTGGAAAGACTTAAAGTGCAGTGTGCAACACTTATTAAGTTACAATGGAGCATAAGTAAGACAAAGAGTGCGCAGTGTGAAGAGAATGGACTTCTGAGTGTGAATGACTAAGTTCTGTGCAAGACTTCATGAACAGTGTACTGTAAGTGCTTCAGGAAATCCTTCTTACTGTCAGAGTCTGAGAGGAGGCGGTTATTCATCGAGATGGCCATGGACTTGCTGTAAGTAGGCAGAATGTTTCATACTGTACTCTACTGTATTTTCCATACTATACTTACCTCAAACACTTCATTTCACTCTTTTATGTTCCTTATTGGTGTGAATATGTTGTGTCTTAGGTGCTATGCATGTGCAGTTGGGAGGTGTTTTTCTGAGTTAGGCTAGGTTAGGGTCCATAAATACCAGTCCAGGAGCCAGGGACTTGTAAGTACCCAGAATGTTTAATATTGTATGAACCTACCTCAAAAACCTCATTTTATGCTTCTTTTGCATTTATTTCAGTCTTTTATTTCCCTTATTGGTGTGATTTGGGTCTTAAATAGGTGCTCTGCATGTCCAGAAGGCGTTGTATAGGGGTTTTTCTGAGTTAGGGTTCATAAGTGCAAGTCCAGGAGGCTGGTGCCCACTATCCGGACATGACCACTTTCCGGACATGCCTATGGCTCTATTACGTCTGATAGTGGAGTGATTACTGTATATATATATATATATATATATATATATATATATATATATATATATATATATATCATACCAGGTCAACAATTCACTAAAAGATCAAACTCTCCAAAATGGTTTGATGGCAGTTGTGCCAGAGCAACAGCCCAAAAGTCATTAGCATATAACTCTTACTTAAAATCAAAAACATCTGAATCACTCTCCCAATTTAAAATTGCTAGAAATCATGCAAAAGCTGTATTAAATCTATCCAAATCAAACTTTCTTCAAAAGCAAGCATCAAAACTACTTAACAACCCTGATGACAATAGAATATTCTGGTCAACTCTTAATTCTTTCAATAATAACTTTACAAGTCATCTTCCATTCCCCCACTAAAATCTTCAGATGGCAATACTACAAATGACCCACGTGGGAAAGCAGATATCTTTTCTAGTACCTTTGCAAGAAGCTCTACCATAGATGATACCAGCCAGAATGTCTCAGTACTGGAACTTGATTCTCCCGAAATTGCCCCACTTAAAATACAGACAAGATTCGTAAAATCCATCCTAGACAATTTACCTACCAACAAAGCTCCAGGCCCAGATGAAATTCCGCCAATTGTTTTGAAAAAGTGTTCCCCTGAACTTGCCTCTGTCCTAGCCAAATTATTCAGACTATGCATACGTACATCTTTATTCCCAAATTCATGAAAAGAAGCCAATATCCACCCAGTTCCGAAGAAAGGAAGTTCGTCGGACCCCTCCAATTACAGACCAATAGCTGTCACATCTTCTCTTGGTAAGGTATTTGAAACTTTAATTAATAAGCATATTGTTAAACATCTTGAATCCAACAACTTAATTAGTGATAGACAATACGGTTTTCGCCAGTAAAGATCCACCATTGACATACTCAATCTCTTAACTCATACCATCCATCAATCAATTGATCTTTTTGGAGAAACTCATGCAGTAGCTCTTGATATCTCTAAAGCTTTCGACAGAGTATGGCACCTTTCCCTGCTGTCCAAACTCCCTTGCTATGGACTAACATCTTTTGTTCCTTTGATTTCTTCTTATCTTAGTGACAGGAAAATAAGAGTAAAAGTAGATGATGTATATTCGAATTTCCACTCAATTAACGCCGGCGTGCCGCAGGGATCAATTCTGGCGCCAACCCTATTTCTGGTTCATATTAATGATCTCTTATCTGTCACTCACAATCCCATTCACTCATATGCAGATGACTCAACACTACATAGTTCATTCACACTCAGACATCCATTTACAAAGTCTAATAACTCTACCTCTCAACTCAGTACAGCCATCTCCATAAATCAAGATCTAGCTACAATCAGTGAATGGGGACAAAACAACCTTGTCTCTTTTAATGCTAGTAAAACTAAATATATACAGTTTACTAATAGACAGATATTGCCAGATTCGTACATTACCATCAGTGCTACTAATATTCCCACCTCCAAAAGTATTGAAATTCTTGGTGTCTAACTTAACAGTGCCTTCAGCTGGACCTCTCATGTCAGATCACTTGCTAAAACCGCCTCAAAGAAACTTGGATTATTGTACAGAGTCCGTAACTTCTTCGCCGATGAGCAGTTAGCTATAATTTATAAGAGTCATGTGCGCTCTCAGCTTGAATATTGCTCACCCTTGTGGAATGGTTGTGGAGAGGTTGCATTAAGACAACTAGACAAAATTCAGAATAAAGCTGTTAGAATCATTAACAACCCTGCCATTACATATAAACTACCCCCCCTGCAAGTAAGAAGGAATGTTGCCTCCCTTGCATTATTTTACAGATATTTTTTTGGCAAATGGTCAGACGAAGTTGCGTCCATGGTGCCTCCTCTCCATGCCTTCCCTCGTGCTACACGGACATCTGGTAGCACTCATGACTGGAATGTCACTCAACCATATTGCAGAACTTCTGCCTATCAGAATTCTTTCATTCCCCGAACTGCATCTCTCTAGAACTCGCTTCCCCAGAGTTGTTTTCCTCCAAATTTCAACCCACAACTGTTCAAGTCTAACTGTTACAGATATTTTATGAATAGAGGACACCAGTAATCTGGTGTATGGATTATTTTTTTTTTCCCCATTTGTTTTTCCTTCCTCAGTTCTGTTATTTAAAATATATATATATATATATATATATATATATATAAATAAATTAGCTTATAAATTTTTAGAACTTTTGGGGGCCCTCTCTCAATTGGGGGCCCAGGGGGCAGTTTCAAACAGCCCCTCGCCCCCCCCTCAGGTATGCCACTGATCTTCCACTTCTGAATCCAAAGTGACTTTCAGCCAAAATATTCATCTCTTCCAGATATTTTATCCATCTATCTTTCAGGATTCTCTCACATAATTTTGCAACCATGCTGGTTAGGGACACTGGTCTACAATTCAGGGGTTCTTTCCTGTTTTCCCCCTTATAAATTGGTACCACATTTGCCCTCTTCCATTCTTGAGGCACTTTCCCCTCTTCTAGGGAACACACAACCCTTTCATGCATGGACTCCAGTCGAGTTATTATATACCATTCTGTACAATGCACCATGATGCACGTCATGTAAAACAAGGAGAACACAAGTTTCCTGCCGATGTGTCACTTTTGTTTTTTTGTTGTTTTTACCTGATTCGTGTCATGGTGCACTTTACAGGTTGTTAAGCAATCTAACGACTCAAACCACCTGCGCCTGAGAGGGTTAAACTGTGACACTTATACGCCAGTTGTTCTCTGCATTCCTTCAGTACCCAATTAGAGATTCCATCTGGTCCTGGGGCTTTCCTTATATCTTGAGTTGCCAGTAATTTATACACTTCCTTTATTTCCACTTTTGTATCTTTTATCTCTACCTTTCTAGTCACTCCCTCCCCTTCCACAAACTCCTTTTCATTAGTGAACAGCGATTGGAAACATTTGTTCATTGTTTCAGCATGTATTGCCGCATCGTTATAGACCTCTCCTTCTACTTTCAGTTTGGTGATTCCTTCCTTTTGTTTCAGTTTGCCATTGATAGATTTGTAAGACAGTTTGGGTTCATCCTTATGTTTGTCTGTTATACCCTTTTTAAAGTTTCTTTCGTCCTCTCTACATATACTTGTATATTCATTTCTAGTTCTTTTATATTCTTCCTTTGTTCTGTTATTACCTCTCTTTCTCCAGTTGTTCCGTGCCATGTCTCTCTCTTTTTTTGCTATCATACACGTTCTGTTAAACCACTTCTTTTTCTTGTTTTCTTTCCCCCTTGCTGTTGTCACATATTTTTCCACTCCCGAATTATAGAGGTCTAGAAAGATATCCCACTTCCTCTGTATCTCTCTTGTTTCTCTGAATATTTTCTGATCTGCATTTTCGAACAATTTTCTCAATCCTGTAAAGATTGCTTTCCCAAAGTTGTATCTTCCCTGTCTATAAAGCTCGTCTCTTGGCAACACTTTCCCTATTATCATTTGGAACTTGATTACCACATGATCACTTTTTCCTATAGGACACGGATATTTCAAAGATTTCTATTACATTGGGTTCTAATCTTGCTGGTGTGTCCTTACCTTGGAACTGTGTCTTTTCTTTGACCCATTGCGTCATCACATTGTTTATTGTTATATTTAATAATATAGTGTCCCACAAATCTTCGCTGCCTCCTGAGTCCCATTCCTTCCAGTTCACCTCTTTACAGTTAAAGTCACCCATTAAAATTATATTGTTGCTTTTCTCAATAATTTTCTGTAGATAACTTGCCAAGTCTGACAACATTTGGTATTCATCATCACTCCATGCTCTTGTCTTAGGGGGAACATACACTACCGCCATATCTCTCTTGCTATTGTCTCCAGTTTCTAATTTCACATTTATCACTTCAGCCCTACTCTCTCCCATTTCCACAGTATCTACACTTATGTTGTTCTTCACTGCTATCATCACTCCTCCTTCTGTTTTTTCTTTTCTGTCTCTTCTTGACAGTTTGTATTTACCACCTTCAATATGGACATCCAATATCTGCTCTCAACTTAGTCTCTACAGAGCACATAACATCAGGTTCATGTACCCTCAAGAAATCGTTGATTTCTAACCTTGCCGATATTAAACCATCATCATTAGTGTATGCCACCTTCAAATTATTTTTATTGTTCTTACCTAATTCTTCTTACCTAATTGTATCTTTACAGGAATGAGTCAAGCTCGTACTGTCCCGTGTCTTAAACCATATTTATCGTACATATCTTTAAATTTGTGAATTGTTTTGGCACACACTATTTCATTCGGTAGTGCATTCCATTGATCAATTGCTCTGTTTGGGAAACTGAATTTCCTTACGTCTTTATCACCTCTCTTCTTATGCAGTTTTTTGCAGTGTCCTCTTGCTGATGCTTCTCCATATGTTAAGTAATCATTTATGTCTATTTTCTCCTTCCCTGATATGCACTTATATAGCATTATCATGTCACCTCTTTTCCTTCTCTCCTGTAGTGCTGGTAGATTCAGTTTTATTTAGTCTTTCTTCGTAGCTTAGGTCCCTTAAGCTTGGTATCCATCTTGTAGCGGCCCTTTGAACTTTTTCAATCTTGTCTATATGCTTTTTGAGATGAGGACTCCAGACTACTGATGCATATTCCAGGGTTGGTCTAATGAATGATGTTATTATCCTTCTTAGCATGTCTTCATTTATGTATGTGAATGCTATTCTCATATTTGCAAGCAGTGTATACATGTTCCGTACCTTCTCGCTGATGTGGTCAGCCGGAGATAGTCTGTTATTGATAATCACACCTAGGTCTTTCTCTCTTTCTGATGTGTATAGGGTTTTATTTCCTAACTTATAATCCCAATCAGGTCTTTTTCCACTTTTACCAAACTTGATTACATGACACTTTCCACATTGAATTCCATTTGCCATGTACTACTCCATTCATGAAGTTTATTTAATTCTTCTTGTAACTCCCTACAAGAGTCTGTGCTGGTAATTCTCCTTTGTATTTTTGCATCATCTGCAAACATATTCAGATAGCTCTCATTTCCAGTGTTACTGTTTATATCATTTATATACACTAAAAACATGATTGGTGCCAGCACTGAACCCTGTGGTACTCCACTAGTCACTTCTTTCCATGATGAGTAGTTTCCTCTTAGTACTGTCCTCTGGTGCCAGCACTGAACCCTGTGGTACTCCACTAGTCACTTCTTTCCATGATGAGTAGTTTCCTCTTAGTACTGTCCTCATTTCTCTTTTTATGAGAAAGTCTTGCATCCAACAAAACAGTTTGCCTCGAATTCCTCCTTGATTGTACAGTTTCCATAAAAGCCTTTCGTGTGGTACTGTGTCAAAAGCTTTCTTGAAATCTAAATAGATACTGTCCACCCATCCTTCCCTTTCCTGTATTGTGTTTGTTACTCTGTCATAGTAGCTCAACAGATTAGTAACACATGATTTTCCTTTTCTGAAACCAAACTGTCTTTCTGTTATCATACTGTGTTCTTCTGGATGATTTACCCAAACTTTTCTTATAAGTTTTTCTAATACCTTGCATACAACACTGGTCAGTGATACTGGTCGGTAGTTGAGTGGATTTTGTCCATTTCCTTTCTTGAATAAGGGGACAATATTTGCTTTTTTCCAAATATCAGTTAGTTTACCTTGACTCAAGGATTTCTTGAAAATTAAAAATAATGGTTTTCTTAACTCCTTTGCACATTCTCGTAATACCCAACTTGAAATTTCATCAGGACCACTTGCTTTTCCTCTGTCTGATCTACTTAACTCCTCCTGTATTACTTTTTCTGCTATTTGTATATCTGGTAGTATGTGTGGACATGCGTGTTCCACATAGTCCCTCTCAAAATTTTTTTCTTCTGTAAAAACTAATTGGAAATTCTTATTTAGTGCTTCACAAATATCTTTCTCTTGTGTATAAGTGATTCCCTCGTCCGTAATGCATTGTATTATATCTTTTACTTTGGTTTTGCTTCTGATATAGCTGTAAAACAGCTTTGGTTGATCACTACTTTTATTTATTATATCCTCCTCAAACTGTTTTTGGGCTTCCCTCCTTATTTTTGTATAGTCATTTCTTGCCTGTTTGTAAATATTATACGCCCTTTCACTATTGTGTCTTCTGTATCTATTCCACAACAAATCTCTTCTTTCTTTTGATTTTTTACATTCTGTATTGAACCATTTCTGTATTTTCTTATCTGCTTCTTTGTGCTGTGGGATGTACTTCTGGACTCCTATTTCATAAAATTCCCAGAATTTTTTATATACAGCATTTAAATCTTGTCCTCTAAGCTCATTTTCCCAATCAGCTTCTAAGAAATACTTCTTTAGGTCTTGATAATTTCCCTTTTTATAGTTTAGGCTCTTTTTGTAACTGTCATTTCTGTTTACTATGTCATATGCTATCCTGAAGTTATAATTTAGTACTGGATGATCGCTTTTGCCGAGTGGAGGGTGATATATTAAACTGTCAATATCATTTTCTTGCCCAGTAAATATTAGATCTAGCACTGAAGGTACATCAAGTCCTCTTTTTCTGGTGGTTTCCCTCACATGTTGCATTAGGAAAAACTCATGTACTAGATCTAGGAGCTTTTGGTCCCAACAGCTTTCTTGGCTAATTATATCTAGAGTATTCCAGTTTATATTTGTATTGAAATCCCCAGTTAGTATAATTCTTTCCGATTTCTCTTCCATTTTATGTAGTAATGATCTTATACTTTGAATTGTACTCTCTGCCAGGTCCTCATATTCGTCTCTTTCCCATGTGTTTGATCTGGGTGGCATGTACAAATTGGCTGCAATTACTTTACCTTCAGATGTGTTGATCTCTACTGCAATCAGTTCTACTTGTGATGGTATATCTAGGTTTATTTCCTTGACTTTTAGATTTTTCTTAGTTAATATTATAATTCCTCCTCTTTTTTTTAAATTTCTGTAGTTAATATTATAATTCCTCCTCTTTTTTTTTAATTTCTGTCTCTTCTCCATATATTGTATTCCTCTAAGTTTAGTATGTCATTGGATATCCTTGGTGTTAATTTTGTATCAGTTAGGCATATTATTTGTGGTTCATTTTCTCTGACAATCATTTATCTCTAGTAATTTAGATACCATTCCATCCACATTTGAGTACATCAACTTTATCATTTTGTTTATATACTTGTCATGACATGGTTCTACTACCTTCCTCCTTTTTCTTCCATCCTGTTTGTGTACCACTTTCGTACCTGCAATCTTATTACTTTGTAAAAAAATTTCTTCTTCTCCTCTTCTGATCTTCCCTCATTTTTTGTTTTTGCTTCCTCCCTTTTCTCTTTCAGTAATTCCAGTTCCTCTTGTGTTAGGCATCTTTTTATCCATACATTTTTGAACTCCTCTTTTTCCATAAGATTCTTTGCATTTTTTTAGTATCTCTTCCACAGTGTTTACACTCTGGAAAGTCACCTTTAGAGGTCTTGTCTTGCTTTTCTCGTATTTCCCTAACCTTTTGTGTTCCTCTATGTCTTTACTACAGATTTCCTCTGATACTTCTTTCAGTAAGCACATTACATTTGCCATCTCCTTTTTGTCTCTTGTGATCTTGTTTTTTATTTCTTCCTCTTCTATACCAGTGATTACTACAGGATTTGTTTATCTCTACTGAATCTCTGACTAACTTTGGATTGTTTTGGATTATTCTTTTCACTTCCTTTTTAATGCTTTTTTCCTCCACCCTTGTTTCTAAGTCTTTCTTTACTTTCACCATTGCAGCATACGTGGTTTCTACATCAGTTTTGTAGCTTTGCACAGCTTCATTCGCCTGTGTTATCTTCTCCTCAATATCACTGCTCTGGTCCATCAGACTGCTTGCTTGCCTAATTGTCTCTGTATCATTTTTTAACTCTTCCATAACACTCTCGTGATTGACTACTGTACTTGCCTTTTCACTTACAGTAATCCCGCATATTTCGCGGTAGTTACGTTCTTGTAACCCCCGCGAAAAGTCAATTCCGCGAATACTCTATTAACAATTGAATCTTACACGTGTGTCCACCATGCTGCCCATCACACAGTCCATGTCCATACTGATTGCGAGACAATTCGTCGTCAGACAATTCCCCGTCAAAACATGGACGATTCCCCTTCAGAACAATTCGCACCCTGGACGATTCCCCTTCAGAACAATTCGCACCCTGGACGATTCCCTGCCATTCTATAAATATACTAATCAATACTTTTATCAATATACTTATTATTAATTAATCAATACTTTAATAACTATATTTCAGGGGGATCCAGCAAAGTCTATGTTCAGTAGCGTAGGTTCTGGATATTATTTATTAGTTGCACCTTTAGTCAATAATTAACTTGTTTCTTCCTCGCTGTAGTCGCCTTTGAATTATATTCTAGCGTCACCCATAGCTATCTTCATTAATGAAGGCGAATTGTTTTGTGTTTGTTGTGACTGCGAATTGTCCCGAAAGCTCCATACTCATCCCGAAATACCTTCTTACAAGATTGAAAGCACATACTCCATTATGAAGGAAAAACGTAAACACCGTACTGTAATACACAATTATCTACACATTTATTCACAAAACAGTACAAAATAAAAAGATGCATTAACTGGTGATAGCAAACACTCCCACGGTCGTTTCTTAGCTTGTCCAGTAACACAATTTTCTCTGCTAAGGTCATAACTTTTCTTGATCGTTTTGTCACTTTGGAGTTCTTACTAATTGTACTATTAGCCTTTGGTGAGGCTGGCTTACGTCCTGGGGCCATGTGGAAAGCAAGTGAGAGGCAACAGGCTCGTATCATACTGCGATTACAAGTACACCATACACGTCAGACAGTCAGGCGTGGACTGAAGAATGCGGGTCAGAGAGCAGTGTTGCCATATCCAAACAACGAAATTATGCTAGGGCAATGAAAAAATTATGCTAGATTGAGCAAATTTGTTTCAAGTAAAAAATGAATTATGCTAACTTGAAGCTAATTGATAAAATTCTATACATATTCGTGCAACATATTAATTATGTATTGTTTACTATGAAAATATTAAAATGAACCTACATACAGTAAGAGGATAAATATCGGTATCTGCCCATACTGCTTTTTCCCACGAAACTTACGTTTTTCTGATGGATTTTGATGTGATTCGTTCGATTTTGAGCATCATTTCCGTCGGAAATAACCAGCTTTTGATATATGACCCCCCTCATCCCCCTGCAATAATGGGGGATCTTTGGGGAATCGGGGGTTATAGGGATGGGGGGAAACACAGAAAATGGTCATTTCCGACTGAAATGAAGCTGAAAATCGAATGAATCATACCAAAATCCATCGGAAAAACCTAGGTTTCATGGGTAAAGTACAAAGCTCAAACTTATCCTAACCTAACCTAACCGAACCTAACCTAACCTTATCCAGCCTAACCTAACCTAATCCAACCTAACCTAACCTAACCTAATCCAACCCAACCAAGCCCAAACTGAAAGTAACCAACTATTCAAACATCTCCTTACCTTATTCGTCTCTCCCTCTCTCTCTCTCTCTCTCTCTCTCTCTCTCTCTCTCTCTGATTTGTAGCTTTTATAAAATTATTCTAAAAATATTCCATTCCATTCTGTATTATGCTAGAATGATTCTAAAACTTCTAATATGCTAAAAAATATTCCAGACTCGAAAATTTGATCAAAATTATGCTAAAAGAATAAAATTATGCTAGATATGGTAACACTGGCAGAGGGGCCACGGGAAAGGGACAGAGGGTGGCGTGAGTTTACCACGCTACAATTGGAAGCTGCGGGAATTTCAAATTTTTTGTTTTCTGTATATTCAAGGATATTTTAGTTGAACTTATTAATGCTAAGAAAATCCGCGAGAGGGCAAAACCGTAGACAAAAAATCCGCAAAAAATGCGGGATTACTGTACTTTCTTCCTAAGCGTACTCAGTTCCACTGTTAGTTCACTGATGGTTGTGTCTTTCTTATTGGCCTCCCTTCCTAGTTTTTCTATCTCTTCCTTTTGCAAGTGCATTTGCTTCTTTATTTCATCAGTTTCATTTTTGAAAACCATTTCTAGTTTGTGTACACGTTCAACCATTCTACTGTGAGTCTCCACTTCAACCAGTTCTTGGTAGAAATCATCATTTTGCTTTTTACTTTTATCCCTTTTCTTTTCCAAATTTGTTTGACTAAAGTATGTATCCATTTTGTAATACTAAATGAACAGAGTATGTACTTACAGAGTATGTACACTTTCCCCGTGTTGCTGTAGTATAAACAAACCCAGCTGACTCAGCGCATTTTTTCCTCGTGATTTTTTTTTTTCTGTTTGAACAAGTCTTGTTTAAACTTTTTTTTTTTTTCCTTTTAATAATGAAAAATCATTTGTGCGTTTGTGTGTGTGTGTGTGTGTGTGTTTGTATGTGTGTGTGTGTGTGCATGTCTCTCTCTCTCTTTATTGGGGGCGGATTGCTGAGTGGTAGAGTGCCTGACTCGAGACCGAAGGGTTGAGAGTTTGTGCCCAGCCCAGGCAGCTGCCCTAATGGGAGAGGTAGCTTTTTCCCATCACCTAGTGAGGCTATATGATCAATCAAGGTCTAGCCCAGGGAGTTCATTTCTGTCTCTCTCTCTCTCTCTCTCTCTCTCTCTCTCTCTGTTTGTGTGTGTGTTGGAGTCAGTTGGTTGGGTGGTTGGGGTTAATGAGGTTGAGTTGCTGGGTGTGGTAGTTGGTGCATCATCATAGTGGGTGGGCAGGATGGTCTGTAAAGGTGTGGGTGGGAGGTTGTTAGGTGTGGTGTGTGGAGTGGCTGAGGTGGGCTGTATGGGTAGATGGGTTAGTGAGTGGATGCATTTGGTGCGCTGGGTGGGTGAATGGCTGGCTATGTGGGCGAACGGGGAGGGGTTGGTAAGGTAGGGTTGGATGGGATAAGTTTGGTGGTTGTGTCGGGTTCAAATGGGTCAATGGGATGGGGGAATGAGTGGGGTTGGGTAAGAAGGGTGGTTGGGCATTTGTATGGGCGGATGGATCAGTGGGGGGAGTGGGTGGATAGGCTGGGTGGGTGGGCAGGGTAGGAGAGTGTTCAGAGAGAAGTGGGAGGATTGTGTGGGTAGATGCGATGGATGGCATTGTTGGGCGAGCAGGGCGGGTGGAATTCATGGGTGAAGGAAGGGTGGTAGGGGTTGTTGGGCAGGGTAGGTCATCAGAATGTGTGGGCAGAGTGGGTCGCCAGGGTGAGTGGGCACAGTGGGTCGCCAGGGTGGCTGAGACGATTGCATGGCCGGGGTGCTCTGGATGGGTGGTTGAGTTGGTGGGTCAGGTGTCTGGATCAGTTCAGGGTGGGTAGGCGAGTGGGTGAATATGTTGTTTGGCAGTGTTGGGTGAGCTTCATGGGTAGCATTTGTGAGTTAGCAGGGTGGATTGCTGGGATCAGTGGGCTGGATGGGTCGCCCAGGTGCCTAGCTAGGGTGAGGTTGGTGGGTTATGTTGGATGGGTTGAGTGGGTAGGTGGATGAGTGGGTGAGTGGATATGTGGCTTCCCTGATAACAGGGCGGAGAGGGACTTATATGGCTAGTAATCATATAAATTATCGCAATTACTTGGATTTTAGTGTATCGTTTAGAAGATGGATAAATATTTGGATACCAGACTCTATACATTAGGGCCATTCTATTGAAATCTGTTAAAACTTCCATATAATTACTTCTCATGGAACTGAGTATGGATCTATGCACGTGATAATACACCTAATAGCCGGATAAATGAAAGTAACATTTCATGCAGGAAGACATGAGATTGAGCGAAGCTTCATATCCCCGATCCATCCAGCTAACAAGTCAGTGCATTGGTGGGGGTATGGAGGGGGAGTTGGGGGGTAGACATGCATGATTAACCAGACCTCTAGTGGCAGATTGCCCTGTCCCCAGGTTGATGGAAGGAACTTTTGTGCATGGGTGCACAGTTTACGTTGGTTATAAGACATCGAGTAAAGCAAGGTAAACTACCTTACAAAGAATCAGCCCAGGAGGGGTTAAAAGGATTTCAGGGGTCAGAAGTCAAACCATACAAACACAGATTTGGGGATCCTATGTTCTTACATATTCATTAATCTACATGATATTGTGCACAGAAGTTTGTCAGTGTATTACAGCTGTGTGGAGACCATCCTCCATTCCAGAGGGAATTTTGGCAGTCATAAATCCTTACCATTTTTCCCGGATTCTGATTCTGATTTACCATTATTGGTCCATCTCAGACATCTTATGTCTTACCTTATCTTTCTTTTTCATTCATCTTTTTGCATCTTTTCTCATTTTAGTAGAATAACTTTTCTCACCCTTATTGTTTATTGCATTCTATCTCAAATCTCCTTTACCTTCACTATCACTTCTCTCTTGTTCCCAGACTTTTCAGCTCAAGGGCTGCGGCGAGGAATAATCTTTCAACCAGACCCTTATGTAAAGGTTCGGGTGCTGCCGAGGGAGTCGGGGGCACTTCTCCCTCATCATGGCCAGGAGGCACGCTCGGCTGTGGTTGAGAATACTGTCAATCCCTGCTGGAAGAGACAGGTCAGTGCAGGAATTAAGATAAGTAAGGTAACAGGAAGTACAGTAATCCCCTATTTATCTGACAGTGCTTTACTTGATGGCGGTCATTAACCGACAAAGCAAAAAAATCTGGCTGAGTTGAAGCAGTATCCATCTTTGACTGAATTAACTGGCAGCACACATGAAAACTTAATTTTTCAAGCCAACAAATCACCCACCAGTCCCTGCAACACCCCTGCGCCACCAACGATGCCCAGCAAAACAAAGTTGCCAACTCCACCTCAGTCACTGTGAGTACTGGTAAATTGTCAGGTTTGCAGACTGGTTTGTTTACAACTGGCCATGTGACAGTTTAGCAGTATGGCCGTTAAGCATCTAGCATACACCTTACTCTAGTGAACTCGTGATTGCTGGTGAATTGCCTGCTGAACTTCTGAAAGGCAGTCATGTTCACTTTGCTGGCTATCCCCTTATTAACTAGCAGAGCAATCATGTTGGAGAGATGCAGGGTAGCAAGCCAGTGCTGAATCATTGTGAATTTTTGTTGCACATGGAAATTAAGTTGCCCTTGTTAGGCTAGCTTCTCTTATTAATATTTTGTTTTATATGAGACAAGAGCATCATAGAAAGAGACAGTCTTATACTGTATTAGCCGAAAACAGGATAAAAAATTTAATGTATGGCACAGTCTGAAAGTGCAGCTACACTGTATGACTAAAGTACTTTAATCATGGCTAAACCACTCAGGGCTCAGCCTGTTGCAGTATTTGTTAAGAAAATGGTATAAAATTTGCTGAGTATTATAATTAATACAGATTTGAGAATAGAAGTGCCTGACAGGAATGTATAGCAGGCATGCATATCAACATCACCATTTTTGTTGTTTTCACAGCAGACGAAGCAATCAGAGTGATCACACCTGTTCACCCTCCTCACTGCTGCCCTAGCAAAGCCATCATGAGTGGTGTGTGTGTGTGTGTGTGTGTGTGTGTATGTGTATGAGGTGGATGAGGGAGTGAGTGAGAGAGAGAGAAAGAGAAAGTTGGTGGTGAGTGAGACTGGGGGGGGGGGTAGTAGGGCAGTTTAGCTTTCTTGCCTCCCTCCCAGCCCCCCCACCCTCCCCCACCCCTGCTTGTCTCAATCCCCATCCCCCCACCCTCCCCCACTCCTGCCTTTCACCCTCCTCCACACCTGCTTGTCTCCCTCCCTGTCCCTCCACCCTCCCCCACCCCAGCTGATCTCCCTCCAGTCCCCCCACCCTCCCCCATCCCTGCTTGTCTCCCTCCTTGTCCCCCCACCCTCCCCCACCCTCGCTTGGTTTGCCGCCAACTGCCTGCCTGGCTGTCAGTTGCCTTGAAGCATCTCAACACTGCATGCCCCACCCACCTTACCTTCCTGCATGTGATGTTTGATGTCTCATTTTTTAGCAGTAGTATTGTTTATGAGGACAGTAGCATTACCTATGGTGTTTTTGTGTCAGTTTCTGTTGATTGAGTAAGGTATATGAGAGTCGAGTTTGGGCCTGAAATGCATCTCTGGCTTTTCTTCAGTATCATATGGGGAAAACTGCTTTGATATCCGACATACTCGCTGACCGAACACTCCCACTGGTACACAACAGTGCCGGATGTCAGCATAGGCCTGTATATATATATACAGTATTTATATATATATATATATATATATATATATATATATATATATACACACATATCAGTAAACCCTCTAATATCTGAACGCCCAGTATCCGAACATCCCCACTAACCGGACATAATCGTCCTGGGATCCAATATTCCCAAAATGGGCCAAAAACCGCAAACAATTCGAAAAAAATCTGAATTTTTTCCCACCCGTAATTTGAAATTGCCACCTGGCGCCAAACAGCTGTTATACCATGGTCCCTTCACCCCTTCCTTCCTCCCCCCCTCCCCCCTCCCCTATCAGGGTTGCCATTTGGTATTTTTCATTACCAAGTGTGGGCCAATTTGGTAATGAAAAATTCGTTTGGTAATGAATCAGAATAATGCATTACCAAATGGATTTTTCACATGTATGAGGATACACAGGATGGAAATGGTGGATTGTTTGCTCTCTCTGATTAATCTGCTACCCTACATAGCGTGAAAATAATCAACATGGTGTTAATTATAAGGAGAGTGATTACATGTATTTCCACTTGTGTATATAATTAGTGAAGAATAAATGCTAGCTTTACGAATTTGGTAATGAAAAGTTAAATTTGGTAATGAAAGTTGTGGAGATTGGTAATATGGCTGTTGCAATCTGGCAACTCTGTTACCCCGCCATCATCAACAGTCACAGTCTAACTCCGATCGAGAGCAGATGCTCATAGCAGTGCAAGCCACAGGTGCTTGTTTTTTTGTGAATAAACTGCAATACCTCGCCACTAGAACACACAGGAATTTACAGTGTTGTGCAGTGTTAAGAAATTAGAATTTACAGTGCAGAGGATTAACTGTGGACTGCAAACTGGTGGTTCAAACCAGTCCAGGACCCAGGGACTTGTAAGTACCCAGAATGTTTAATATTGTATAAACTCACCTCTAAAACCTCATTTTATGGTTCTTTTGCATTTATTTCAGTCTTTTATGTCCCTTATTGGTGTGATTTGGGTCTTAAATAGGTGCAATGCATGTCCAGAGGGAGTTGTATAGGTGTTTCTCTGAGTTAGGGTCCATAAGTACAAGTCCATAAGCTGGGGCCCAATATCCGGACAGGACCACTATCCAGACCTGCCTATGGCTCTATTATGTCGGATATTGGAGGGATTACTGTATATATATACAGTGAGTCCTTGAAATGCGAAAACTCGAAGTACGAATTTCCGATGGTACAAAAGCGATAAATGTAGGACAAATTCCACAATATGAAAGTATCTGTCTTGATGGTGCAAAAAACGATACAAGAGGACATACGAAAAATTCAAAATGGGCGCGCTGCACAGCGCCGCGCTCGCTTGCGGCGAGAAAACGAACTAACCCCTTTCTGGTAAACACATTTTTGCGGCCTTCCCAGTCAAGTCACGTCCTTCCTCTCCTCTCAGCTTCGCTGTAAGTTATGCTGTTTTTCGCTGTTCTTCATCTTTTTTTGTATTTTCACCATGCCTCCCCAGCGCCCTGCATCATCTCCAGCATCCGGGGAACCAGGTGCAAAGAAGAAACAGAATCGTACTGTCACTCTTGAGAGGAAATTGGAAATACAGTAGTTAGATTGATTTATTTACTGGTAAATGTACAACGAAAGACACAACTGTCTTCCCAGTTCAGTCTGAAGAAAATTTACATCAGGCAAAATACAATAAAAACCCTGTTTCTACTAGTGCATGTTTCAAATGGTTCGATTTTTCCATGCTGTATTCGTCAGACTTTGGGAAGATACTTGTGTCTTTCATTGTACACTTGAAGCAGCAGAAAGACCTTATCAGTTCAATGCATAATCCTCCAGCTTGTTTCTGTATTTTTCTGACAACTTTCAGTTTGGCAAATTACTTTTTCTTCCTGAAAAATTTCCTCCCCGTTATTATCGTTACTTTCCCCTACAATCATTTCCAGCGCAGTGGAAGAAACTCAACTTGCTCAAAGGTGGATATCATTTCCCAATTTCCCAACTGGAGGTTAGGTTAAAATTATAAGGTACAGATAAGCTCGGTTAGGCCAGGTTTAGTTAAACATTTAGGGAAGAACAGTCCTTTCCACCATCATGTTAATGAAATAAACAAGAGTTGTCACACCAGAACAGCTAAAAATGACAGGGAAACAGAGTTAATAAGAAACGTTTACTGTATTTACCAACCCAGAAATAATCAGAAAAATATAACAGACTATCAGGAAGAACTGATTTGGTAAGATGCATTTACTGCTTAAAGTAAAACATATGTTTAGCCCCCTCAATGGCTGTGGGTTCAGATATTTGCATGCTCCCGTGGTCGGCCTGGGGACCATTTTTTCAAGGTTCTAAAATCAATTTCTTTTTCTTATGTATGTGAAAAGACTCGTCTGGCACACCTGGCTTTTTTTTTTCTTTTATTATTTTTTCCCAAACCCATCCTGTCATATGCTATGATTCGTGTAAGAATTAATAAAATTAGGATGCGTGTTACATCAGCATGTATACATCAGCTGAAAACATCTGGGACGAAGTGAACTGTGAATGCCAGACTGCTTGTGGTGGTAGAGTAGGGTCGTGTAAACACACCAGTGACCCTCATTCCCTTCCCATAATTACTCGCAGTTTTTTTTAACACATCCCAACTCAACGTCACTGACACCAGTACAGTAAGGCATTGTTCAGGGCCAGCAGCTATGAAAGCAATAATGGAATACATTATTGTTTGTATCAGACCTCTCTCTTTCACTCATACACATAAGAACAAACAAAAGAATGAGCAGTAAATGTACACTAACTCTAAGGAGCAGAAATAACTGTGCTCACTCGGTCCGAAATATATTGGGAAGAGTGATACCGAACGAAGAATGTGGAACTGAATGCTAACCTGTGAGAACATGCGGGATGAAAGAGTAATTTTTATCTGATTAGCAAATACTTTTGTTCCATATCGTCTCTTAAATTTGTAAAACCCATAATCTTTCGTGTAAGCATACAGCCTAAAGACCATACCAGTTCAGTTCCTATTCCTCTAGTTTGTCTTCTATATTTTTCTGACTATTTTGAGGGTGGTAAATTATGTTCTCTTGCTGAATGAAACTTACTCAAAATTAGGGCGCATGTAACATAAGCATGTAAACATTGGCATAGAGTGAAGAGAACTCCTGACTGATGGAATGGTAGAGTAGGGTCATGTACACACACCAGTGACCTTCGTTCCCTTCCTGTAATTGTTCGCAGTTTTTTATAATGCCCTAACTCAACGTCATTGACACTGAAACAGTGAAATGTTGTTCAAGGTCTGCAGCTATGAAGGGGTTAATGGAATACTGTATGAAAAATTCAAAATGGCCGTGGTGCATAGCGCCTCACTCGCTTGCCGAGAGAAAACGAACTAACCCCTCTCTGGTAAACAAATTTTCGCGCGCTTCTCAGTTGAGTCCACGTCCCTCCTCTCTTCACAGCCTCGCTGTATGTGAGGATATTTTCGCAGCCCTTCACCTTTTCGTATTATTTCACCATGTTTCCCAAGCTCCCTGCATCATCTCCAGCATTGGGGGAGCCCACTGCAAAGAAGCAGCAACACCGTAATCTAATTCTGGAAAGGAAATTGGAAATTATAAGACCCCATGAGGAGGGGCAGGGACTCTCGGAGATTGGGCATGCTGTTTCCACCATTGGAACTGTGACAAAGAAAAAGGAGATGTTCAAGAATATCGCCACCTTCTCTACAATTGTATACAGGTATTGCTTATTTTTTAATGGGGGGGGGGTGAAGTTTAGGTGTGGGTCCGAGGGGGTTCTGGGACGCATCCCCCCATTTATATGTGTACAGTAATCACTCTAATATCCGGACGCCCAATAACCGAACATCCCCACTACCCGGACATAATTGTCCTGGGATCTAATATTCCCAAAATGGTCTGAAAACCCAAAAAAATAAAAAAAATAAACAATTTTTTCCCGTCCGTAATTTGAACTTACCGCGCGGCACGGGAGAGCATTGTTGTGGCGCGTCATTCCTCCGACGTCCGATAGAGCGCCGCTGCATCCTCCCCACTTTCCGCCTGTCTCTTGCCGCGAGTGCACGCTCGTCGTAATGGCTGCCCACGTGATCGCTTTTGTGGTGGTGCCCTACCTGCTGCAGTGCCTCCTGCTGCTCTCGGGCCTCCTCTTAGTGTGTGTGATGATGGCCTCGCCACCTGAGAAAAGGAAGAGAGTGGTGTTGACTTTGGAGAAGAAACGGGAGATATTGGAGAAAGTAGATGCGGGGTGGTCTTCTTCCCGCATTCTCCGCGAGTTTAACCTGGCCCGGTCTACTTTGTTCGATATCAAGAGGTCCCGAGACAAACTCATGCAGTACACGGCTGACTTCTCGTTGAGAAGCAAATGCAACGTGGAAAGGAAGGTTATGTTTACTCCCAAGTTTGCAGAAATCGACCGATCCACGTTGATTTGGTATCGACAGCAACGTGCTGCTGGTGTGATGGTAAGTGGAACGGAGCTGAAGGCTGCTGCTGAGAAGTTCGCCAGGCTTCACGACGCCCTAGACTTCAAGGCATCCGAGGGTTGGCTCTTCGCGTTCAAGTTGCAGCATGGCCTTACCAACCGTAAAGCACATGGCGAAGCATTGGACGCTAATGAGGATGGAGTTGACGAGTTTCGGCACAAGGTGAAGGGCTTGATCGACAGGGAGGGCCTCACTCTCGGTCAAGTCTACAACGCTGACGAAACTGGCCTGTTCTATCGCTCGCTGCCAACGAACACTATAGCCGAGGAGACGGAGAAGCGTGTACCTGGCCGCAAGCTTTCCAAGGAACGGATATCTGCTTTGTGTTGTGCCAGTGCTAACGGCATGCACCGGCTTAAGCCCTTTGTTGTTGGCCGTGCAAAGCAGCCTCGGTGCCTTCGTGAGGTGATGGATGTCCTTCCTGTCGTCTGGTACCATTCTCTGAAGGCATGGTTCACAGCTGTGATCTTCAAAGACTGGTTTCACCGTCACTTCGTCAAGGAGGTCATCCATTACCAGACGAAGACACTAGGAATCCCGCGCGACCAGGTAAAGGCCCTCCTTCTTCTCGACAATGCACCTGCCCACCCGTGCGACAAGGACTTGGTTGCTGAAAATGGCCGTATTAGGTGCATGTTTCTGTCACCTAATACGACTGCTCTCATCCAACCAATGGACCTAGGAGTGATCATGGCAACAAAGCGCCTATACTGTCTGAAGTTCCTGGACGAGGTGATGGTTGTTCTCGAGGACAAGGACGAGCGCAGGGAGGGATGGGACACACGAGGCAAGCGGACTTTGGAAAACCTTCGCCGCTACAACATCAAGTCTGCGCTGTACAACTGGGCCAGTGCATGGAAGGAAGTCCCTGTGAAGACTCTGGAAAATGGTTGGTCTCGTCTGCTTCTCGGAACGGATGTGGAGTACGATTTTCTAGGCTTTGACGTGGATGACTTCCATGCACGGCTACGTACTCACGGCGACGATGTAGATGTGGACGATGTTCGTTAGTGGTTGGATGACGACGAGGGCGATCCTGGGTATCAGACGTTTTCTGATATCGAGATCGTGTCTTCGGTTGCAGGTGTCAGTACCGAGCTTGAATATTCCGACGCTGAAGGCGACGATGATGCGGACTCCTCTCAGCAGGACACTACTCCAGCCATTCCCAAGCTGAGTGCACTCCGGGAACATCTAGAGTTCGTCCTAGACTACCTTGAACATTCAGACTGCGACAGGGAGATGGGGCCCTTGGGACTCGTGGAGGAAGTGCGTGCTTTCAGGCAGCGCATCATCAATCGTCAGAATCGTCGTTCCTTGCGTCAATCAACCATTGACAGGTTTTTCAGGCCTGTGACCCCTGCTGTGCCCAGCCCTGGCTCCACTCCATTGCCTCCCCAAGACATACCCTCATGCTCCGAGCCACAGCCCAGCACATCAGCCACGGTGGAGTCACCACTCAACGTGAGTTTGCGGCTGTCTTCAGAGTCTTCTGCAGTGGGTACGCCATTACCACGACCCAGTGATGCACCCTTAGATTGCCTGCCAGTGATACTCTCGGACTCTGACAGTGAATAAACAGCAAGAACTTCTCCACTAGACCACACGGGAATTTAGGGTGTTGTTCAGTGAAAAAAACTGTGTGTTGTGTTAAGGATTTAAAGTTGAGAGAAAAGACTCAATAGAAAAAAAATTTAACATAAATAGACTTGTTTGTTTTGGCTTTGGAAAATTATATGAATTGGAAAAGTTAAAGTTCAACACTTAGTAAGTTACAATGGAGCATTATTTAGACAAGAGTGCACACTGTGAAGAGAACGGACTTCTGTGTGTTATTGACTAAGTTCAGTGCAAGACTTCAGGAACAGTGTACTGCAAGTGCTTCAGGAAATCGTTCTTACTGTCAGAGTCAGAGAGGAGGCGGTTATTCATCGATGTGGCCAGGGACTTGCTGTAAGTAGTCAGAATGTTTCATACTGTACTTTTTTCCATACTATACTTACCTCATTTCACTCTTTAATGTCCTTTATTGGTGTGAATAGGGTGTTAGTAGCTATGCATGTGTGGGGGAAAAATTAGAAAAGTTTAGAATATACCCCCGGTAGTGTCGTAAATATTTAACTGGCTAATCACTTGCACAAAACAAGACAAAAATAGGCCTACAACACTACATAATTTGTCCGGATATATATGTCTTACTCCCAGGACTCACCTGGATCGTAATGACGTGTAGGTTGTGTTCCCTACTAAGCAACTAAACGATCTATTTAAGGATCCTCAAATAAAAGCTGGAAACCCTGGTGAAATATTATTCGCCCAGTCTTTCGCCACTAAGGGTCATTTAGTTACTTAGCTTAAGAATAGCAATGGAGAGGCTTGTAGGTTGTTACCATATGGTCGGAGTTGTTGAAGATGTTGCTTGTTGCTAGTGCTTGGCGGATTACTGGAGGTTACGGCCTGGACCAAATACGTACTTTTTACGTAAGCATTACTATTTACACTATTTATAAATTAAAGTGAATTGATAATGTTCATTCCCATCTAGGAGGAAGCACTGTCGTAAATTAATTAATCAGTCCAGTCTGTCCCAACCGAATTCTCTCTCAATACCACGAGAGTGGTTAGACTGCTTCCAAGCGTGACTAAGGCATGACTGGGACTGCCTCTGACTCGACTCGAGATCATCTGAGACTAAGACTCAATGAATTAGGACTGAGAGCGTGGGCGAGAGCCCGAGCAACTGAGGTCTCGAGACTCGTAATTGACCGAGGCCTAGCCGAGACTAAAACTTAGACCTCTGGAGAGAAGAACAGAGGCGATCCACCAATCAAATAATTAAAAATGCATATGTGCACATTCCATCCATGGCTGGGAAAAAGACTAAATTATGAACCATAGTATAAATATACGTAATCCTATATACCCATCACCCTGGGTTACGTATAATACATTATACTTCCAAAATACGACTGCCCATCACCAACTAAAAATAAAAAATGGGAGGAATTATTCCTAAATTTCCGACATCCTGGGGGCCAAGAAATCTAAACATCACCCCGTTTAATTAACTCCCCCATGTGAGCTCGGAACCGTTGTGCGGCTCCCCGCTGTGGTCTATCTGAGCTTCCCGCATCTGTATCCCTACGGCCATGAGTAACATCCCCGAGTGCTGTATTAAGCGCCTCCGGACGGGAACTTACGGCTGTTTCTAATGGATATAATTTATTGATAGTCCTGAGTACAAGGCCTTGGGCCGTTTTTAACTTCACTGTACGAACTATCCCTTGCTTATCCGGATAGCATTCAATAACTTTCCCCAATGGCCAACTATTCCTTGACTTATCAGCGTGAATTAACACTACATCCCCCTCCTTAATATCAACATCTGTTTTATTAGCCGACTTTTGGCGTACATGTCTATCGAGAAGGGATGACAAATATTGAGTTTTCCATGAATCCTGCCATTTGTTAATCAATTTGGATAACTGATGGTACTTAGTGTTCAATTTATCAGCTTCAACGTAAGAGGGATCCAAATCATAGGGTGCCGTAGTTATTGCAGACAAGGAGTCCAATCGATATCCACAAATAAGATGAGAAGGAGTGAGGGCTTCTGGCTCATCGAGGCTGTTAAGGACATACGTAAAGGGGCGGTTGTTAACACTGCATTCCACATCCATAATTATAGTGTGTAAATCATCCATGTTTACTAGTTTTCTGAATAATACCTTTTTAAGACACCCTTTTACTATGCCTATTAGTCTCTCATAGAAACCACCGAACCATGGAGCTCTCGGCGGTATGAATTTCCACTCACATTCTCTGCTGGTGAATTCATCTTGGACTTCCGCACTCTGCAGGACCTGATGTAGAAGTTCGGATCCTAATTTAAAATTAGAAGCGTTGTCACTGATAATTAATTTCGGGCAAGATCTTCTCGACACAAATCTCCTAAAAGCATTCAAAAAAGCTTCGGCAGTTAAATCTGTGACCAACTCCAAGTGAACTGCCCTGGTGACAGCGCAAGTAAACAGTACCACATACACCTTTTGCTCTTGTAGGGTGTCTGGTTTCAAGACTTCCATATAGCCTGTATAATCTAAACCGATTATTTCAAAGGGTCTAGCTTCTTCCACCCGCTCTTTAGGTAAGGGTGGTGGTGAAGGATAATGATACAGTCGTCCTTCTAACCTCTTACATGTATAGCACGATTTAATTGTAGATTTCACAACTTGTCGGCCTTTAGGGATCCAGAAGTTTTCTCGCAATTTGCACAATGTATCAGAAACACCACCATGCAAAGTGGTTTCATGAGCATATAGGACCAATAATTTCGTCAAATGTTGCTGTCTAGGCAACAACAGTGGAAATTTAGTGTGAAAGGGGAGACCAGCTTGGTCCAGCCTACCACTACATCTGATCAAATCATTGTGCTCAAATAAGTTTAAACTCTTAACCAAATCTGGCATCCTTGTTACAAGTGGTTTCTGAAAATATTGGTAAACTTCGGGGAAGCTACTCTTCTGTAAGTATAGCAACCAATATTGTTGGGGTTTCATTAGGTTTAGAGTTTTGTTCCCCCTAATCTTTTGCAAAAATTGGAAAACCAAACTGGTGATCTTTATTAACTTCTTCCAACTACCAACTCTTTCCGGATCAAACGAGGGTTCAAGTTCTTTTTCCTGAACTTCTAGGACAGTCAGCACATTAGGCTCCATCTTCGTCTTATATTTCTGTTCTGGCCAAAGATCTTTATTATTCAACCATTCCGGACCATGAAACCAGGAGTCACTATTTATAAATTTATCATAAGTTAGGCCTCAAGTTAACAAATCAGCTGGGTTATCTTTAGTTGTGAGATGGAGATAATAACAGTCAGGATCAGCATCTCTCATATCTTGTACTCGATTTTTGACATACAAGATGTTACGTTTATTGTTCACTACCCATTGAAGGGCTACTTCACTGTCTGACCATATATAGGTGGTATTAATCTTTATATTACTTAAGGTCTTCCTGATATACACCCCAAAATGGACTGCTACATACATGGCTGTTAGTTCTAACTGAGGTAAAGTTTTACCTTTTAGAGGAGCTACTCTTGCCTTAGAAGATAAAATTATAGGAACATCCTCATAATTACTGATGTAAGCAACTACTCCATAAGCCTTGGGTGAAGCATCACAAAACAGATGTAAATCATAGGAAGAACCTTCTTTTCCCACCATTCTCGGAAATTTAACACTTGCTAGGTTGTTGCATTCTTTTGAGAGGGTTTCCCAACTCTCCAGCAAGTCTGTAGGTAAAAGGTCATCCCAGCCTAATTTTCTGGTCCATGTTTGTTGAATTAGAATTTTTAAAGGAATAGTTAGGGGAGAAATTAGTCCTAGGGGATCAAAAATTTTACTAATGTTACTTAATAAAGATCTTTTGCTATCAACTGTATCCCACTCTACATTTTTTACATTAAGGACATCAATGTCTGGATCCCACCACAATCCTAATATTTTATTACAGACTTCAGAATCAGAATTTATTTCAGTGGAGTTAGATGTCCACTCCTGCAATGGCATGTTAGCCTCATGCATAATCTTGTTGGCTATCAGATGAAATTTCTTTAGATCCTCCTCAGTATTTACAGTCCCCTGAAGATTGTCCATATATAGCAAATCTTTAATTTGGTTAGCCACTTCTATATTTTCTTTTTGCTGCTCTAAGTGATAATTTAGCGTCATTTGCAACAAGAAGGGTGAGCTAGTGGCTCCAAAAAGGACTGATTTAAATCTGTAAGTTACCAGAGAACTGTTATCATCATGAGGATTACTTGGCCACAAAAATCTGGTGAAATCCCTGTCTTCTTCTTGAAGTCCTATCCGTAAAAAAGCTTTGCTGATGTCTGCTGTAAAGGCATATTCATTAGTTCTGAATTTAAGCAGCACATCTAATAGATTTTTGGTTAGAGTTGGACCAGTGTACAAACAGTCGTTCAAGCTGTTAGTGTGGGGGCCTAATTTGGCACTACAATCAAATACTATTCGCACAGGTGTAGTCTTACTGTCTCTCATTACTGCCAAATGAGGAATATAATGAGTATTTTGTCCAACCTGTGCCTGCTTAACTTCCTCGATAAACCCCTTTTCTAAATGACTCTTGATTAACTGATCATATTTATCTAGTAAATCTCCTTCTCCTTTAAGTCTCTTTAAATTTTGAATTTAGGCGATTAAGAGCTAATTTATAATTTGTGGGCAAACTAGGTCGATTGACTTTCCAAGGAAGTTTTTCCCAATATTGGTCATCATAGTACTGAACAGTCTTTTTATAATTTTCAAGCACGAAAGCTTCTTCGTGAGTTACCTGTTCAGGTTTAATGCCAATGCTATCCATTTTCCACATTTTGGAAATGTCAGGCTCTTCTGAATTTAGTGAGGGCTGCAAGCATATATTTGTTACCATAGCAACCTGAATTGCTTTCCTTGTACTTACAAACTTGTCAGGAATATTGCCATATACAACTAATCCTCCTTGTACTTTTAGGAAATTTATGCCCTTGAATTTAATGAGACCATAAACTAATTTAGGATAGAAATCAGCACCAATAAGGAGATCTATTTTATCTATGTGATCAGTCAAACCAGGATCAGATACTTTAATTTGTTGATCTTTCAAATAGGTCAAACACTTCTCTAGACCATCTGTTCTTATGTTGTTAGGTAAGGTGTCTCTAACCACAGCCTCTAGTCTAGTGTACTTCCTGCCAGCTTTAACAGTAATCTTAACTAGCTGATATTCTCTTCTCTGATCTTCACTAATGAAGCCGAACAGCTGTAAATTAATCGTACCACTAGGCTTTAATTTAAGCTTGTTTACTAGGTCCTGAGAAATGAATGTCCTCTGTGATCCTTGGTCATAAAGAACTTTTGCTTTAATTTGAGATTTATTCTTAATAATATGAACAGCTCCAACCGGTAAAGCAGTTGAGATGGTATGTTGATTTGTTGGAGTGACTGAGCAAATTTGTGAATTAAGTGTATTCAGCTTATCACACAAGACATTGTGATGAAACCCCTTTTTACAAAGGTCACATCTTTTCAAATTGAAGTTACATTGATCAGTCTTGTGCCTACAAGTACATCTACCACACCGTCCTATCTGTTCGAGTCTTTCTACACGAGTAGAACGACCTGAATACGCCTCACAGCTCTTGGACAGATGTGCTCCATCACACAAAATACACTTCAGCTGCTGAGCTGGCTGCTGACTAGCCGATGCAGAGGTTTGTGACTGAGCATTCTTGGGAGATGTGGGTGAAGATACTTGTTCGGAAGTGTGGTAAATCTTAGGAATTGATTTAGGAGATAATTTGACTTTATCAGGCTTCTCTTTAGTTAAAGCACCTTTAGTACTGGAATCTGATTTAGCTTCAGGCCCTTTGGACTCTAAATGATTAATAACTTTTAATAATGAGTCCCTAATTTCCTGTAGCTGGGGATAATCTTCATTTGTTACATGCTGGATTCTCTCAATAGTTTTACTGGGTAACTTTTTCATTACTAGTGGAGAGATAAGCCAACTGGAACTACTTAAATCACACCCCATTTTTTCCAATTTCCTAAGGGTGCATTCTAGATTAGCCCTAAATTCGGCCAAGGAATTACAAGTATGAATAGGAGTTTTAAGGTGTAGCAGTCGCATTGCAAGTTCGTGCTGTTTTCTCTTAGGATTATCAAAAGTTGCCTTAAGTAGCTGCACTGCACTGCTATATTCATCACTTTCTATACTGAAACCATCGATGAGTTTCTTCACGTCACCTTTTAACACTCCTCTTAAATAATTTAATTTGTCTACTGGACTAAGATCTTTTCTGGAATCAATACTGGCAACAAATTGATCCCAGAAGGAATTCCAATTAGCCGAAGTGCCATCAAACTCGGGTAGTTTAAGTGTGGGCAGCTTCGACTCAGCCCTTGGACAAGTTAAATGGGTAGACTCACTTTTCAGAGAGGAATTAATTTGAGCTATTAGTAGGCAAATTCACTCTTCTTCGTTAGTCTTAGCTATAAAAATTTCATTAAATTCATCATCGTCCTTTGTGGCTTCCAATAAAGAATCATAAAGTGTTCCCATGACAGTCAGCTGGTTCTGTAATTGCTGGCTCCAGGCCTTAAGTTTAGTGTAGTCTTTGTCAGAGGATTGGAATTCATCATTTACTTTACCACTGAGAGTGGTGACATAGGCCTTATGGCCTGCAATCCTCCTTGACAAGACAAGGACATATTGAACCAAGTCTGAAAATCAAAATTAATAGAATCACTAAATGTAGCCTACAGCAATGAAACCACTAGAATTAAATTAACTAAATGTACATAGAAGAATTCAGCATCAAACAGCAATACTAAGAATGATACATAAATCTGAACAACTAAATTAATAGTACAATTAAATTTAGATTACAAATTAAAGCCTTCTAGGGGTTACTACAAAATTAATCCATATTTAGTTTGTGTTAGCAACCCACTGATCATAATGAAATTTAATAGCTCCTCGCACCTTGGCCCAAATTCTACGTCTTCCTTCCCAAGTAGGGTGAATTTGGTCCATGACTCGTACCTCCAGAGGATAGGTCTTACCACCAAGCAAAATAATTTTCCCTTTTAGTTCCTTGGTTATTTTCTTATTAACCGCGTTCATGATCTTATTGTAAACAATGGGATCCACATATCGAGGATGATTATGTGGATATTCCCTCTTTTCTACAGTGCATATCACACATTTAGCACCTGCATCTTCTATAGCCTCATGAATTTGTAGTAGTGTAGCCACTAAGTCCTGCACGTCAGTTGACTCATTAATATCGTTTCCCCCCAACATGACTATAACCAAATTATAGCCAGGTCTAAGTACTTCTGCAAATTCCTCGTACTCAAAAAACTTGTCTGCTCTGGCACCCCCTACTCTGATCATCTCCATGGTCACCAAGGGCCATGGTGAAGGCACAGACATCAAGGTGTCACAGGTGACCAGAGAGTGGCCTATATAAGCCACCCGATAATAATTTAATTCCAGAGCAGTCGCCATGTTGGAGTGTTAACAATCCGGTTCGAAGGACCACTTTGTGGGGGAAAAATTAGAAAAGTTTAGAATATACCCCCGGTAGTGTCGTAAATATTTAACTGGCTAATCACTTGCACAAAACAAGACAAAAATAGGCCTACAACACTACATAATTTGTCCGGATATATATGTCTTACTCCCAGGACTCACCTGGATCGTAATGACGTGTAGGTTGTGTTCCCTACTAAGCAACTAAATGATCTATTTAAGGATCCTCAAATAAAAGCTGGAAACCCTGGTGAAATATTATTCGCCCAGTCTTTCGCCACTAAGGGTCATTTAGTTACTTAGCTTAAGAATAGCAATGGAGAGGCTTGTAGGTTGTTGCCATATGGTCGGAGTTGTTGAAGATGTTGCTTGTTGCTAGTGCTTGGCGGATTACTGGTGGTTACGGCCTGGACCAAATGCGTACTTTTTACGTAAGCATTACTATTTACACTATTTATAAATTAAAGTGAATTGATAATGTTCATTCCCATCTAGGAGGAAGCACTGTCGTAAATTAATTAATCAGTCCAGTCTGTCCCAACCGAATTCTCTCTCAATACCACGAGAGTGGTTAGACTGCTTCCAAGCGTGACTAAGGCATGACTGGGACTGCCTCTGACTCGACTCGAGATCATCTGAGACTAAGACTCAATGAATTAGGACTGAGAGCGTGGGCGAGAGCCCGAGCAACTGAGGTCTCGAGACTCGTAATTGACCGAGGCCTAGCCGAGACTAAAACTTAGACCTCTGGAGAGAAGAACAGAGGCGATCCACCAATCAAATAACTAAAAATGCATATGTGCACATTCCATCCATGGCTGGGAAAAAGACTAAATTATGAACCATAGTATAAATATACGTAATCCTATATACCCATCACCCTGGGTTACGTATAACACATTATACTTCCAAAATACGACTGCCCATCACCAACTAAAAATAAAAAATGGGAGGAATTATTCCTAAATTTCCAACAGCATGTGCAGTAGGAATGTGTTTTTCTGAGTTAGGCTAGGTTAGGGTCCATAAGTACCAGAATGTTTATTAATGTATGAACATACTTCTAAACCCTCATTTTATGTTTCTTTTGCATTTATTTCAGTCATTTATGTGCCTTATTGTTGTGATTTGGGTCTTAAATAGGTGCTGTGCATGTCCAGAGGGAGTTGTATAGGTGTTTCTCTGAGTTAGGGTCCATAAGTACAAGTCCATAAGCTGGGGCCCAATATCCGGACAGAACCAATATCCAGACCTACCTATGGCTCTATTACGTCGGATATTGGAGTGATTACTGTATATATATATATATATATATATATATATATATATATATATATATATACACAAAATATATATATATATAGATATATATATATATATATATATATATGTATATGTATATACTTCCTTCTCCTTTTGTTATGCACAGATGCTTCCTTGTAATTCATGTGTTAATTCTCTCTCTCTCTCTCTCTCTCTCTCTCTCTCTCTTTCTCTATCTCTCCGCACTGGACACTTCCATTTTACTTCACATATTTTTGTCTTTGTTGTCACCTTCCTGTTCATTTTTACCTTTACTTTCAGTTCACTCTGATATTCACATTTACTTTCATATTCACTTCCATGCTCACTTTCACATTCATCTTCACCCTCACACTCACTTTCATTCATTTTGAATTTCCATTTCACCTTCACTTGCAACTTACAGTACTTTCTCATTTTCATGTTTACCTTTACAATTACTTTCACTCACCTTCATTTTTGCCCTCCCTACTTTTACTCACATTCACCACCTTCACCTTCATTTTCACCTTCACCTTCACTTTTTCTTTCGTCTTCATCTTCACTTTCCCCTTCACTTTCACCTTTACTATCAACTTTTCTTTCACCTTCATCTTCACTTTTACATTCATTTTCACATTCACTTTCATTTTCCTTGTCCTTTTCACCTTCTCTTTCACCTTCATTTTCACTTTCACTTTCACCCTCACTTTCACCTTCCACCTTCACTTTCACTTTTACCTCAGCTTCACCTTCACTTTCACCCTTACTTTCAACTTCATTTTCATTCACCTTCACGTTCACTTTCACCCTCACTTTCACCTTCACCTTCATTTTCACCCTCACTTTCACCTTCCATCTTCACCTTCACTTGACTTCACTTTCACATTCACTTTTACTTTCTTCTTCACTTCTACCCTAACTT
This sequence comes from Coenobita brevimanus, assembly GCF_032717465.1. Classification (NCBI taxonomy): domain Eukaryota; kingdom Metazoa; phylum Arthropoda; class Malacostraca; order Decapoda; family Coenobitidae; genus Coenobita; species Coenobita brevimanus. Next base: position 62,354,559 of record NC_137054.1, read on the forward strand.
TCACCTTCACTTTCACCCTTACTTTCACTTTCACCTTCACCTTCACTTTCACCTTCCATCTTCACCTTCACTTTCACTTGACTGCACCTTCACCTTCACTTTCCCCATCACTTTCACCTTCACTTTCATTTTTGACTTCACTTTCACCTTCACATTCATTTTTGACTTCACTTTCACCTTCACCTTCACTTGTACTTTCACCTTCACCTTCACTTTTATGTTCATCTTCATTCATTTTTACTTTCACCTTCACTTTCACATTACCTTCACTTTCACCTTCACAATGCCTTCACTAACCTTCACTTTTACATTCACTTTCACCTCTCCCGGAGAGGGAGGGGATAGAAGGAGAGAGAGAGAGGAGGGACCAAGGTTATGCCAATCTTCCTCATTTGTTTATGCCAAGGGGACGCCACTTGTCATTCCCATTTTTATTCTCTCTCTCTCTCTCTCTCTCTCTCTCTCTGTTGACTTTAACATTCCATATTCACTTCTGTGGTCTCTTTCACCTTCACTTTTACAGTCATTTTCACAATTACTTTAACCCCTAAAGCGCGGCCATCGACAGCCGATCCCCCCCCCTGTGGCGGGGTTGTATCGCAGTCTGAGTACCTGTAGGAAAATATTTGCCAAAAATCAGAGATTAACCCTAGAACATTATAATTTTTATGGCAGATAGTACTTACATTCAGCTTTCTCCTGAGACAGGTGTTGAGCCTTCGTGGACTACCCAAGGACTTGTGGAGACTTGCAAAGTTGGGTAACAAAATCTGCACTTTCACACCTCCAGCAACCCGGTTTCCCCTCTACCACAGCCTCAGTCTGTCACAGTACACTTTATACTACAACGTATTTGTACAATAAGCACTGAAAATAAGGCTACAATCAACGGAGCGTACAGCCGACATGCAGCGCGGCAGCGGTCTTCGCGTCACTGAACACACATTTCCCTTTTCACAGCTAAAAACACGTATACTACATTATTTTCCTTCATCGTACTTCCCAAAGGCTCGCTTGGCACTATTACGGCCATAAAAATCACTGTCACTGCCAGTATTGTGAAGCGGGAATGAGAAAGACCACCGCGGCGCGATTTTATTCTGCCTTACGCCAGTCACTATATTCTCGCTCCTGTCGGCCACGCGCACTTCATTTCTATCGCTCACTGTCCGTTTTTTGCCTTATTCACCAGTGTCACTGTCATTACTTATAAAAATAATATTTTCTACACACCAAACTGTCACTGTCATAACATAGAATAGAAAAATATGCTTTCAACTTCTTACACTGGAGTGACTGTCACTCTCAATACTTATCACTATGTACAATAATATACACTGAAATCACTATCACTGCTTTTACAACTACATACACTAATTTACACTCAACAGACTGTCACTGTCAGTACATACAAGAAAACTAAACACTAGTATCACTGTCACTCTCAGTATTATTTACATATTTTCACCCTTATTTTCAATATCTACTCAGGCTGTGGTAGTCAAAGAAACACGGGTAAGCGCACAGGGGAATCTGACACTCTTTGCACTGCAAGGAGGTGCGTCTAAAAGTTCGTTCTTGCCGGTTTGTGTGGCACCAACCATGGCACCTCCTCAGTGCTTTCCCTCTCTTGGCAGTGCTAGGCAGTGGCTTCAGGCGGTGTCGCTGAAGGTAGTCCTAGCACTGTAGGCAGTCTGGAGGTGTCTGTGAGTGGCACCTGGGACCTGATGGCAGTACCTGCCCAAAATGCTGAAGCAGCTGGTAGACACAAGTCTTAGAAAACCGCCTGAGAGAGTAGTTAGCTGGCTTCCTGTTCTTGATCTTATACAGGATGAAGGCGTTCAGCATGCACATATCCAGCAAGTGCAAGAACACCTTCCTGTACCAGCAACGGTTCCTCCTCAGGCAGTGAATCTCTCCGATCATCATATCGGACTTGTCCACCAGACGCTTATTGACGGTGTAGTCAATTACAGCATCAGGCTTGATCACAGGATCGCCAGTCTTTCTGTCGACCTTCCCTGTGGCTTGCATTTCCCCCTTGTGGACTGTGGTGAGCATATTGACGATCCTCTTGTCGTGCCACCGTATCGCCAGCATCTTGTCGGATTTCTTCAGGTGCACGCCTCCCCGCTTTGATCTTTCAGCCTCGGGGAAGGCAGGGTAGTGTGCCCTATTGCTCCTGACAGTGCCACAGGATCCGACGCTGTGCTCTGAAAGGTACTTGGCGAGTTTGGGAGCTGTATAATAATTGTCCGTATACAGGACATGATTCCCGCCAAAGTACTTTTCCAGAAGCACTTTCACCACAGAGCCAGAGAATCCAAGGGGGTCAGTCTTGTCCAAGTCCACATTGCTGGCGGTGTAGATAACGAAGTCTAGGATGAACCCCGTCTTGCAGTCGCACAGCACGAAAAACTTTATTCCAAAGCGGTGGCGTTTGCTTGGAATATACTGCACGAACCGAAGACGGCCCCTGAACAAAACCAAGGACTCGCCAATCACTACTTTCTTGAAGGGCCGAAGGAACGTCACAAACTTGTCCTTGATCATGTTCAGGATTCCCCTCACTTTCCATAGTGCATCAGTTTGGGAAGGCTTATCGTTGTTGGCAAAGTGAAGGTACGTCATGAGTTGCCTGAAACGATCCCGAGTCATGTACTTGTTGAAGATGGGTGTGGGGCAAAGACCGTCAGCACTCCATGTCACGGGGTTTTTAGAATATCACGGTGTTTTTAAAATAAATGCTTAAATATTATTTAATTGATATTAATATTCAAAAATATTAAAGAGCAGGGATAATGATTGTCTTGCTACATCAAGCAACGATTACTTTACGCTGGCTTGTGCACAATTCTCTGAGAACGAGAATTTAGAAACTTTCTCAACAGTACACAGCAGAGACTAATTACTCACAATTGCTGAATTACTGTACTGTTAGCCTCTGGAGAAAGTTACTTCACCCCTGACAGTAAATAACTAATACTAATAATAATATCAGGTTCTTGCTGATGCTTTAACTCCTATCTGGCACAACGGATTTTAAGTTAATACAACAAGACTGATCTAAGTACCAGTTATGAATAGTAAAACGTCTATGCAAGCTAGGAGCTATGTGGGAAATAAGCTTCATTATGGAGAAATGAAACAAGAGTTTACTTACATTAAGCTCAAGAAAAAGAACTGTTAAATTTATTGATTACAAAAATAAATTTAACGTTACATTTCAAATCAAATCAATGAGACGCACTCACTCACTCACACAAAAGCTAAATTCTTACGCCTAGAAAAAAAACACCTTAATTAAACTCTTAAGACTAGGAAAACAAAAGGAAATACTGAACGATGAATGCTTTGTATCACCAAGGGGTGGGAGTTTGGAGAAACTGATACTCTGTGGAGCCTGGATGCTAGCTGACCTCTCACACTTCTGGAGCACAGGACCTCTCTCCGTCAAAGCCACAACTAGACTGAATTCAAAATACATTGTATGGGCAGGACACACAAGCCACCGGAAGAAGGTATGGCTAACAGTTGAGGCAAGCAGAGGCGAACAATAAAAAAAACAATAGTATCGCTCAGTAGCGCACTTAGTGACGTGCATTAAATCGGTCACTTTTAAACAGTGACGAATGTTTTGAAAAGTATACCCCGAAATGGAGAGAGAAACGGTTAACTGAGCGATACACAGTGAGTTTTCCACTAATAGTTCGTGGTTCTCACAAAAGGGAAATGTCGCGAATTGATTCGTGACATTACTCCCCTACAAAATTAAATTTTTTCCTTGTGGGAAAAAATTTGTGGATATACAGTATATATATATGTACACATCCTAAGTCATTCACACAAGATTCACACTGTGGTGTGTGTGCTATCCTGCTACAGGAGAAAGTCGCAGTCGCCAGTGAGCGAAAAAACCTCGTATTTATGTTAATAGAAGCAAGCTTGAGGGAAAAACTCCGTGACGACGGTGAAAATCCTGTACTCAGGTCAAACTGAGCGAAAATTCGCTTCATTTACACTGACAACTAATTGTTGTGTAGCGTGGTGTATGTAATACACGGTGTAGGTGTGACAGTTGTAGTGTGACTCTACCTATGTGTAAAATGACACAGTAAATAATAATATGGCGACGACGAAGGCAGAGAAGAAGAGGCGGCAGCGTGCGGCAGACGATCAGCTGGTCCGCACAGCAAAACTGCTACACCCATTGCTGAACCTGCAAAACTAATTGAGGTGGAGCATCAAAAGTGTCAATGAGACAAAATTCTTATTACGTTACAATTACTCTCTCTGCCTAGCAATCAGTACAAGCTACGAAAAGTACACTCGAGGTCGCCATTAATTTTAGCACACGATTAGTGTCGGCAAGTTGAGAATCCCTGTGCAAACTCGGGTCTTCCATAGCCTCGAACTGCACACGGGTCCTCAACCTGTGCCTTAACCTACAGTTCTTATATTAATATCGGGAAGCTGAGAATCCTTGTGCAAACTCGGGTCTTCCATAGCCTCAAGTCGCCTCTGTGGAGTTCTCACTCCCCCTTAACCTACAGTACTTATATTAGTATAGGGGAGCTGAGAATCCTTGTGCAAACTTGGGTCTTCCATAGCCTCAAGTCGCCTCTGCGGAATTCTCACTTCCCCCTTAACCTACAGTACTTATATTAGTATCGGGGAGCTGAGAATCCTTGTGCAAACTTGGGTCTTCCATAGCCTCAAGTCGCCTCTGCGGAGTTCTCTCTCGAACTTCCCCCTTAACCTACAGTACTTATATTAGTATCGGGGAGCAGAGAATCCTTGTGCAAACTTGGGTCTTCCATAGCCTCAAGTCACCTCTGCGGAGTTCTCTCTTGAACTTCCCCCTTAACCTACAGTACTTATATTAATATCGGGAAGCTGAGAATCCTTGTGCAAACTCGGGTCTTCCATAGCCTCAAGTCGCCTCTCAACTTCCCCCTTAACTTACGGTACATAATATGTATGTACAGGCCCTGGACATAATGTGTCCTGTGGGGCCAATGGGCGAGACGTCAGGTCTGCACCCACTTCACCACTACCCTGTCTCTCAACTGTCTCAGAGATTACGGGTGTGGTTACAAATGGCACAGGAAGGGCATGTCCCTGATTAGTGGTGATACTTTGGCACACACTGCAGGAACGGACAAAACTATCTATGTCTCGTCCCATCCCTGGCCAGAAAAAGTCAGCTCGGATACGGCCCTGGGTCTTCCTTTTGCCCATGTGACCTCCTGAGGCTGAACAATGACCCCATTGTAACACAGCTAGGCGGTACTTGGCGGGAACAACAAACTGCAGTTGAACCTCGCCCTCGGGTGTTCGTGACTCACGGTAGAGCCGTCCTTGTTTACGAAGGAACTTGGCTCGACCTCCCCGTGAATACTTTATCACTCGACCCTTTTGTTTGTTCCGCACGGTAGCAAGTGTCGGGTCAGAATGTTGTTCTTGTACAACAAGTTGACTACACATCAGATCTTGCGGCGATTCAATGATCACTGGGGTGACACAGTCTGGAGCCTCAGCCATGGCTCGTGTTACCGCAGCAGCCGAAGTCTGAGTAGCGTCATCGGAGCAACTATCCTTGACTCCATTAATATTTCCAATGATGAGGTCAAGTAAAGGTTCTGGCATGACAACTGCAAGTGTCGTACCAGTATAAAATGGAGATGCCACCTGGATACATGCCTCAGGGAACAATCTCACTGATCCATCAATAAGCTTTTCATGGATCTGTCGACCTGTATACTGCTCAGGCCGAACTAAACTCTGCTTAACAGAGCAACCTGAGGAACCATTGTCTCTCAGGACCTTCACAGGAATGCCTCCCACAAACCCTGGCTGTACAAGGAAGGTACTGTCACCTGTGGTGGGGCCTGTGGAGGAAGCAGCTAGCCACTCATGAGGCTGCTGAATTGATGCGGCAAACATTGTGCCTTGTGAAGAAGATGGAACATTGGCCATCTGTGGAGGGGGGTTCACTGTCACTGTGGGACTAGTGAACTGTGGGGAAGTACCCATACTGGTAGGGACGTGACCACCGTGCTGCTGCTGAGGAATGAAGGCTGCATTTGCTTCCTGCCTCTTTTGAGCTGGTGGTGAAAAAGTTTGTCCCGACGGTCGGTTGCGTGGCTGATACTGCTGCTGATTAGGGTACCTGTTGTACCTCTTCCACTCAGGTTTCTGAGTGTTTTGCCCCTGGTCCTTCCACTGCGGTTTTGGACCTTGGCCATTACTCTGAGAACGGCCTTGGTGCTGGGATTCAGTCTGTGACGGCTTCCCAGACTTGGCAGTATCTTTTCTGCTCCAGGTGTTTTGCTTACGAGTTTGATACCCGTATGCAGTAAAGAATGCGTCAGCCTTCTCTGCCATTTGGCTGGCATCTTTCACCTGGCAGATCTTAAGCTGTGCTATGAGCTCAGCAGGCCACGACCTCTCTAGCTGTGTACGCAGCATAAGGTCAATTATCCCCTCACGCGTGGAAGGAGTTTCATCTTTCTCCATCCACTCATTTAAGTAAGCTGTGAGACGATCAAGGAACTGAACAGCTGTCTTCTTGTCTTGGAGACGAGCTCGCATGAACTGAACTTTGGCGTCGTCTACTGTGACCACATACGCCTTAATGAGTGCAGCTTTCATCATCTCATATGTGAGATTGTCTCCACGAATTCTGTGGAGAATATCGAGGGCAGGGCCCTCAAATAAACTAAGAAATTGGATCCGCTTAGCTGCCTCATCCAGTTGATACATGTCTGCCATGTCCTCAAAACGAGCTATGTACGGCTCGATTCGCTCGCACTCCTTGTATGAAGGAAGCTTGATGCGTGGGGTCGCCAGGACGTGTGCAGGGGAAACGCTCGTGGAGCTTGGACCAACTGCAGCAGATGTGTCTGAAGCCAAGGAATCTCGTTTGAGCTTCAGCACTTCAAGTTCATGTTTTTCGCGTGCCTCACGTTCGGCACGTTCGTGCTTTCGTTCTCTCTCACGTTGTTGTAACTCGTATTGACGTTCTCTCTCTCGTTCCTCACGCTGTTCTCGCTCATGTTCTAAGTCGAGTTCGCGCTGTTTCTGCTCGTGTTCGCGCTGTTCTCACTCGTATTCGCGCTGTTCTCGCTCGTGTTCGCGCTGTTCTCGCTCGTATTCGCGCTGAATTCTATGCTCTTCACGAGCATCTTTCTCACGTTCTTGCTCGTAATTGAACCGTGAGAGAACGTAACTCTGTATTTTCTCTGGGTCTGTGAGACCCATATCTTTGGCTTCCTGTACATAAGCACTGGCTGCCATGATGCTAGCTCAATTTACTAAGTAACCGAAACTGAGTACTGACTGCTTAGCGACGAATACTAATAAACACAAGTAAAGAATACAGACACAAGCTAGTGGTGACCAGTCTTATCTAGTTAACTGGCAAAGATTAAAGCAAAAATGCGAATAACTAAGAACTCTCAATAATTAACACAATGGGTACGACGGCTACCCAGGAGCGAATAAAATCGTCTGGCGTTACCAAGAATAAACTAGAGTTAAGTACTCTATTGATTAATAAAGCAAAAATTCACTTGCTAAATCAACGGTAACCACCAGTAAACTTGTGCCTATAAAGTTTAATGATAAATTCCTAAATATGAACGAGTGAGCACTATCTCGTGAATAGCTTTATAGCTAGGAGTTAATATCCTGGAATGAGGTCGCCAATTGTCACGGGGTTTTTATAATACCACGGTAATTTTGAAATAAATGCTTAAATATTATTTAATTGATATTAATATTCAATAATATTAAAGAGCAGGGACAATGATTGTCTTGCTACATCAAGCAACGATTACTTTACGCTGGCTTGTGCACAATTCTCTGAGAACGAGAATTTAGAAACTTTCTCAACAGTACACAGCAGAGACTAATTACTCACAATTGCTGAATTACTGTACTGTTAGCCTCTGGAGAAAGTTACTTCACCCCTGACAGTAAATAACTAATACTAATAATAATATCAGGTTCTTGCTGATGCTTTAACTCCTATCTGGCACAACGGATTTTAAGTTAATACAACAAGACTGATCTAAGTACCAGTTATGAATAGTAAAACGTCTATGCAAGCTAGGAGCTATGTGGGAAATAAGCTTAATTTGGAGAAATGAAACAAGATTTTACTTACATTAAGCTCAAGAAAAAGAACTGTTAAATTTATTGATTACAAAAAATAAATTTAACGTTACATTTCAAATCAAATCAATGAGACGCACTCACTCACTCACACAAAAGCTAAATTCTTACGCCTAGAAAAAAAACACCTTAATTAAACTCTTAAGACTAGGAAAACAAAAGGAAATACTGAACGATGAATGCTTTGTATCACCAAGGGGTGGGAGTTTGAAGAAACTGATACTCTGTGGAGCCTGGATGCTAGCTGACCTCTCACACTTCTGGAGCACAGGACCTCTCTCCGTCAAAGCCACAACTAGACTGAATTCAAAATACATTGTATGGGCAGGACACACAAGCCACCGGAAGAAGGCGTGGCTAACGGTTGAGGCAAGCAGAGGCGAACAATAAAAAAAACAATAGTATCGCTCAGTAGCGCACTTAGTGACGTGCATTAAATCGGTCACTTTTAAACAGTGACGAATGTTTTGAAAAGTATACCCCGAAATGGAGAGAAAAACGGTTAACTGAGCGATACACAGTGAGTTTTCCACTAATAGTTCGTGGCTTCTCACAAAAGGGAAATGTCGCGAATTGATTCGTGACACTGCAGTACTCCTCGAGCTTGTGCTTCCAGTTATGTGGCATCAGAAGCATCAAGCTGATGAATACAAATAGTTCCCGGATTGTAACAGGAACCCATGCTGCCATCCGTGAAGTGGATGGTGTTGCACCTTCACCTTGACGAACTACAGCACATTGTCCTTCGTACCTGTTCGTCTCAGTACAAATATGCTCCATGACTTCATTATCCAGGAAGGCGAACAGGTAGTCCAAGCATTCACCACCCTCGGGGACAGGGAAGTCAGCGTGGATCCCACACCCAGTGGAATCAAAGGGCAGATCCTCTGGCACAAAATCAGAGCCCTCAGACCACACGAAGGCGTCCAGAGTGCCCTGTCTAGGCTGGGAGTGGGTGGGTGCGGCGGGGGGTGAGGCAGGCCGTGTGGCAGTGGGTGAGCTAGGTCGGGCCTGTGTGGTGGTGGTGGTTGTGGGGAGAGTGCGAGAAGGTTCAAGGTCACTCGCAGTAGGCTGGGTGGTGAGTTGCCTAGTGCGGTAAACCTTACCACTAATTTTACCACTAGGAGACACTTTCCTACTCATGCCAGCACGAACACGGGGCCTACAGAAACCTCTACGAATATCGGACTGCCTACTTCCCTTCCGAGGTGGTGAAGGAGACTCTGAAGACTCAGGAGAAAGCACAGCAGACGAAGATGATGAGAGAATGGGGCTGGGGGTGCGAGGCGGTATGGCGGCGGCGTGACCTGGGGTTGGGGACAATGGCTGGCCTGAGGAGAACAGTGGCTGGGAAACGGGGTCACCACTTCACTTCCTCTTGGCCCCCTTGCCATATGCCACTCCCTTCTGCACTGGAGACTTGCCTGATGAGGTGCTAGGCACAGGAATTGTCTCTTCCTGCACCTCAGACTCAGCACTCATTAAAGTGTCTGATTCAGCAAGGCTCGATAGCACTGCAACGTCACTACCATAGTCCATAGAGGCTTTCAGTAATTCTAGGCCTATAGCAGACTCACTCAGGCTCTTTGCACTCCCTAGTAAGGGTTTTGAAGGGGTAGAGGTCACAAAGCCCTTTTTCGGAGGGCTTGAAGGCACTGACTCGGAAGAGCTGGAATTGGACATAGTGTCACCTTGAAAGACTGCGGTAAACTGACGCTAAACAGGGGCAAACCGCGCGAAAAAAAGCTAGTGTGACAACTGGGGAAACAAGCATTTCCAATTAGCATAAAGTGCTTGCAAGAGGAAGGCGCAGATTGACATTTCTGAGCAGTCCGCGCGCTGCCATATATCACGGCGAGGGTGGCTGGGCCGCGGTGCGTGGGTGGGTAAAAAAAAAGATACTTGGCAACAACGGAGGTCAGTGGTACAAAGGTCAAGTGTGCTAATAGTAGCTAAAGGGTGGCGGTACTGATAGACAATACCAGCTTGAACCTGCTTGCCCGCGGTTATTCAAAATTAACTAGAACAGCAAACGCGACGATCCGCTGTTATGTCCTTTTCAGCGAGTGTTGCAAACGCGACGCCCCGCGTTTAAGGGGTTAATTTACATTTTCAATTTCACCTTCACTCTCTCTCCCTCTCTCTCACTAGAGAGAGACGGGGAGGAAGGGAAGGAATGGAGGAGGAGGAGAGAGAGAAAAAGAGAGGAAGGACCGATGTTATGGTATCTCCTGGGTTTGTTTGTTTATTCATTTAGTCCAAGAGACAGACTGCTTCTGGCTTTATTGGACTTTTCGTGATGCATAAGAATTTAGTCCACTTAGCTCCTCGAGTCCGATAAAAGCGAATTCCGCTATATTGAAGTCCGTTATATTGAGGTATTACTGTGTATATATATATATACTCGATGTAGTGCTGCTCTCTAGTGCTGCTCTCAGGTGTCTGCCCTTTCCTCTCCATCCTTCTTTCCTTCCATTCTCTTCTGTCTTTCCTTCATTCTTTCCTTGCCCTTCTGCCTGCGGGTGACTTTACATTCCCTCTTCTGTCTTTCTCTCCTTCATTCTTTCCTCTTCCTTCAGCCTGTGGGTGACTGTCCACTGAGTGACAAGCCAAATGGTTTCCTGTACACTAGAAATCCATTTACTATGCTGGGTGGTAACCATATTAACAAATTTTGGCACCTGGTGGTATAGTGGGTAATTGTTGTGCTCCAATCGGATTGAGCCGGTGAAGGTTTATATCCAAGGGGTGGTTGGGGTTGATTGCTCATGTAATGCCACTCAGGGATGAGTGAGGCTGGTCACTCTCATCTTAAATGTTGGGACCAACTGCCTAGCCCCGGGCTCCTACACTCCTCATGGGGCAATGTAGGATTGGATGAATGGCTGTATATGTATATATATATATATATATATATATATATATATATATATGTACACCCGAAAGCACTGATCTCTACCCCCTGGTAGCCGGAGTCACGGCCAGTGAGCGACCAGGCGATCGAACACCCCACAACTACCGCCCCTCCCCCAACTTTGTGAAAGCTTTGGTGGATAGATATGGAACGGCTAAAGGTGGTGATGTTATAGTGTGTCGTGATCGTTTTTATACACAATCAGAACCAGTAGGGATAAGAATATAAAGGCATTTAGTGTGTAATACTGTGTAGTTATCCAGAACATATGAGAAAGGACCGAAATTGAAAGAAGACCTACGATATTGTATGTGAAATTGTCTATATACTTACGTCCTCTATTATACTGTAACAGATAAGTATAGTATAGTGAACAGTATCTGTTGAAAGATATGATGTCTTTTCTCATAAATTCTCACTCCCATCCCCAATTTCCATTCTCACTCCCACCTCCACCACCCTTCAATCTGGGCTGCTGTCTCCACCTAAAGCCTCTCAAACCCTATCATCCCCCACTCCAACCCATTCTTAACCAACATAAACGGAGATAATGATGATATAATCTGTCAGGTGTTGATCATATTTTATCATACACCTCTGCATGAAACACCAACAAATAAATAACACAATACTCCGGTATACCTGCCAACCATTTCTTCCTGTTGTAAGGTGTTACGTGACATACGTATTGCAAGTTGAATCTTGTGTTACAAGGACATACGTTAACACAGGTTGTGTGGTTTTGGACGTCCATTAATTCATATGAGGGAGGCAATTTAAGCCATACATTATCAAAACGGAGGGATTATGTTCCTGTCTTTATTAGATGAACGAAAAGAATCTGGGATCGGCTCTGACGAACCACAAACTCCCTGTTTGAACGAAAATATTCCGACCTCTTGTCACAACAGTGACACAATGTCATTATTTATACGACTGGATGTGGGTCAGTCGTATACATAATGACATTGTGTCACTGTTGTGCCAAGATGTCGGTATATTTTCGTTAAAGCAGAGAGCTTGTGGTTCGTCAGAGCCGATCCCTGATTCATTTCCTTCATCCAGTAATGACAGGAACATAAACCTTACGTGATTAGAATGTAAGGCTTAAATTGTCACGTTCATATGAATTAATGGACTTCCAAAACTACACAACCCGTATTAACGATAAACAAACGTATGTCCTTGTAACACATGGTCCAACTTGCAGTTCGTTTGTCATGTAACACCTTACATCAGGATGAAATAGTTGGCATGTATACCGGAGTATTGTATGTTATTGATTTGTTGGTGTTTAATACAAAGGCGTATGATATCAATATGATCAATAACTGACTTTTCATTATTATCTTTGTTTATGTTGGTTAACAATGGGTGGGAGTGGGCTACCAGAGGGAACGAGAGGCATTTGGTGGAGACAGCAACCTTGAGAGAAGAATGGTGGGGATGGGAGCGAGAATGTATGAGAAACTGCGTCATATCTTTCATCAGGTGCTGTTCACTATACTATACTTATTTGTAACATTATACAATAGTATGTAAGTATATAGACAATTTCACATAAAACATCGTAGGTCTTCTTTCACTGTCGTGCCTTTCTCATATGTTGTGGATAACTGCACAGTAGTACACATTAAATGCCTTTATATTCTTATCCCTACTGGTTCTGATTGTGTATAAAAATTATCACGACACACTATAACATCACCACCTTTAGCCGTTCCACATCTATCCACCAAAGCTTTCACGAAGTTAGGGGAGGGGCGGTAGTTGTGGGGTGTTCGATCGCTTGGTCGCTCACTGGCCGCGACTCCAGCTACCAGGGGGGAGAGATTAGTGCTTTCGGGTGTACATATGTACAGTAGAGTCATGATTTAAGACAAAAAGAACCAACAACCTTACAATAACACGGGCGTTTAATTTCTCCCATAATTACTTAAACCTCTCGTGCACGGTAAGTTTCAGTAAGTTTTCCGGCGCACAACATTTTCTGCGAAGCCGCCCAGCCCGGGTGCCCACGCACGGCAAATAACACATATTTTCTCCTTATTTTTGCCACCCAAACATCAATATACTGTCATGAAACCTATGTCATCTTATTCGTCGATGTTTGTTCTAGCTGATAAGCACCAGAAAAAAATAGGAAAACACGAATAAAACAACATTATGCGGCCGTGAATAAACATTTCGCTATGCCATGTTCACTTCCCAACATCACCATTCGAATGTTTTCCATCATACAGGAAAATGTTGTTAGAAGGTTTGATAGAGAAATTCATCAGCTTTCTAAAGAGACATATCCGGTATTGATACGATTTGTAGTTTTCGAGAAAATAGCCAAAAACTGAAAGCCATTTTTGAAAAAAATCAGGGAGCTCTAATTCTGAACGCTTCTCACACATGTTATGTTTTTATTGCATGATATTATGCAGAATTTCACCAGCTTCTAATAACGTAAATATGGTTTCGATACGCCTCATAGTTCTCATGTAAATCGCCAAAAACGACTGGGAACTCACGTCCGTACGTCACTTTCGTGATGTGCTCACAGCATACGCAATGTTCCCTCCTACGTAACAACGAATTCTTATCATAGATATTACATTGTTATGTCTTGTACATATGTAGAATTTACTGCTCTTTATCGTGGTTCTTATAGGAAATCGATACGTCCAATAGTTTTCGAGCAATTGGCCGACAAAGTGAGATTACTCCTCTGAGCGCTCTCGACTTTACCGAAACAGTCTGTTCCCCCAACTTTTCCAACAGAAAATGCTCCCAGAGGCTTATATTCTGCAAATGAACGTACGTAGAATTTACTGCTCTTTATCATGGTTCTTATGGGAAATCGATACGTCCAATAGTTTTGGAATAATTGGACGACAAACGTAGAATACTCCTCCTCACCTGCACGCGAGATAAAAAACATTCTTTCCCTGCCTCACCCACGGCTACATATTTTTGCACGTTATGTTTTATTATTTTCTTTTTTTACTCAAAGTATACACGTAAAATATCATAAGGTTTTTGATAGTGCAGTCAGAAACTCGACATGACCACTAGTCTTTTTTGCTAGGCTCTGATACTGAAGCTGAACTTTCTTCCATCTCATATGTGTGTATATAAAAAACATTACTTATTTGTGTTAAAAATATTGAACTCTAGAAATAGGTCAATATACAGATCAACAAAATACTGATAACTCACTTCCTACAGAGGTGTTGAGATGCTGGCAGTAGCTTGAAGATGAGGAGTTATGTAGTGTGTGAGCATGTGCATGTGTGGGTGAGTGTGTGGGTGGGTGTGGGTGAGTGTGTGTGCGTGTGTGTTTGTGTGTCTGTGGCTCTGGCGTATTTTCTTCTCTCCTTGCGATATATTAGCCTAAAACACATGCAGTGCACACAATATATTTCTCCACGAACATTCGCTGCATGACATACGTATGTATATGTGGCTGTGGCATATTTCTTGTCTCGACACTTGCGCTATGTTTTAGCTAAGTCAGTCAGTACATGAAATGTTTCTCTGTGAACACTTGCTGCACTATTTTATATGTATATTTCACACTAAACCATATGCAATACAAAACACTATCACATGATTCCATCCCAACCTCGTCTATTATTCCTGACTCTATGGCGTACGTGACCACCTGTTTCCTTAGCGACTGTTGCATATCTCTATGGCGTGCATAATGCCTGCTATGGTAGATCAGTTATTTCACCAACAACAGGTATCGCTCACCTACGCTACGCACCTAAACGAACACTCGCGGCACAGTTCACGTATATTTTACGTAAAGTATGATTTATCACTAAATGTCAGACCAAGGTACAGTACCTGTTCAATGATGTCTGTTGTTCCTAGGCGTCCCTATATCTTGTGGACACCTGCCACTAAGGTATTGCTAACCTACGCTACGCACCATAATTTATGCCGTCACGAGGATTCGTGGCACATTTCACTTACACGTCACACAATATCATACACAAATACATGACTACCACAATGATTCCACCCTAACCTCCACAATTGTTCCCTTCCTTACTATGGTTCAACGTGACTGTGATGCAGCATCCTTCGCCAGGAGAGTATGATGCAACTCTATTGTATTGGCACACACCACACTCCTTCACGAACACCCGCAGCATGTTTGACATATATTTCACACAATTCCATACTGATTTTCACTATCAGAATCACAATAATTCCATCCCCAAACACCTCTAATTCTCCCTTCCCGACTATAAAAACTGCGGGATGCCTGCCCCAATCCACACTATGGTTTATGGCGTCCTTAACACTAACTAGTTCCATAATTTCACCAAGCCAGCCACAATATCTTTCACACAAAATACAGTTTAGGCATTGGCTTCATTATATACGTATTTGTAATCATGCCATATAACCTTTGGGGGGGGGGGGCAAGAGGCGAAACCCCGCTGCAGTGAACACGCATATCGCCTGTAAGCCTAACGATTGATAACGGACACAATTCCTTTTCATGACATATATCTATGTTCCATCAACAATATCACATACAAATGTGCTCACAAATATTGGACTATCACACTGAGTCCACAGGGGCTTCGGCTCGGGCAGGAGGGGGAGAATTAGTAGGAGTTTAAAGGGACAGTGCACGCGACACAACCTCACCGCCTGGCTGCTGGGAAGACTCTGAGGTTTATCGCTACGTGCTAGGCCCCGTGAGGCAGCTCGGTGTTGCCAATGCCATACCATGGGAAAGCGCAGCACTTGCTATGACGCGTCAAAATTTGATGCAAAACGGTCTGAAACTTAATTTTTGGCGATTTTTTAATGCTCAGAAACGCAATTCGAGTGACTGAACATCTTTAGAACAATCCACATGAAACGCGAATCGTGTGAGTGACCCTGAGAGGGTTAATAGCATGTTAATGTCACTCAGTTGCACGAGAGGAATTGTGTGAGAAGAGGGTATATATATATATATATATATATATATATATACAGAGATAGCCCGATTATCCGGGCTATATGGTGTTAAGGGGTGCCCGATTAGTCCGAAAGCACGATTAATCCGGCGTTAACACAAGTACTGTACTGTTAGACTGATTTATTTACCGGTAAATGTACACTTTAAGTACCAGAAAGACCTTTCCAGTTCAATGTATATTCCTCCAGCTTGTTTCAGTATTTTTCAGACTATATTCAGTTCGGTAAATCATGTTTTCTTACTGAAAGATTTCCTCCCTGTTAGTATCATCTCGTTCTAAAGCTGTACCTACGATTGTTTCCAGCACAATGGACGAAACTCATCGTACTCAAATGTGGACTTCGTTTCCCAACTTCCCAACTGAAGATTAGGTTAGGTTACATTATTAGGTGCAGTTAAGCTAGGTTAGGCCAGGTTTAAACACTTAGATTAGAACAGTGTCTTCTGCCATTACGTTAACAAATCAAAGAGTCGTCACACCAGAACAGCTAAAAACAGCTGGGAAAGATTTAACAAGAAATGTTTATTTACCAACCCAGAAATAATCATAAAAATATAACAGACTATCAGGATGAACTGATTTGGTAAGGTGCTTTTACTGCTTACAGCAAAGCGTATGTTTACCCCCCTCAAATCCTCAATGATCATGAGTTCAGAAATTTGTGTGCTCCTGTGGCATACCTTGAAACCATTTTTTCGAAGTTATAAAGTCAGTTTCTTTTTCTTACAGATGTGAAAAGACTCGTCTGGTACACCTGGCTTTTTCCCCTCCTTCCTAAACCCATCTTGTGATTTGCTATGATTCGTGAAAGAAAATTAGGGGGCATTTTACATTAGAATTTAAACATAAAGTTAGGGTGCATGTTATTTCAGCATTTAAACATATCGGCGAAAACATCTGGGATGAAAGCACCGCCGAGCTGTTTGGGATGGTCGAGGAGGGTCGTGTAAACATACCAGTGGTCGTTCCCTTCCCATAATTGTTCGCAGTTTTTATGGCTCTCCCTAACTGAACGTTACTGACACCGATACAGTAAAGCATTGTTCAAGGCTAGCAGCCATAAGGGGTTAATTTCGTTTTCGTTTTCGTTTTCGTTTTCGTTTTCGTTTTTAAAGGCTCCAACATGCTTGCATGTGTCGGCCTTGGTCACCTAATGGCGGCTCTCCACGCTGCACGATCCATTGCAGCCTCCCTGTTCAGTCCCTTAACCCTGAGGTCACACTTAATGACCTCGTCCCATGTCTTTCTCGGCCTACCCCTCATAACCCCACCCCCAATATTAACACTTCTCACCTTCCTCACCCAATTATCATCCCCCATCCTCTCCACATGTCCAAACCACCTCAATCTACCTCTCCTCATCACAACACCAATATACTCCAGTCCCATCCTACCTCTCAACTCTTCCATTGTAAACCCAGCCCCTCCAGGCCTTGGATGCAGGGACGCACTGCACATCCACCTAATCATTGTCATTTCTGTACGTCTGAGCCGGCGAATGTCTTCCTCCTTCACTGCCCAGGTCTCACTGCCATACAGCATTACACTCCTAACACACGCTGCATACAAAGACCCCTTAGCACGTAGTGAGAGCCCCCTCAATGTCAGGAGAGGCAAGAGCTCCCTGAACTTCTTCCAACCACTTCTCACCCTAGCCACAGAGCTAGCTCCAGCCCCACCTCCAGCACACAACATGTCTCCTAAATAACAAAACTCTTCCACACACTCAAGAGATTCACCAGCAAGTTCAGTCCTTTCACGTCTGACGATCTCCACCTGCTCACCCCGGCACGCCGTACACATAAAATCAGCATTATCTCGCAGTCTACCTCTGATACCACTACATCTCTTATGCACCCATTTATCACACACACCGCACAAGATGGAATTACTTCCCTCGCCCTTGTGGCAAACTGTACATGGCCACTCTCCCTCGTCTTTGACAGTACCGCCACCAACCCTAGATATCATCACTTTTGTTTTATCTGCATTTACCCTTAAACCCTTTTGCCCCATACCATCTCTCCACTTCCTAAACCTTTCCTCCACCTCCCTTTCACTCTCTGCAATCAACACCAAATCATCAGCATACAACAACTCCCACGGGAGTCCGTTTCTAAAGTCACGTGAAAGGGCTTCAAGTAGCATGATAAACAACATGGGACTCAAGACTGACCCCTGATGCACACCAACATTCACGGAAAACTCATCACTCAATACTCTCTCTTTCACACATACACGAACGAACAAAAGAATGTGAAATAAATGTACACTTAACTGTAAGGAGCAGAAATAACTGTATGCTCTGTCGGTTCGAAATGTGTTGGGAAGCGACATCGAACACAGAATGTGGAACTGAATGCCACCTTATGAGAACACTTGAGATGAAAGTATTTTTTCTTATTAGTAAACAGAATTGTTCCATTTCGTCCCCTATAATTGTGAAACTCGTAAATTTTCGTCCAAGCATACACCCTAGTAACCTTACCAATTCAATTCATATTCTCTAGTTTGTTTTCTGTATTTTTCTAGTTTGTTTTCTTATTATCATAATGTTCCTTAAGCCTTACCTACGATTGTTTCCGGCATAATGGAAGAAACTTACCCATAATTAGGGTGCATGTTACATTAGCATTTAAACATATCGGCGAAAACATCTGAGATGAAGTGGCAGGCCGCCTGACTGTTTGAGATGGTAGAGGAGGGTCGTGAAAACATACCAGTGACCTTCGTTCCCTTCCCATAATTGTTCGCAGTTTTTTATAGCTCTCCCTAACCCAACATCCTTGACACCGGTACGGTAAACCATTGTTTGAGGTTGACAGCTATGATGGGGTTAATGGAATGCATTATTGTTTGTATTAATACTCTCTTTCATACATACAGTACACTTAAGAACGAACAAAAGAGTGAACAGTAAATGCAAGAGGAAGAAATAACAATGCTCTGTCGGTCCGAAATGTGTTGGGAGGCGCGATACCTAACGAAGAATGCAGAACTGAATGCTAACTTACGAGAACACATGAGATGAGTAATTTTTTTTTTTTTTTTTTCCTGATTAGCAGACATTCTTGTTTCATTTCGTTCCCTAAAACTAGGAAACCCATTACTTTTCGTCTAAGCATACAGCCTAAAGACTTCACCAATTCACTTCATATTCCTCCAGTTTGTTGTCTGTGTTTTTCTATTTTGAGGGTAGTAAATTACCTTCTTTTGCTGAAAGATTTTCTCTTTTATCACGTTCTTTAAGCTGTACCTACGATTGCTTCGGGCATAATGGAAGAAACTCAGCGTACACAAAAGTGGATTTAGTTTCCCAATTTCCCAACTGGAGCCCAGGTTAGGTCAGGTTAGGTTAAATTACGTTAAATTATTAAGAAGTTAAGCAAGGTTAGGCTACGTCAGGAGTATCAGTTGCCTCACCAAACTCCACCCTACCACCCTTGTGATCGAGTTGTGAGCAGGAGGTGTGGGTGGGGGCAGGGTGAGCAAGACTCTCTCTGGTTTATTCATGCCTCTTTCCCTAGCAACTGGATGCTTCCTGTTTAAACCGGAGCATTCGTACGGATAATTCTATGAATTACTGTACCACTGAACCATTGGGTCACGGCCCGGATATACCGAAAGCTGGATAATCCGAGCCTGGATAATGGAGCTTCCACTATATATATACAGTAAGGTCCCGGGTTACGTCAGTATCGACTTACGTCAATTCAAGGTTACGACAGTCGGTCCGTGAGTGGAAATTTTAAAATATAAGAAAATAAAGAAAAAATACGTAAAGCATGGGTTTTGAAGTGTTGCTATGTACCGCGAGATGTCTCTGGCGTTTTCCCGCCTCACGCTTGACTACTAACAATCGCTCTCAGTCTCACTGCTACCACCGCCTGATACAGTGATACCGTCATTTTCTTGTGTTTTTCGCCATCCTGATTCCAAGATGCCTAAGAGACAGCTTCCTGGTGACCACAACGACTCCAAGAAACGCAAGACCATCACATTACGTGAAAAAGTCGATATTATTAAGCGTAATGAGAAAGGAGAAAAGGCATCAGCAATCGGGCGTGCGCTTGGGATGAGCCGTACTACCGTAGCTACCATCCTCAAAGACAAGGAACGTATCTTGACTCACGTTAAAGGTGCAACTCCCATGCAATCAACTGTGATTACCAAGCAAAGATCGGGACTGTTGATTGAGATGGAACGGATGCTAATGCTGTGGATTGAGGACAATAATCAACGGTGCATGCCTCTGAGTGAACAATTAATCTGTGAAAAAGCACGCACACTCTACCAAGACCTTAAGAAAGAAAAAAGTGAGGAAAGTGAGACCAACGAGACATTTGTGGCATCAAAAGGTTGGTTTACTCGTTTCAGGGCTCGAGCAAACCTAACCAGCAAAAGATTTTTCAGAGAAGCAGCCAGTGTAGATGACGAAGCAGCAAAAACATTCGTTAAAGAGTTGGAGGAGTTGATTGAGAAGGAAGGCTACATTCCAGAACTTATATTTAATGTTGATGAAACGGGACTAAACTGGAAACGAATGCCTAACAGAACCTATATTGCTAAAGAAGAAAAAACCATGCCAGGTCACAAAGCATCCAAAGAGCGCCTAACGCTACTTTTGGGGGGAAACTGTGCAGGCGATTTCAAGCTTAAACCGCTACTCGTGTACCACTCTGAAAATCCAAGAGCTCTTAAGGGGATCCTTAAAGCTAGCCTACCAGTTCATTGGAAAAGTAATTTAAAGGCTTGGGTGACTAGTGCAATTTTCATTGACTGGTTTTCAAAGTGTTTCGTGCCAGAGGTTGAACGGTATTGTGCTATGAAGAATCTGCCATTCAAAGCTCTTCTCATTACTGATAATGCTCCTGGTCATCCTTCAAGCCTGACAGAGTTGCACCCTAATGTAAAAGTTGTGTTTATGCCACCAAACACAACATCAATCCTACAACCCATGGACCAAGGTGTAATAAGAGCTTTCAAGGCTTACTACCTGAGAAAAAAATTCAGACAGGCAATACGAGCAACAGAAAATGGTAAAGTAACACTCAAAGAATTCTGGAAAGATTTCAACATCTATAAGGCAGTTAAAAATATTGGAGAATGTTGGGCTGAAGTGACTGAGACAAATATGCACGGAGTGTGGAAAAAAGTGTGCCCTAACCTCGTAAATGACTTTAAAGGATTTGATGAAGATAGTATAAATGAAGTCAAGCGCAACTGCGTGAAAATTGGAAATGATTTAAATCTGGACATAGACGAGAGTGATGTACATGAACTTGTTGATTCACATGATCAAGAGCTGAGTAATGAAGACTTGCTATACCTAGGAAAACAAATGGAAAATGATGAAAAAAGTGATGAGGCAGAACCGCTAAGACAGTTTAAGATTAAGGAAATGGCAAATGCTTTCGACTTCCTAGAAAAAGCAATGGCTGCATTTGAAGATCAGGACCCAAATGCAGAGAGGTTTGCCAAAGTGTACAGGGGAATTGAGGATGCAGTGTCCTGTTATCGTCAAATCTATGACGAAAAGAAATATGCCGCCAAGCAGTCTTCAATTCTCCAGTTTTTCAAGCGAACTGAACACCGAGCCACAACTTCACCACCAGTTGCTACCTCATCCTCATCGTCAACCCCTGACTCCCTATCTTCAGCCCCTGACTCCCCTGCTTCAGCCCCGGACTCCCCTGCTTCAGCCCTGGACTCCCCTGCTCCGGTCCCTGACTCCCCTGATGCAGTGCCTTCCACATCGCAACCCCAGTAACGAGTCAAGTTGATGTCAGAAGGTATGTAGTGACACATAGTATGCATCTTTTATTACAGTACCATACAGTAATCGGTCATTTTATCACTGAAATAATTTTGCTGTCCGAGAAAAAAAAAAAAAAAAAAAAAAAAAAAAGCCATCGAACTTGAAGTTAGAAATGCTTACATTATCATGCTGGTAATGATGTTATTTCATATTTTACGGCAGTAATTTACAGTAAACTTTATTGTATGATGAAGTATGAAAAGTGCTTGAATATAGGAATAAAATGTGTGTTGGCAGTGTGCACGTGTGTAAGGACGGGAGAGTGAGGGAGCGGCAGCCAGACTCAGTTGTGGGTGAGGCAGTGGTGGCGTAACTCTGCTGCCATGACGATAAGAAGTGCTGTTACCGCAGCGAATGCGGTACTGTGACGAAGACTCTTAGCTAGTACAACTTATATTTTATTCAATAAATATCATCAGTTCAAAAGACTATGTTTCTTATACATACCTGTTATAAGATTATTACATGTATAGTATGCAATGTATGGTTGAAAAACCTGTAAGATGCATTGCGGTAAGTATAATCATACGACGTACTGTATAAAACTCGAGTTACGTTCAAAATCGGCTTACGTCATGTCTCAGGAACGGAACTCTGACATAACCCGGGACCTTACTGTATATATATACAGTAATCCCTCTACTATCCGATGTAATAGAGCCAAAGGCATGTCCGGAAAGTGGTCCCATCCGGAAGGTGGGCTCCTAGCTCCTGGACTGGTACTTAAGGACCCTAACCCAGCCTAACTTTGAAAGCCACCTAAATAACTCTACTGGACGTGCATAGCACCTATTTAAACCTATTTAAGACCCTATTCACACCAATAATGGACATAAAGCATGAAATAAATGAAAAGGAGCCAAAGAATGAGGAATTAGAAGTGACTGTACCTCAGCCAGGGTACTTACAGCACGTTTGTGGTCAGCTTTTCTAAGGTTTTGGCAGTGGTGAAAATGCTCTTGAAGCACGTGCAATAATCCAGTGTTGTGCTACACTTGTTCTTTGCACTGTGAGTTATAATTGTTTAACACTGCACATTGTTCTTAACTGCACCACGCCAGTTTCAACCGCCAGTTTGCACTCCGCAGTTAAGCCTTTGCACTCTAAATTCTAATTTCTTAACACTGCACAACACTGTAAATTCCCACGTGGTCTAGTGATGAGGTATTGCAGTTTATTCACTGTTTATTCACAAAAAATGAGCATGTGTGGCGTCCATTGCGGTAGGCATCTACTCGCCATCGAAGTTAGGCAGTACCTGTTGGAGCGGTGACGGGGAAACAGAGTTGCCAAATCGCAACGGCCACATTACCAAACTCCTCAATTTTCATTACCAAATTTAACTTTTCATTACCAAATTCATAAAGCTGGCATTTATTCTTTGCTAATTATATATACAAGTGGAAATACATGTAATCACTCTTCTCATAATTAACAGCATGTTGATTATTTTCACGCTATGTTGGCTAGCAGATTAATCAGAGAGAGCAGACAATCTACCTTCTACATCCTGTGTATCCTCATACATGTGAAAAATCCATTTGGTGATGCATTATTCTGATTCATTACCAAATGAATTTTTCATTACCAAATTGGCCCACATTTGGTAATGAAAAATACCAAATGGCAACCCTGACAGGGGAGGGGGGAGGGAGGAAGGGGTGAAGGAGCCGTGGTGTAAACCAGCTGTTCGGCGCGCAGCAATTTCAAATTACGGATGGGAAATAATTTGTATTTTGAGGGGATTTTTTTCTTTTTTTGGCCATTTTTGGGTTCCCAAGGTCCAGGCCCACAATGTCCGGTAAGTGGGGTGTCCGGAAAGTGGGCGTCCGGAAAGTACGGGCATTACTGTATTTGTACTGTCGAGTCGTGACTTAAGACAAAAAGAAACTACAATCTTGCAATAACATGGGCATTTAATTTCTTCCATAATTACTTAATAGCATGTTAATGTCACTCAGTTGCACAAGAGAAACTGTGTGGGAAGTGGGTGCCTTTAGGTGTTGGATTTCCAGATGACTGCATTTGTTTATAACTCTTGTGTTATGCTTCTGTCAGTCACTGATTGGCTTCGTCGACCCGACCCGACCCACGAAACCCATGTCCCATACCACCTGCCAGCCCACAGCCTGCCTCAGTGTTCTGTGGATCGTCGGTGTGATAAGAAGCGTCTGTTTGCTTATTTCCATGCTCCTCATTTCCTCCCAGAACTCTTGAGCACGTGGTTCCAAACTAACTTTAGTTATGCCTAAGCATTTAGCACCCTGAAAGTGCTATGAACACAAGAAAAGCATTTATTCCGAAGGAAAATGTAAAGTTGTTGGACGAAGTGGCGTGTGGTGTAGAAGCTTAAATGCAAACGATCAGATAGATACAATGAGTCGGGTGTGTTTACATTGTGGATAGTTTCTTTGTTGGGGAAAAAAAGTTATTGATGAAGGAGTTGTAAAATTCATGTTTTTGTCTTTGGTGCAATGAGTGTGGGGGGGAAAAAGAAAAAAAGATCTTTGTGCCCGAACTTTGTTATGAATTGACGGTCCTTGGTCGAGAAAATTCGGTTCGTATGGTAAGTGAAGACACTACGTGTTGGCGGAAATAGTTAGGTAAGATAATGATGTGAGTTCAGTTCTTGTGAGTTACCGTATACTGTCATACAAATTATACTACTTGGCTGACTTGTTTATTATTCACGATTACTGCATTCCTGTGTATCTGAGAAGTGAGAAGCACGCGATCAGTCCATGTTGACAACTTCAGTATAGTTTTTTTTTTTTCTCTCCTTTTTGTTGATGACTAATGACTTTCAAAAACTTTTTTTTTTTTTTTTTGAGTAAGCCGAAAATGATTCTTAGCAAAATATGCATGATGCTAGGAGGCCATTATTCATGTGTTGATTAGGTCAGAAGTTTTTGCATTTTTGGTGATGAGGACTTTCAAGAGGCTTTGTGGCAATCCATGGTGGTCCAGATTTTTATGGGGAGCTCTAGGGGGCAAAACTAGTCAGTTAGGTTTGGTTAGAACGCACTGATGAGTCAGGTCAACGAGTATCGTATGTAAACACGCGTCTTGAGTGTCTTACAGCAGACATATTTATAATGACCTATCTTTAAATATATATTTTTAATAAAAAATTTGGGGATCCTATAACCTAACCATCTATTTTATATGTAAATGTATGTCATGTTTTAGCGCAAAATTGATTTTGCATGAGGTTTTGCATAACCTTACTCGTGTTGTATGAAGACTATACTGTATATATACACATGTTCATACAGTAGCCCCTTAATTATCCGGACGCCCATTATCCGGACGTGTTCATTATCCGGACGCTGGACTTTGGCTCTGTTAAACCATTATCGAAGTTTACTTTGCCATTATCCGGACGTAAATGTGCCCGAGAACTTCGACTGGCCAGCTGACGTGTCCTAACATTCAGTATCATGGCCGTTGGGCTGGAGCCATAAGCAGAAAGTAATCTATAACCCACAACCAGAGCTAAAATATCTGTCCACTCCTGCACTGACAGGCCAAAGTTGCATGCTTGTCCGATCACTCCCAACGAACCTCCAGCACCCAAGTAATACGACTATAACCTGCAAGTGGTGTCAAAACGCCTGTACACATCCCCACTGAATGTCCAGTATTGCGCAGTCACAAGGCTAAGTCCTTCATAACTGCCACTGAGATTGTAACACAGACCATAAATCATGAGTACATGTTCGGTGACAGCAGCTGTCCGCCTCTCTACCGAACGTCGAATGTCACGCGGCCACTGGGCTAATTCTTGTCCAGCTGCCACCACCATCAAACACAGACCACAAGCCACGAGTACATGTTCGGTTACAGCGGCCGTCCGCCTCTCTACCAAATGTCGAAAGTCGTGCAGCCACCAGGAGAGAGAGACACACACACACACACACACACACACACACACACACACACCATACAGAGTCTAATCCAGTCCAACGAAACAGCCAATGAAGAGATTAGGAATTTGAAGAGGGAAAATGTTGAACTGAGGAGGAAACTTGAAGAGAGTACTAATAAAACGGAGAAGGTGAGTAATGTATTAGAAGAACATAAGGCAAAGTGGGCACACGTAGAAGAAGAACAGAAAGAAGTGGTCAGCTTAAGAGAGATCATCCAGGAAGAAAGGGAAATGAACAAGAAAGAAATGGAAGAAAATGTAGTGAAAATACTGAAGAAAAAAGAGAAAATAGTGAGAGAAACTGTAGAAAGGAACAGATGTGTGGTAATATTTGGAAACAGGGAAGAGGAAGAAAAGGTTAGGTTCGCAAGACTCGAGAGAGACACGAACATGGTGAGAGGAATATTAGGCAAGATTGACCCCGAAGGAGACAATTGGGTAAAAGAAATTGAGGAAGTAAGGAGGATAAGGCCTTATAAGAAAGGGGAAACAAGACCAATGAGAGTCAAGTTTACATCAGAAAGTGTAATAAATGAGATACTTAAAGTGACCTGGAAATTAAGCAAAGAGGCGGTGATGGAAAATATTATAATAAGAAAAGATCTGAATGAAGAAGAAAGAGAAGTTTTAAAATCATTAAAGGAAGAAGTAAAGGAAAAAAATGATAAGAGGACAGAGGAAGAACGTAATACTTTTTTTGGAGAGTATTGGATATGAAAGTAAGGAAATGGTATTTAAGGAAATAGAAATGAAGGAAACTAAGGGGGATGGTTGTGAAAGATCAGAAGTTGAGGAAGTGGTACGGACAGAGAGTAGGAGAGAAGAGGGTATTAATAATGTCAAAAATAATTTGAAGGTGATATATACTAATGTTGATGGTTTCATATCGACAAGGATCGAAATTAATGATTTCTTGAGAGAACATGAACCTGATGTCATGTGCTTTGTAGAGACCAAATTAAGAGAAGATATTGATGTTCATTTGGGAGATGGTAAATACAAACTGTGGAGAAAAGACAGAAAAGAAAAAAAGGGAGGAGGAGTGATGATAGCAGTGAAGAACAACATAAATGTAGATACTGTGGAAATGGGAGAAGGCAGGGCTGAAGTGATATATATGAAATTAGAAACTGGAGAGAATGTTAAGAGAGATATGGCAGTAGTATATGTTCCCCCAAAGACGAGAGCATGGAAGGATGACGAATACCATGAGATGTTGTCAGATATGGCTAGCTACTTGCAAAAAATAATTGAGAAAAGCAATAATATAATTTTGGTGGGTGACTTTAATTGTAAAGAGGTGAACTGGGAGGAATGGTACTCGGGAGGCGGCGAGGATTCGTGGGGCACTATGTTATTAAATATAATAATGAATAATGTGATGACGCAGTGGGTCAAAGAAGAGACACGGTTTCTAGGTGAGGACACACCAGCAAGGTTAGATTTACTGTTCACCAAAGAACCCGATGTAATAGAATCATTGGAATATCTCTGTCCTTTGGGAAAAAGTGATCATGTGGTCATTGAGTTCCAGATGTTAATAGGAAACGTCGAGCCAAGAGACGAGCTTCATAGACAGGGAAGATACAACTTTGGGAAAGCAAATTTTACAGGATTGAGAAACTTTTTTGAAAATGCGGATTGGAGAAAATTCAGAGAAACAAGAGAGATACAGAGGAAGTGGGATATCTTTCTAGACCTCTATAATTTGGGAGTGGAAAAATTTGTACCAAGAGTAAGAGGGAAAGAAAACAGGAAAAAGGAGTGGTTTAATAGAAGGTGTATGATAGCCAAAAAAGAGAGAGATAAGGCGTGGAACAATTGGAGAAAGAGAGGTAACGACAGAACAAAGGAAGAATATAAAAGAACAAGAAACGAATACACAAGAATACGTACGGAAGAAGAAAGGAATTTTGAAAAAGTTATAATTGACAAATGCAAGGATGAACCCAAACTGTTTTATAGATTTGTTAATGGCAAACTGAAACAAAAGGAAGGAATCACCAAGCTGAAAGTAGATGGAGAGGTCTTTAAGGATGCGGCAATGCAAGCAGAAATAACGAACAAACGTTTCCAGTCAGTTTTCACTAAAGAAAAGGAGCTTGTGGAAGGGGAGGGAGTGATTAGAAATGTTCCGGTGATGAAAGATATAAAAGTGGAGGTACAGGAAGTGTATAAATTACTGGAAACTCAAGATGTAAGGAAAGCCCCAGGACCTGATGGAATTTCTAATTGGGTACTGAAGGAATGCAGAGAACAACTGGCGGATAAAAATCACAGCTTAATTGTATGCTCACTGGAAGAGGGGAAAGTGCCAAAAGAATGGAAGAGGGCAAATGTGGTACCAATTTACAAGGGAGGAAACAGGGAAGAACCCCTGAATTATAGACCAGTGTCTCTAACCAGCATGGTCGCAAAATTGTGTGAGAGAATCCTGAAAGACAGATGGATAAAATATCTGGAAGAGATGAATATTTTGGCTGAATGTCAGTTTGGATTCAGAAGTGGAAGGTCATGTGTTTCAAACTTGTTGAGCTTTTACTGAAGAGCGATTGATGTGGTACAGGAGAGAGATGGTTGGGTGGATTGTGTGTACTTAGACTTAGAGAAGGCCTTTGACAAGGTACCTCATAAGAGACTAATGTGGAAACTAGAATATATAGGAGGACTAAAGGGGAAACTTCTGGAATGGATGAGAGACTTTTTGAGAGACAGACAAATGAGGACAGTAATAAAGGAAAAGATGTCTGGATGGAGGGAAGTAACAAGTGGAGTCCCTCAAGGCTCAGTGTTGGCGCCAGTAATGTTCCTGATTTACGTAAATGATATGGTAGATGGAGTGAACAGTTATGTGAATCTGTTTGCTGATGATGTAAAGATCTTGAGGAAGATAGAGGTTGAGGAGGATTGTAAAATACTGCAGGAGGATTTGGATAGGATACACAATTGGAGCCGGACATGGGAAATGAAATTTAATGTAAAGAAATGTAAAATATTGGAAATGGGTAAAAGTACCAGGAGACCATCACTGAATCATTTTTTGGGTAATGAATTAATCACAAAAAGGAGAGAAGAGAAAGATTTGGGAGTGCTGGTCCAAGATAGTTTGTCACCAGAAAAGCACATTAACAATATAGTTGGAGAGACTTATAAGCTCTTGACTAACATAAGAGTAGCATTTCATTATATGGATGAGGAAATGATGAAAAAATTGATAGTGGCCATGATCCGCCCCAGGTTAGAATATGCAGCGGTAGTGTGGTCCCCACACAAAAAGAAAGATATAAACAAGATTGAGAGAATACAAAGAACAGCAACCAAGATGGTCCCCAGTCTGACAGACCTGTCATACAGAGAGAGGCTGGAGAAATTGGATTTGCCTTCGTTAGAGGAAAGGAGAAAGAGTGGAGACATGATTGCGGTGTTCAGGACCATGGTGGGAGTAGATAAAATTGACAAAGAAGATCTGTTTGTATGGGATAAGAGAACAACAAGAGGACATGGAATGAAATTGAAAAAGTCAACTGCTTGAAGGATATCAAGAAATATAGCTTTCCTTACAGAAGTATAGACTTATGGAATAGCCTGGACAAAGAGATCGTCCAGTCTAAAAATTTAAACGAGTTTAAAGTTAAATTCGACTTATTGAGAAACAGCGACGGAAACCCACGAGCATAGTACATTCCGTGTATATCACAATTAGGTATATTCTTAAATATTTGGAACGACTTAGACAAAGAGGTGGTGCATGAGAAAAACATTCATGTGTGTAAAGGTAGACTTGATAAATGTGGATATGGAGACAGGACAACACGAGCATTGCTCAATTCCTGTATACTACAAATAGGTAAATACAAATAGGTAAATACAAACAGCCGGAGAGAGCAGACGTCCCAGCCATCGCTGCCAACCTTAAGTAGTTTCAGGAATTTTGTCTGTCCTGTCTCCTAAGGTCTTGCTTTAAATTCAAAATAATGAAAGTTAATAGACTACCAAAAATGTAAAGATTTATTGACTAGATTGTACATGAATGTTTGTAGTTTTTTTTCGGTAACAGCTGTTTTGGTATTTAACGAACATCAAACATGGCCGAAAATATAAACAGTGAGGGACTGGAATTTCAAGGATTTGATGCTAATACCAATGTCATGGACCTGGTTAAAACATTAATTATGAGGATTAGTGAACTCGAAAAGAAAGTAGAGAATCTAGTGATAAAGGATGTGTCAGTAAATACGAAAACCACCATACAGAGTCTGATCCAGTCCAGTGAAACAGCCACTGAAGAGATTAGGAATTTGAAGCGGGAAAATGTTGAACTGAGGAGGAAACTAGAAGAGAGTACTAATAAAACGGAGAAGGTGAGTAATGTATTAGAAGAACATAAGGCAAAGTGGGCACACGTAGAAGAAGAACAGAAAGAAGTGGTCAGCTTAAGAGAGATCATCCAAGAAGAAAGGGAAATGAACAAGAAAAAAATGGAAGAAAATGTAGTGAAAATACTGAAGAAAAAAGAGAAAATAGTGAGAGAAACTGTAGAAAGGAACAGATGTGTGGTAATATTTGGAAACAGGGAAGAGGAAGAAAAGGTTAGGTTCGTAAGACTCGAGAGAGAGACGAACATGGTGAGAGGAATATTAGGCAAGACTGACCCCGAAGGAGACAAGTGGGTAAAAGAAATTGAGGAAGTAAGGAGGATAAGGCCTTACAAGAAAGGGGAAACAAGACCAATGAGAGTCAAGTTTACATCAGAAAGTGTAATAAATGAGATACTTAAAGTGACCTGGAAATTAAGTAAAGAGGCGGGGATGGAAAATATTATAATAAGAAAAGATCTGAATGAAGAAGAAAGAGAAGTTTTAAAATCATTAAAGGAAGAAGTAAAGGAAAAAATGATAAGAGGACAGAGGAAGAATGTAATACTTTTTTTTGGAGAGTATTGGATATGAAAGTAAGGAAATGGTATTTAAAGAAATAGAAGTGAAGGAAACTAAGGGGGATGGTTGTGAAAGATCAGAAGTTGAGGAAGTGGTACGGACAGAGAGTAGGAGAGAAGAGGGTATTAATAATGTCAAAAATAATTTGAAGGTGATATATACTAATGTTGATGGTTTCATATCGACAAGGATCGAAATTAACGATTTCTTGAGAGAACATGAACCTGATGTCATGTGCTTTGTAGAGACCAAATTAAGAGAAGATATTGATGTTCATTTGGGAGATGGTAAATACAAACTGTGGAGAAAAGACAGAAAAGAAAAAAAGGGAGGAGGAGTGATGATAGCAGTGAAGAACAACATAAATGTAGATACTGTGGAAATGGGAGAAGGCAGGGCTGAAGTGATATATATGAAATTAGAAACTGGAGAGAATGTTAAGAGAGATATGGCGGTAGTGTATGTTCCCCCAAAGACGAGAGCATGGAAGGATGACGAATACCATGAGATGTTGTCAGATATGGCTAGCTACTTGCAAAAAATAATTGGGAAAAGCAATAATATAATTTTGGTGGGTGACTTTATTTGTAAAGAGGTGAACTGGGAGGAATGGTACTCGGGAGGAGGCGAGGTTTCGTGGGGCACTATGTTATTAAATATAATAATGAATAATGTGATGACGCAATGGGTCAAAGAAGAGACACGGTTTCGAGGTGAGGACACACCAGCAAGGTTAGATTTACTGTTCACCAAAGAACCCGATGTAATAGAATCATTGGAATATCACTGTCCTTTGGGAAAAAGTGATCACATGGTCATTGAGTTCCAGATGTTAATAGGAAACGTCGAGCCAAGAGACGAGCTTCATAGACAGGGAAGATACAACTTTGGGAAAGCAAATTTTACAGGATTGAGAAACTTTTTTGAAAATGCGGATTGGAGAAAATTCAGAGAAACAAGAGAGATACAGAGGAAGTGGGATATCTTTCTAGACCTCTATAATCTGGGAGTGGAAAAATTTGTACCAAGAGTAAGAGGGAAAGAAAACAGGAAAAAGGAGTGGTTTAATAGAAGGTGTATGATAGCCAAAAAAGAGAGAGATAAGGTGTGGAACAATTGGAGAAAGAGAGGTAACGACAGAACAAAGGAAGAATATAAAAGAACAAAAAATGAATACACAAGAATACGTAGAGAAAAAGAAAGGAATTTTGAAAAACGTATAATTGACAAATGCAAGGATGAACCCAAACTGTTTTATAAATTTGTTAATGGCAAACTGAAACAAAAGGAAAGAATCACCAAGCTGAAAGTAGAAGGAGAGGTCTTTAAGGATGTGGAAATGGAAGCAGAAATAATGAACAAACGTTTCCAGTCAGTTTTCACTAAAGAAAAGGAGCTTGTGGAAGGGGAGGGAGTGATTAGAAATGTTCCGGTGATGAAAGATATAAAAGTGGAGGTACAGGAAGTGTATAAATTACTGGAAACTCAAGATGTAAGGAAAGCCCCAGGACCTGATGGAATTTCTAATTGGGTACTGAAGGAATGCAGAGAACAACTGGCGGATAAAATTCACAGCTTAATTGTATGCTCACTGGAAGAGGGGAAAGTGCCAAAAGAATGGAAGAGGGCAAATGTGGTACCAATTTACAAGGGAGGAAACAGGGAAGAACCCCTGAATTATAGACCAGTGTCCCTAACCAGTTTGGTTGCAAAATTGTGTGAGAGAATGCTGAAAGACAGATGGATAAAATATCTGGAAGAGATGAATATTTTGGCTGAATGTCAGTTTGGATTCAGAAGTGGAAGGTCATGTGTTTCAAACTTGTTGAGCTTTTACTGAAGAGCGATTGATGTGGTACAGGAGAGAGATGGTTGGGTGGATTGTGTGTACTTAGACTTAGAGAAGGCCTTTGACAAGGTACCTCATAAGAGACTAATGTGGAAACTAGAATATATAGGAGGACTAAAGGGGAAACTACTAGAATGGATGAGAGACTTTTTGAGAGACAGACAAATGAGGACAGTAATAAAGGATAGGATGTCTGGATGGAGGGAAGTAACAAGTGGAGTCCCTCAAGGCTCAGTGTTGGCGCCAGTAATGTTCCTGATTTACGTAAATGATATGGTAGATGGAGTGAACAGTTATGTGAGTCTGTTTGCTGATGATGTAAAGATCTTGAGGAAGATAGAGGTTGAGGAGGATTGTACAATACTGCAGGAGGATTTGGATAGGATACACAATTGGAGCCGGACGTGGGAAATGAAATTTAATGTAAAGAAATGTAAAATATTGGAAATGGGTAAAAGTACCAGGAGACCATCGCTGAATTATTTTTTGGGTAATGAATTAATCACAAAAAGAAGAGAAGAGAAAGATTTGGGAGTGCTGGTCCAAGATAGTTTGTCACCAGAAAAGCACATTAACAAGATAGTTGGAGAGACTTATAAACTCTTGACTAACATAAGAATAGCATTTCATTATATGGATGAGGAAATGATGAAAAAATTGATAGTGGCAATGATCCGCCCCAGGTTAGAATATGCAGCGGTAGTGTGGTCCCCACACAAAAAGAAAGATATAAACAAGATTGAGAGAATACAAAGAACAGCAACCAAGATGGTCCCCAGTCTGACAGACCTGTCATACAGAGAGAGGCTGGAAAAACTGGATTTGCCTTCGTTAGAGGAAAGGAGAAAGAGGGGAGACATGATTGCGGTGTTCAGGACCATGGTGGGAGTAGATAAAATTGACAAAGAAGATCTGTTTGTATGGGATAAGAGAGCAACAAGAGGACATGGAATGAAAGTGAAAAAGTCAAGCTGCTTGAAGGATATCAAGAAATATAGCTTTCCTTACAGAAGTATAGACTTATGGAATAGCCTGGACAAAGAGATCGCCCAGTCTAAAAACTTAAACGAGTTTAAAGTTAAATTCGACTTATTGAGAAACAGCGACGGAAACCCACGAGCATAGTTCATTCCATGTATATCACAATTAGGTATATTAGGTAAAAACTTAAATATTTGGAACGACTTAGACAAAGAGGTGGTGCATGAGAAAAACATTCATGTGTGTAAAGGTAGACTTGATAAATGTGGATATGGAGACAGGACAACACGAGCATTGCTCAATTCCTGTATACTACAAATGGGTAAATACAAATAGGTAAATACAAATAGGTAAATACACACACACACACACACACACACACACTTATGCTGAAATGGTGAAAGTAAAGAAAGACTTAGATACAAGGTGGAAGAAAAAAGCATTAAAAAGGAAGTGAAAAGAATAATCCAAAACAATCCTAAATTGGTCAGAGATTCAGCAGATATCAACAAATCTGTAGTAATCACTAGTACAGTAATCCCGTATATTTCGCGGTAGTTACGTTCTTGTAACCCCCGCGAAAAGTCAATTCCGCGAATACTCTATTAACAATTGAATCTTACACTTGTGTCCACCATGCTGCCCATCACACAGTCCATGTCCATACTGATTGCGAGACAATTCGTCGTCAGACAATTCCCCGTCAAAACATGGACGATTCCCCTTCAGAACAATTCGCACCCTGGACGATTCCCTGCCATTCTATAAATATACTAATCAATACTTTTATCAATATACTTATTATTAATTAATCAATACTTTAATAACTATATTTCAGGGGGATCCAGCAAAGTCTATGTTCAGTAGCGTAAGTTCTGGATATTATTTATTAGTTGCACCTTTAGTCAATAATTAACTTGTTTCTTCCTCGCTGTAGTTTCCTTTGAATTATATTCTAGTGTCACCCATAGCTATCTTCATTAATGAAGGCGAATTGTTTAGTGTTTGTTGTGACTGCGAATTGTCCCGAAACCTCCATACTCATCCCGAAATACCTTCTTACAAGATTGAAAGGACATACTCCATTATGAAGGAAAAACGTAAACACCGTACTGTAATACACAATTATCTACACATTTATTCACAAAACAGTACAAAATAAAAAGATGCATTAACTGGTGATAGCAAACACTCGCACGGTCGTTTCTTAGCTTGTCCAGTAACACAATTTTCTCTGCTAAGGTCATAACTTTTCTTGATCGTTTTGTCACTTTGGAGTTCTTACTAATTGTATTATTAGCCTTTGGTGAGGCTGGCTTACGTCCTGGGGCCATGTGGAAAGCAAGTGGGAGGCAAGAGGCTCATATCATAGTGTGGTTACAAGCACACCAACCGCTTAAGGCAGTCAGGCGTGGACTGAGGAATGCGGGTCAGAGAGCAGTGTTGCCATATCCAAACAACGAAATTATGCTAGGGCAATGAAAAAATTATGTTAGATTGAGCAAATTTGTTCCAAGTAAAAAATGAATTATGCTAACTTGAAGCTAAATGATAAAATTCTATACATATTCGTGCAACATATTAATTATGTATTGTTTACTATGAAAATATTAAAATGAACCTACATACAGTAAGAGGATAAATATCGGTATCTGCCCATACTGCTTTTTCCCACGAAACTTACGTTTTTCTGATGGATTTTGATGTGATTCATTCGATTTTGAGCATCATTTCCGTTGGAAATAACCAGATTTTGAGATATGACCCCCCCCCCATCCCCCTGCAATAATGGGGGATCTTTGGGGAATCGGGGGTTATAGGGAGGGGGGGAAACACAGAAAATGGTCATTTCCGACTGAAATGAAGCTGAAAATCGAATGAATCATACCAAAATCCATCGGAAAAACCTAGGTTTCATGGGTAAAGTACAAAGCTCAAACTTATCCTAACCTAACCGAACCTAACCTAAAACCTAACCTAACCTAACCTAACCTAATCCAACCCAACCAAGCCCAAACTGAAAGTAACCAACTATTCAAACATCATCTTACCTTATTCGTCTCTCTCTCTCTCTCTCTCTCTCTCTCTCTCTCTGATTTGTAGCTTTTATAAAATTATTCCAAAAATATTCAATTCCATTCTAAATTATGCTAGAATGATTCTAAAACTTCTAATATGCTAAAAAATATTCCAGACTCGAAAATTTGATCAAAATTATGCTAAAAGAATAAAATTATGCTAGATATGGTAACACTGGCAGAGGGGCCACGGGAAAGGGACAGAGGGTGGCGTGAGTTTACCGCGCTACAATTGGAAGCTGCCGGAATTTCAAATTTTTTGTTTTCTGTATATTCAAAGATATTTTTGTTGAACTTATTAATGCTAAGAAAATCCGCGAGAGGGCAAAACCGTAGACAAAAAATCCGCAAAAAATGCGGGATTACTGCATAGAAGAGGAAGAAATAAAAAACAAGATCTCGAGAGACAAAAAGGAGATGGCAAATGTAATGAGCATATTGAATGAAGTATCAGAGGAAATCTGTAATAAAGACATAGAGGAACACAAAAGGTTAGGGAAATATGAGAGAAATAGGTAAAGGTAACCTTCCAGAATGTAAACACTGTGGAGCAGATACTAAAAAATGCAGAGAAACTCATGGAAAAGAGGAATTCAAAAATGTATGTATAAAAAGATGCCTAACTCTTGAGGAAGTGGAATTACTAAAGAGAAGAGGTAGGAAGCAAAATCAAAGAACGAGGGAAGATCAGAGGAGGAGAAGAATACAGTTTTTTACAAAGTAATAGGATTGCAGGTTCGAAAGTAGGACATAAACAGGAGGGAATAAAAAGTAGGAAGGAAGTAGAACCAAGTCATGACAAGTATGTAAATAAGATGATTTAGTTGATGTGCTCAAATGTAGATGGAATGATATCTAAATTATTAGAGATGAATGATTATATCAGAGAAAATGAACCCCATATAATATGCCTAACTGAAACAAAATTAACACCAAGGATATCAAGTGCCATCCTAACTTAGAGGAATACAATATATGGAGAAGAGATAGGAACTTAAAAAAGGAGGAGGAATTATAATTTTAACAAAGAAAAATCTAAAAGTCAAAGAAATAGAACTAGATACGCCATCGCAAGTAGAACTGATTGCAGTAGAGATCAATACATCTGAAGGGAAAGTAATTGTAACTAATCTATTCATGCCACCCAGATTAAACACGTGGGAAAGAGGCAAATATGAGGATCTGGCAGAGAGTACAATTCAGAGTTCAAGAGCATAACCACATAGAATGGAGGAGAAATTGGAAAGAATTATACTAACTGGGGATTTTAATACCAATATAAATTGGAATACTCTAGATATAATAAGCCAAGAAAGCTGTTCAGACCAAAAGCTCCTAGATCTCGTGCAGGAGTTTTTCCTAATGCAACGTGTAATGGAAAGCATCAGAAAAAGAGGACTCAGTGTACCCTCAGTGCTAGATATTATATTTACAAGTCAAGAAAACGATATTGAGAATTTTATATACCACCCTCCATTCGGCAAAAACGACCATGCGGTACTAAATTGCACCTTCAGGATTGCATATGACGCAGTTAACAACAATGAAAGTTACAAAAAGAGCCTTAATTATAAAAAGGGAAACTACCATGACCTAAAGAAGTACTAAGAAATAGATTGGGTAAAGAAGCTTAGAGGACAAGATGTAAATGCTATATATAAAAAATTCTTTGAACTTTATGAAATAGGAGTCCAGAAGTACATCCCACAGCACAAAGAAGCAGAAAAGAAAATAATGAAATGGTTTAATACAGAATGTAAAAAATCAAAAGAAAAAAGAGATTTGTTGTGGAATAGGTACAGAAGACACAATAGTGAAAGGGTATATGATAACTATAAACAGGCAAGAAACAATTATACAAGAATAAGGAGGGAAGCCCAAAAACAGTTTGAGGAGGATATTATAAACAAAAGTAGTGATCAACCAAAGCTATTTTACAGCTACATCAGAAGCAAAACCTAAGTAAAAGATAAAATACAATCCATTACGGATGAGGAGATCACCTATGCACAAGAGAAGGATATTTGTTAAGCACTAAATAAGAATTTCCAATCAGTTTTTACAGAAGAAAATAATTTTGAGAGGGATGATATGGAACATGCATGCCCACACATATTACCAGATATACAAATATCAGAAAAAGAAATGCTGGAGGAGTTAAGTAAATTAGACAAAGGAAAAGCAAATGATCCCGATGAAATTTCATGTTGTGTGCTACGAGAATGTGCAAAGGAGTTAAGTAAACCATTATCTTTAATTTTCAAGAAATCCTTGAGACAAGGTAAACTACCTGATACAGTGAGTCCTCGAAATACGAAAACCCAAAGTACGAATTTTCGATGGTACGAAATCGATTAATATAGGACAAATTCCGCAGTACGAAAATATCTCTTGATACGAAAATCGATACTTGATACGAAAGGAAATGTAAAGATAGCCCGATTATCCAGACTATGTGATGTGAAGAAGTGCCTGAATAGTCTGAAATCACGATTAATCTGGTGGAAACAAAACACAAGTACAGTACTGTTAGATTGATTTATTTACCGATAAATGTTTAATGAAAGACACAACTATCTTCCCAGTTCAGTCTGAAGAAAATTTACTATCTATCTATCTATCTATAGCCCGACGCCCTAATCCCGCAAAGGGTGGCCGCAAAATTTACACAAGGCGAAATACAATGAAAACCCTGTTTCTACTAGTGCGTGTTTCAAATGGTTCAATTTTTCCACACTATATTCGTCAGACCTTGGGAAGATACTTGTGTCTTTCATTGTACACTTGAAGCAGCAGAAAGGCCTTATCAATTAAATTCATAATCCTCCAGCTTGTTTCTGTAATTTTCTGACAACTTTCAGTTTGGCAAATTACTTTTTCTTGCTGAAAAATTTCCTCCCTGTTATTATCGTTACTTTCCCCTACGATCGTTTCCAGCACAGTGGAAGAAACTCAACTTCCTCAAAGGTGTATATCGTTTCCCAATTTCCCAACTGGAGGTTAGGTTAGGTTAAAATTATAAGGTACAGATAAGCTCGGTTAGGCCAGGTTTAGTTAAACACTTAGGGAAGAACAGTCCTTTCCACCATCATGTTAACGAAATAAACGAGTTGTCACACCAGAACAGCTAAAAATGACAGGGAAACAGAGTTAATAAGAAACATTTACTGTATTTACCAACCCAGAAATAATAAGAAAAATATAACAGACTATCAGGAAGAACTGATTTGGTAAGGTGCTTTTACTGCTTAAAGTAAAACGTATGTTTAGCCCCCTCAGTGGCTGTGGGTTCAGATATTTGCATGCTCCCGTGGTCGGCCTGGGGACCATTTTTTCAAGGTTCTAAAATCAATTTCTTGTTCTTACATATGTGAAAAGACTCGTCTGGCACACCTGGCTTCCCCCCCCCCCAAACCCATCCTGTGATTTGCTGTGACTCATGTAAGAATTAATAAAATTAGGATGTGTGTTACATCAACATGGATACATCGGCCGAAAACATCTGGGACGAAGTGAACTGTGAATGCCAGACTGCTTGAGGTGGTAGAGCAGGGTCTTTTAAACACACCAGTGACCCTCTTTCCCTTCCTGTAATTGCTCGCAGTTTTTTATAGCTCACCCTAACTCAGCGTCACTGACACCAGTACAGTAAGGCATTGTTCAGGGCCAGCAGCTATGAAAGCGATAATGGAATACATTATTGTTTGTATCAGTCCTCTCTCTTTCACACATACATATAAGAACAAACAAAAGAATGAGCAGTAAATGTACACTAACTCTAAGGAGCAGAAATAACTGTGCTCACTCGGTCCGAAATATATTGGGAAGAGTGATACCGAACGAAGAATGTGGAACTGAATGCTAACCTGTGAGAACATGCGGGACGAAAGAGTAATTTTTATCTGATTAGCAAACATTTTTGTTCCATATTGTCTCTTAAAATTGTAAAACCCATGATCTTTCGTGTAAGCATACAGCCTAAAGACCATACCAATTCAGTTCATATTCCTCTAGTTTGTCTTCTATACTTTTCTTACTATTTTGAGGGTGGTAAATTGTGTTCTCTTGCTGAAAGAAACTTACTCAAAATTAGGGCGCATGTAACATAAGCATGTGAAACATGGGCGAATACATCTGGAGTGAAGAGAACGCCTGACTGATGGAATGGTAGAGTAGGGTCATGTACACACACCAGTGACCTTCGTTCCCTTCCTGTAACTGTTTGCAGCTTTTTATAATGCCCTAACTCAACGTCATTGACACCGAAACAGTGAAGTGTTGTTCAAGGTCTGCAGCTATGAAGGGGTTAATGGAATACTGTATGAAAAATTCTAACTGGGCGCGGTGCATAGCGCCTTACTCGCTTGCAGAGAGAAAATGAACTAACCCCTCTGGTAAACAAATTTTCGCGCGCTTCTCAGTTGAGTCCACGTCCCTCCTCTCTTCACAGCCTCGCTGTATGTGAGGATATTTTCGCAGCCCTTGACCTTTTCGTATTGTTTCGCCATGCCTCCCAAGTGCCCTGCATCATCTCCAGCATTGGGGGAGCCCGCTGCAAAGAAGCAGCAGCACCGTACTCTAATTCTGGAAAGGAAATTGGATATTATAAGACCCCATGAGGCAGGGAGTCTCGGAGATTGGGCGTGCTTTAGGCCTTGCTGTTTCCACCGTTGGGACTGTGACGAAGAAAAAGGAGATGTACAAGAATATGGCCACCTCCTTTTCTACAATTGTATACAGGTATTGCATACTTCTTAATAGAGGGGGGTGAAGTTTAGGTGGGGGTCCGAGGGGGTCCTGGGACACATCCCCCCATTTATATGTATATTTCAGTTGGGAAAATCATTTCGATATACGAAATTTGGAATTATAAAAGTTTTTTTTTGTCTGTATCCCTTTCGTATATTAAGGACTCTGTATTTGGAAGAATGAAAACATTGTTCCCTTATTCAAGAGAGGGAATAGACAGAATCCACTCAACTGCCGACCAGTATCACTACCCAGTGTTGTAAGTAAGACACTGGAAAAGCTGATTAGAAAAGTTTGGGTAAATCATCTAGAAGAACACAGTATGATAACAGAAAGACAGTTTGGTTTCAGAAAAGTAAAACCTTGTGTTACTAATCTGTTGAGCTACTATGACAGAGTAACAAACACAATACAGGAAAGGGAAGGATGGGTGGACAGTATCTATTTAGATTTCAAGAAAGCATTTGACACAGTACCACACCAAAGACTTTTATGGAAACTGTACCATCAAGGAGGAATCTGAGGCAAACTGTATTGTTGGATGCAAGATTTTCTCAAAAAAAGGGAAATGAGAACAGTACTAAGGGGAAATTACTCATCATGGAGGGAAGTGACTAGCGAAGTTCCACAGGGCTCAATGATGGCACCAATCATGTTTTTAGTTATATAAATGATATAGATAGCAATATTGGAAATGAAAGCTATCTAAAAATGTTTGCTGATGATGCAAAATACAAAAGACAGTTGCTAATGCAGACTCTTGTAAAGAGCTACAAGAAGAAGTAAATAAACTTCATGAATGGAGCAATACACGGCAAATGGAATTCAGTGTGGACAAGTGTCATGTAATAAAGTTTGGTAAAAGTGGAAAAAGACCTGATTGGGATTTAAGTTAGGAAATAAAACCCTACACACATCAGAAAGAAGGACCTAGGTGTGATTATTAATGACAGACTATCTCTGGCTGACCACATCAGTGAGAAGGTACGGAACATGTATATACTGCTTGCAAATATGAGAAAAGCATTCACATACATAAATGAAGACATGCTAAGAAAGATAATAACATCATTCATCAGAGCAACCCTGGAGTATGCATCAGTAGTTTGGAGTTCTAATCTGAAAAAACACATAGATACGATTGAAAAGGATCAAAAGGCCGCTGCAAGATGGGTATCAAGCTTAAGGGATCTAAGCTACGAAGAAAGACTAGAAAAACTGAATCTGACTACACTACAGGAGAGAAGGAAAAGAGGAGACATGATTATGCTTTATAAATGCATATCAGGGAAGGAGAAAATAGACATAAATGATTACATAACCCATGGGGATGCATCAGGAAGAGAACACTGCAAAAAAATGCATAAAAAATGAGGCGATAAAGTTGTAAGGAAATTTAGTTTCCCAAATAGAGCAATTGATCAGTGGAATGCACTACGGAATGAAATAGTGTGTGCCAAAACAATTCATAAATTTAAGGATATGTACGACAAATACAGTTTATGACACGGGACAGTACGAGCTTGACACATTCCAGTAAAGATACAATTAGATAAGAACACACACACGCACGCACGCATGTGCACACACACACACACACACACACACACACGAACAGCCGGAGAGAGCAGACGTCCCAGCCATCGCTCCTAACCTTAAGTAGTTTCAGGAATTTTGTCTGTCCTGTCTCCTAAGGTCTTGTCTTAAATTTAAAATAATGAAAGTTAATTGACTACCAAAAATGTAAAGATTTATTGACTAGATTGTACATGAATGTTTGTAGTTTTTTTGGTAACAGCTGTTTTGGTACTTTACATTAAACATGGCCGAAAATGTAAACAATGAGGGACTCGAATTTCAAGGATTTGATACAAATTCCAATGTCATGGACCTGGTTAAAACATTAATTATGAGGATTAGTGAACTTGAAAAGAAAGTAGAGAATCTAGTGATAAAAGATGTGTCTGAAAATACGGATAGTACCATACAGAGTCTGATCCAATCCAATGAAACAGCGAATGAAGAAATTAGGAATTTGAAGCGGGAAAATGTTGAATTGAGGAGGAAACTTGAAGAGAGTACTAATAAAACGGAGAAGGTGAGTAATGTATTAGAAGAACATAAGGCAAAGTGGGCACACGTAGAAGAAGAACAGAAAGAAGTGGTCAGCTTAAGAGAGATCATCCAAGAAGAAAGGGAAATGAACAAGAAAAAAATGGAAGAAAATGTAGTGAAAATACTGAAGAAAAAAGAGAAAATAGTGAGAGAAACTGTAGAAAGGAACAGATGTGTGGTAGTATTTGGAAACAGGGAAGAGGAAGAAAAGGTTAGGTTCGCAAGACTCGAGAGAGACACGAACATGGTGAGAGGAATATTAGGCAAGATTGACCCCGAAGGAGACAAGTGGGTAAAAGAAACTGAGGAAGTAAGGAGGATAGGGCCTTATAAGAAAGGGGAAACAAGACCAGTGAGAGTAAAGTTTACGTCAGAAAGTGTAATAAATGAGATACTTAAAGTAACTTGGAAATTAAGCAAAGAGGCGGTGATGGAAAATATTATAATAAGAAAAGATCTGAATGAAGAAGAAAGAGAAGTTTTAAAATCATTAAAGGAAGAAGTAAAGGGAAAAAATGATAAGAGGACAGAGGAGAATGTAATACTTTTTTTTGGAGAGTATAGGATATGAAAGTAAGGAAGTGGTATTTAAGGAAATAGAAGTGAAGGAAACTAAGGGGGATGGCTGTGAAAGATCAGAAGTTGAGCAAGTTTTACGGATAGAGAGTAGGAGAGAAGAGGGTATTAAAAACGTCAAAAATAATTTGAAGGTGATATATACTAATGTTGATGGTTTCATATCGACAAGGATCAAAATTAACGATTTCTTGAGAGAACATGAACCTGATGTCATGTGCTTTGTAGAGACCAAATTAAGAGAAGATATTGATGTTCATTTGGGAGATGGTAAATACAAACTGTGGAGAAAAGACAGGAAAGAAAAAAAGGGAGACGGAGTGATGATAGCAGGAAAGAACAACATAAATGTAGATACTGTGGAAATGGGAGAAGGCAGGGCTGAAGTGATATATATGAAATTAGAAACTGGAGAGAATGTTAAGAGAGATATGGCGGTAGTGTATGTTCCCCCAAAGACGAGAGCATGGAAGGATGATGAATACCATGAGATGTTGTCAGATATGGCTATCTATTTGCAAAAAATAGTTGAGAAAAGCAATAATATAATTTTAGTGGGTGACTTTAACTGTAAAGAGGTGAACTGGGAGGAATG
Source organism: Coenobita brevimanus (assembly GCF_032717465.1). NCBI lineage: Eukaryota > Metazoa > Arthropoda > Malacostraca > Decapoda > Coenobitidae > Coenobita > Coenobita brevimanus. Next base: position 62,398,253 of record NC_137054.1, read on the forward strand.
GTACTCTGGAGGCAGCGAGGATTCATGGGGCACTATGTTATTAAATATAATAATGAATAATGTGATGACGCAATGGGTCAAAGAAGAGACACTGTTTCGAGGTGAGGACACACCAGCAAGGTTAGATTTACTCTTCACCAAAGAACCCGATGTAATAGAATCATTGAAATATCTCTGTCCTTTAGGAAAAAGTGATCATGTGGTCATTGAGTTCCAGATGTTAATATGGAACGTTGAGCCAAGAGACGAGCTTCATAGACAGGGAAGATACAACTTTGGGAAAGCAAATTTTACAGGATTGAGAAACTTTTTTGAAAATGCAGATTGGAGAAAATTCAGAGAAACAAAAGAGATACAGAGGAAGTGGGATATCTTTCTAGACCTCTATAATTTGGGAGTGGAAAAATTTGTACCAAGAGTAAGAGGGAAAGAAAACAGGAAAAAGGAGTGGTTTAATAGAAGGTGTATGATAACAAAAAAAGAGAGAGATAAGGCGTGGAACAATTGGAGAAAGAGAGGTAACAACAGAACAAAGGAAGAATATAAAAGAACAAGAAATGAATACACAAGAATACGTAGAGAAGAAGAAAGGAATTTTGAAAAAGGTATAATAGACAAATGCAAGGATGAACCCAAACTGTTTTATAGATTTGTTAATGGAAACTGAAACAAAAGGAAGGAATCACCAAACTGAAAGTAGAAGGAGAGGTCTTTAAGGATGCGGCAATGCAAGCAGAAATAATGAACAAATGTTTCCAGTCAGTTTTCATTAAAGAAAAGGAGCTTGTGGAAGGGGAGGGAGTGATTAGAAATGTTCCTGTGATAAAAGATATAAAAGTGGAGGTACAGGAAGTGTATAAATTACTGGAAACTCAAGATGTAAAGAAAGCCCCAGGACCTGATGGAATTTCTAATTGGGTACTGAAGGAATGCAGAGAACAACTGGCGGATAAAATTCACAGTTTAATCGTATGCTCACTGGAAGAGGGGAAAGTGCCAAAAGAATGGAAGAGGGCAAATGTGGTACCAATTTACAAGGGAGGAAACAGGGAAGAACACCTGAATTATAGACCAGTGTCTCTAACCAGCATGGTCGCAAAATTGTGTGAGAGAATCCTGAAAGACAGATGGATAAAATATCTGGAAGAGATGAATATTTTGGCTGAATGTCAGTTTGGATTCAGAAGTGGAAGGTCATGTGTTTCTAACTTGGTGAGCTTTTACTCAAGAGCGATTGACGTGGTACAGGAGAGAGATGGTTGGGTGGATTGTTTGTACTTAGATTTAGAGAAGGCCTTTGACAAGGTACCTCATAAAAGACTAATGTGGAAACTAGAATATATAGGAGGACTGAAGGGGAAACTTCTGGAATGGATGAGAGACTTTTTGAGAGACAGACAAATGAGGACAGTAATAAAGGATAGGATGTCTGGATGGAGGGAAGTAACAAGTGGAGTCCCTCAGGGCTCGGTGTTGGCGCCAGTAATGTTCCTGATTTACATAGATGATATGGTAGATGGAGTGAACAGTTACGCAAGTCTGTTTGCTGATGATGTAAAGATCCTGAAGAAGGTAGAGGTTGAGAAGGATTGTAAAATACTGCAGGAGGATTTGGATAGGATACACAATTGGAGCCGGACGTGGGAAATGAAATTTAATGTAAAGAAATGTAAAATATTGGAAATGGGTAAAAGTACCAGGAGGCCATCACTGAATTATTTGTTGGGTAATGAATTAATCACAAAAATGAGAGAAGAGAAAGAGTTGGGAGTGCTGGTCCAAGATAGTTTGTCACCAGAAAAGCACATTAACAAGATAGATGGAGAGACTTATAAACTCTTGACTAACATAAGAGTAGCATTTCATTATATGGATGAGGAGATGATGAAAAAATTGATAGTGGCCATGATCCGCCCCAGGTTAGAATATGCAGCGGTAGTGTGGTCCCCACACAAAAAGAAAGATATAAACAAGATTGAGAGAATACAAAGAACAGCAACCAAGATGGTTCCCAGTCTGACAGACCTGTCATACAGAGAGAGGCTGGAAAAACTGGATTTGCCTTCGTTAGAGGAAAGAAGAAAGATGGGAGACATGATTGCAGTGTTCAGGACCATGGTGGGAGTAGATAAAATTGACAAAGAAGATCTGTTTGTATGGGATAAGAGAGCAACAAGAGGACACGGAATGAAATTGAAATAGTCAAGCTGCTTGAAGGATATCAAGAAATATAGCTTTCCTTACAGAAGTATAGACTTATGGAATAGCCTGGACAAAGAGATCGTCCAGTCTAAAAACTTAAGCGAGTTTAAAGCCAAATTTGACTTATTGAGAAACAGCGATGGAAACCCACGAGCATAGTACATTCCGTGTATATCACAATTAGGTATAAATACTTAAATATTGGAATGACTTAGACAAAGAGGTGGTGCATGAGAAAAACATTCATGTGTGTAAAGGTAGACTTGATAAATGTGGATATGGAGACAGGAGAACACGAGCATTGCTCAATTCCTGTATACTACAAATAGGTAAATACACACACACACACACACACACACACACACACACACACACACACACACATATGCACACACACACACAGAAAGAAAGAGAGAGAGAGAGAGAGAGAGATTCCTTCCCACGATATTATTACAATATCAGTACAGTAATTTAGGTATGAATGCATATGATGGTACTGTACACAGTGCTGTGTGTGTGTGTGTATGTACTGTACAGTACACTTCCATTCGGTATGGGTATTCATTACAGTACCACAGTCAACCACCTTAGCCAAGCAGCCTTAATGGGATAGGTTAGGTTTGGTTAGGTTAGGTAAGGATAACCTATGTAATTTTTCCTGGGAAACACATTGAGCATATTTTTGAGAAAATCCTATGATTGTTTTTGAAAGGATGAGGCGAGTGTTGTTCCTGGCTGAGGGGTACCGGAGATCAACACACGTGTAACACGATGACCAACCATGAGTAAATGGATGGTGAAACCGCCTGTCCACCTCAAGACTGAATGGCGGTAGTCCCCCGGCCTCCGAGATTAGTGCGAAACCACCCACCATGATCGCCTTTCCACTTCCCTACCGAATGGGCAGAGTCGCCTGGCAGGCAGCATTAGTCATACAGTACACTGCCTGAGGCAGTGTCGTAATGGTCATCCACTGTTGCTGTCACGTACTAACCCTTGCCCTGGCAAACAGAAGTGAACATTATATGCAAATGTCAGTTTTGCGCGTTTTGCTTCCTCTACAGTATGCTCAGACGCAGCCGTTGGGTGCAATATGGCAGCGCTGAACTGCTTACTGTCCAACACAAGCCCACACCTCAGTTCCCACCTTTGTCTTGCAGTAGTGTCTTGCTTGCAACTGTGGTTGCGAATACAGTTGCAGTTGAGGTGGTTCCCTACCTTCTTCAGGTTGTGGCCCTCCTATGCTGTGTTCTCGTGTGTGTGTTGATGGCCCCACCACCACCTGAGAAGCGGAAGCGGTAAAGGAAGATTCTGACTCTCGAGAAGAAACATGAGATACTGGGCAAGGTTGACGCGGGCTTTACCACAGGATGCTTTCTTCGTGAATATGATCTATCCCATTCAACGTTGTTTGATATCAAGATGTCACGCAACAAGCTCATACAGTATGGACAGGACTTCCCTGAAAGCACACGTCAGGGCGACAGGAAGGTAATGGCCCAGGTCTGGCTCGCCATTGTTGACTGATCTACATTGATGTGGTTCCTTCAGCAACGTGGTGCGGGTTTGCTAGTGCACGGGACCGAGGTGAAGGTTGCTGCCGAGAAGTTTGCACGCCTGCACAACGTGCACGATTTCAAGGTGTTGAGGGAAGGCTCATTCACTTCAAGCTTTGCCATTGACTTACTGTCCGTAAGGCACATGGCGAGGCCTTGGACGCAACAGCGGAGGAAGTCAACCCGTTTCACCAGAAAGTGCAACACCTGATCAAGGACTAGGGCCTTGCCATTGGTCAAGTCTATAATGCAGATGAAACTGGTCTGTTCTACCGCTCCTAGCCCAACACCCTGGCTGAGGAAAGGTAGAGGACTGTGCCTGGTCAGTAGTTGTCCAAACAACGTGACTTTGTTTTGTGCTTTGCCAGTGCTGAGATGCAGTGCCTTAAATCTGTTGTTGTTGGGCCTCATTAGTTAACCCCCCCACACCTCCCCATTCTGAACCTGTCAGGGTGACCCAATGGGACTTTGATAGGGCAAACTGGGATGGATTTAGAAATTATCTTGCTGATGGCAGTCTTTCTTCACTGGTGATCCCAATTCCACCCAGTCCCACATTTGCGACTTAATACCAGCTGGTATGGATTTATTCATACCAAGTCAACAGTTCACTAAAAGATCGAACTCTCCAAAAATGTTTGATGGCAACTGTGCCAGAGCAACAGCCCAAAAGTCATTAGCATATAACTCTTACTTAAAATAAAAAACATCTGAATCACTCTCTCAATTTAAAATTGCTAGAAATCATGCAAAAGCTGTAATAAATCTAGCTAAATCAAACTTTCTTCAATAGCAAGCATCAAAACTACTTAATAACCCTAATGACAATAGAATATTCTGGTCAGCACTTAATTCTTTCAATAATAACTTTAACAAGTCATCTTCCATTCCCCCACTAAAATCTTCAGATGGCAACATTACAAATGACCCACGTGGGAAAGCAGATATTTTTGCCAGTACATTTGCCAGAAACTCTACCATAGACGATACCAGCCAGAATGTCCCAGTACTAGAACTTGACTCTCCCGAAATTGCCCCACTTAAAATACAGACAAGATACGTAAAATCCATCCTAGACATTTTACCTACGAACAAAGCTCCAGGCCCAGATGGCATTCCGCCCATTGTTTTGAAAAAGTTTTCCCCTGAACTTGCCTCTGTTCTAGCTAAATTATTCAGACTATGCATACGTACATCTTTATTCCCAAATTCATGGAAAAAAGCCAATATCCACCCTATTCCGAAGAAAGGAAGTTCCTCTGACCCCTCTGACTACAGACCAATAGCTGTCACATCTTCTCTTGGTAAGGTATTTGAAACTTTAATTAAAAAGCACATTGTTAAACATCTTGAATCCAACAGCTTAATTAGTGATAGACAATATGGTTTTCGCCATGAAAGATCCACCATTGACATACTCAATCTCCTAACTCATACCATCCATCAATCAATTGATCTACATGGAGAAACTCAGGCAGTAGCTCTTGATGTTTATAAAGCTTTCAACAGAATATGGCATCGTTCCTTGCTGTCCAAACTCCCTTGCTATGGACTAACGTCTTTTGTTCCTTTTATTTCTTCATATCTTAGTGACAGGAAAATAAGAGTAAAAATAGATGATGTATATTCCAATTTCCACTCAGTTAACGCTGGCTTGCCGCAGGGGTCAGCTCTGGCGCCAACCTTATTCCTGGTTCATATTAACCCCTTAACCGCGGGGCATCACTTTCGTGACGCTTGGGAGCAAGGGATCATACTGCGGGGCGTCACTTTTGTGCTTCTGTGTTATTTTGAATTCACCCGGGCTTTCAAGTGGTGGCTTGTATTATCTATCAGCACTGCTAATGTCCAACACTAGTCAGCACTCCTAATCTCATCAGTACTCCCATCCATTGTTGACAATTTAGCCATTTCTCCCCGTTCTTGACTCCCCTCCCTACCCCCCCTCCATTACCCTATCCTCTGGCCTGCCCGGCTGTGCTACGCTAAGTAAATCTTCCCTGGAATTTTTCACTGATTTCATCCATTGAAATAAGCCCTATGCCCAATTCTTATACCAAATAATATATACAAAAAAGAAATAAGGTAAGTGATAGTGTCATACACCTGGAATTGGCTAATTATCACCTGACAACACCTCACGTGCACTCGTTTGCTAATTTTCGCTGTTTATTTCCCCTTGAAATATGCCGTAAAATCTATTTTCGTAGTAAATATACATATAAGGAGGGAAGGGAGAAGCCTAAGTGATATTTACATTCACCTGGAACTACCTAATTTTTAATGTATTGTCTGGATTTCCTGCCAATCATTTCACTGCTATATATTAGCTGCTGTCAAGAGGCTAACATTGGCAGTAATGCATTTCCCTAGGTAGGCCACCACCCCGGCCCACCCTTATCAGTTCACTCTCATCTTCCAGTGTGAAGGTACGTCTGTTTGCTTCTGCTAACTTCAGGCACTTTTCACCCCCATGCAAAGGGCCCTGTGACCTTTACCCCCTATCAAACCTCGTGTGGTTAGAGGTAAAAGGCTGACAATTGATAAAAGAGTGACTACGATCTTTCAGTTGAGTAAAACAGTGCAAGTGGAATTGTAAATAATGTGTAAACAGCAAGTGAAAGTAATGAATGTAAATATATGTGAACAGTTGAAAGTAGTTTTATAAGTTACTTCAAGTGACAGTGCATAACACAGTGTAAATAAAATAGAAATGTAAATAACGTAAATAAAATAGAGAATGTAAATAGAAATGTAAATGAGTAGTATTATAAGAATACGAGTATATACCCTAGGAGTAATGAAAGTGAAAGTTTCACTCCAGCATGTATGAATACTATGAGTTATGAGAGTGAAGGTGAAAGTGACATTCACTGTCAATGCTAGTATACAGGACGAGAAAGTGAATGCTACGTATTTTACTGAAAGAAATTGAATCCCTACAGTGACAATAAACTAATACTACTGAAGGAAACTTATGGATATAGACTGTAGATATATATAAGTGTTATATAGTAATATAAAGTGTGAGGGGTTTTATGAATAATAAATGACAGAATACCAACAGCGAACTAGCGCAAGTGGGAAGGTCATACGCGCTCGTAATTTTCATTGCTTTCACAGTGGTTTTTATTTGGAGTATGGGTCCCAAACTACCTGATAATCATAGAGTAGTGTTTATAGTGTTAATATCTGGCTGTGGTAATCATGTTACGGGTTGTCGGGAAGTGTAAAGTGGAGACTTCATTACCCAACTTCAGAGGTCTCCACAAGTCCTACGGTAATCGACAAAGGCTCAACAAACATCCCAGGAGAAAGCTGAAGGTATGTGCCATATGCATATATAATTTTAATATTCTAGGACTAATAACTGATTTTTGGCAAATATTTTTTGAGAGTCTGTCGGAGCCCGAATAACCCCGCGGGACATGCAAAACATTGGGAAACATGCCTGCGGTGTAAGGGTTAATGATCTCTTATCTGTCTCCCACAATCCCATCCATTCATACGCAGATGACTCAACACTACATAGTTCATTCACACTCAGACATCCATTTACAAAGTCTAATATCTCTACCTCTCAACTCAGTACAGCCATCTCCATAAATCAAGACCTATCTACAATCAGTGAATGGGGACAAAACAACCTTGTCTCTTTTAATGCTAGTAAAACTAAATATATACAATGTACTAATAGACAGATATTGCCAGATTCTTACATTACTTTCAGTACCACTAATATTCCCATCTCCAAAAGTATTGAAATTCTTGGCATCTCACTTAACAATGCCCTCAGCTGGACCTCTCATGTTAGATCACTTGCTAAAACCGCCTCAAAGAAACTTGGATTGTTGTACAGAGCCCATAACTTCTTCGCTGATGAGCAGTTGGCTATAAATTAGAAGAGTCATGTGCGCTCGCAGCTTGTATATTGCTCACCCTTGTGGAATGGATGTGGAGAGGTTGCATAAAAGCAACTAGATAAAATTCAGAACAAAGCAGTTAGAATTATTAACAACCCTGCCATTACAAATAAACTACCTCCCCTGCAAGTAAGAAGGAATGTTGCCTCCCTTGCATTATTTTACAGATATTTTTTTTGGCAAATGCTCATACTGGTGCCACCTCTCCATGCCTTCCCTCGTGCTACTTGGGCATCTGGTAGCGCTCATGACTGGAATATCACTCAGCCATATTGCAGAACTTCTGCCGATCAGAATTCTTTCATTCCCCAAACTGCATCTCTCTGGAACTCGCTTCCACAGAGTTGTTTCCCTCCAAATTTCAACCCACAGCTGTTCAAGTCTAACTGTTACAGTTATTTTATGAACGGAGGACACCAGTAATCTGGTGTATGGATTATTTTTTTTATTATTCATTTGTTTTTCCTTCCTCCGTTCTGTTAAAAAAAAAAAAAAAAAAAAAAAAAAAAAAACACGTTGTCTCCATGGGTTGATGGATAGCCTGCCTGTTGTTTGGTACCATTCTGTGAAAGCCTGGTTTACAAGTAAGATCTTCAGAGATTGGTTCCATAGACATTTCATCAAGGAGGTCATCTGTTATCAAATGGAGGTCCTTGGTATCGCTCATGACCAGGTGAAGGCACTCCTGCTCATGGAAAGTGCCCCTCCCGCATTCGTCTAAGAAGGTTTGGTTGCACATTACAGTCAGATTAGGTGCATGTTGCAGCCACCTAATACAACTGCTCTGATTCAACCAGTGGACCAGGGTGTTATTGTGGCTGCCAAGAGACTGTACCACTGGAGGTTCCTGAACGAGGTGATGGTGGTGCTGGAGGACAAGGAGGCGGCTGAGGACACACATGGGGAGCAGATCTTGCAGAATCCTTAGCATTGTGATCTAAAGTCTGCAGTGTTTATCTGGGCGAATGCATGGAAGGAAGTCTCCGTGAAAACCCTCAGAAGCGGTTGGTCTCGTCTTCTGCGGGGAATCGAAGCTGAGCACGACTTTGAGGAGTTTGACGCAGAAGAGATTTGCACAGTCGCCTTCGAACAGCAGGAGAGCATGTGGATGTCGACGACATGAGGGATTGGCTGGACAAAGACATCGATGATCCTGGTTATCAGACCATGTCTGATGAGGAGATTGCTGCTGCTGCCTCTGCGGGCACGGAAGAGGACAGCGGGACTGACAAGGACGAGGATGAGGACCCTGACTCGCAGCCTTCTGCAACTCCTTCAATCCCTCGTCTCGGTGTCCTACTTCGTTTCCTAGAGGAGGTGCTGGAGTATGCCGAACACCTGCACTGTGACAAGGTGTTAATGCCACTCCGTCTGGCGATGGAGCTACGTGAGTCTGGAACATTGTCATCCTCCAGCAGAATTTTCGGTCCTATCGTCAGACCAGGATCGACTCATTCTTCACGCCTGTGACCCCCACGAGTGCCAGCCCATTCTCACCACCACCACCACAACCACCAGCTTGTTTCCCACCTTCACCATCAGACCCACAATCGAGCATGTTGACATCCATTGTGTCTCCGTTAACCACCAGCTTGTTTCCCACTTTCACCATTGGACCCACAGTCGAGCATGTTGACATCCGCTGAGTCTCTGTTAACCACCAGCTTGTTTCCCACCTTCACCATCAGACCCACAATCGAGCATGTCGACATCTGTTGAGTCTCCGTTGGACGTAAGTTTGTAGCTGTCTTCGTAGTCTCATGAGGTGGGTAGGCCACCATCACCACACCATACGTCGCTGGTCATCACCCACATCCGGCAGGTTGAGGAGGAGGAGTTATGGGACGTATACTAGGTGCAGATGTTTGCCAGTAGACCATGTGGGACAACTCTACACCTGCTGGAGGTCTGTGGGTTAAGAAGCCTGTCTGCGGTCCACTAGGTGGTAAGTACCCCAACCGAATGTTTTATGGCAGGTAACTTTAGGTTTCTTTCTTAGTTTCCTTGGTCTTAAAATTTATTTAGGATAATCCTCTTTATGTTTTGATGTCACACTATGGCAGAATGACCTGAAAACAGTGCCAAAAATAGGAGGGGGTACTGTACGTACAGTAGTGTTTAGGTAGTGTGTTTTTTTGCTTTTCAGTGTTGTTTTTGCATGGATTTTTGGTGTTGAAAATTATTTTGGTTATTCCTATGTATGTTTTGATGTCAAAATATGGCAGAATGACTGGAAACCACTACCAGTTTAAGGAGGGGTACTGTACATGCAGTAGTGTTCAGGTAGGGTGTTTTTTGGTTTTCAGTGTTTTTTTGCATGGTTTTCTTGGTGTGTACCATTACTTTGGATATTCCTATGTGTGTTTTGATGTCTAAATATGCCTGAATGACCAGAAAACACTGCCAAATTAACCATAGGTACTGTACAAATAGGTTTGGTATAGGTTGGAGCTGGGTATACAGTAGGTAGGGTGTGGGTATGTTAGGGGAATAGTGTTCATTATCCAGATGTTGCCACTACCCAGATGTGCCTTTGGCTCTATTATGTTCAGATAAATGAGGGATTACCGTATATGAATTTAGTCCAGTAGCTCCTTGATTCTGATATAAGCGAATTCCGGTCTATTGAAGTGCATTATTTTGAGGTTTTACTGTATCCTGTATATATATATATATATATATATATATATATATATATATATATATATGTGTGTGTGTGTGCGAACCTAATTGTTCTTACCTAATTGTATCATTACAGGAATGTGTTAAGCTCGCACTGTCCCATGTATTAAGCCATTTTTATTGTCAGTCTATTTATCTGTTGCCAGATGCCTTAATCCCATAAGGGGTGGCCACAAACAAATCACCTCCATGTTGCTCTGTCCCGTGCCATTTCACTGCCCTGCTCCCAGTTCACACACCCCTCCCTCATATACCTCTCCACTCCATCCCTCCATCTCATCCTTGGCCCCCCCCTCCCTCTCCCCCCCTCCACCTCACTCACATACACTCTCCTCATCAGTCTCACTCTACATCCTCCACATTTTTATCATATATATCCTTAAATTTATGAATAGGTTTGGCACACGCTATTTCATTCGGTAGTGCATTCCACTGATCGATTGCCCTATTAGGGAAACTGAATTTCCCTGCATCGTTATCGCCTCTCATTTTATATAGTTTTTTGCAGTGTCCTTTTGCTGATGCTTCCCTAAACATTATAATTATATTTATTTATGTCTTTTTTCTCTCTCCGTGAGATGCATTTATATAGCATAATCATGTATCCTGTTTTCCATCTCTGCTCTAGTGTTGGTAAAATCATTTTTTCTAGTCTTTCTTTGTAGCTTAGATCCCTTAAGCTTGGGACCCATCTTGTAGCTGCCCTTTGTCCTTTTTCAGCCTTATCTATGTGTTTTTTGAGATGAGGATTCCAGACTGATGATGCATATTCCAGGGTTGGTCTGATGAATGATGTTGTTATCTTTCTCAGCATGTATTCATTTATATAAGTGAAAGCTATTCTCAGATTAGCAAGCATTGTATACATGTTAAGTACCTTCTCACTGATGTGGTCAGCTGGAGATAGTCTGTTATTGGTAATCACTCCTAGGTCCTTCTCCCTTTCTGATATGTGTAGGGTTGATCATCGTAACTTATAATCCCAATCTGGTCTTTTCTCACTTTTACCAAACTTGATTACATGACACTTGTCCACATTAAATTCCATTTGCCATTTATTGTTCCATTCTTGAAGCTTATTTGATTCTTCTTGTAGCTCTTTGCAAGAATCTTTGTTAGTAATTTTCCTGTGTATTTTTACATCATCCACAAACATAGTTAGATACATCCATTGCCAGTGTTACTGTATACATCATTTAGATACACTAAAAACTTAATTTGTGCCACCCTGTGGAACTCCACTAGTCCCTCCCCTCCATGATGAGTAATTTCCCCTTAGTACTGTTCTCATTTCCCTTTTTCTGAGAAAATCCTGCACCCAGCAGTACAGGTTGTCTTGGATACCTCCTTAATGGTACAGTTTCCATAAAAGTCTTTGATGCGGTAGTCTGTCAAATGCATTCTTAGAATCTAAATAGATACTGTCCACCCATCCTTTTCTTTTCTGTAATGTTTCTGGAACTCTGTCATTGTAGCTTAATAGATTAGTAACACATGATTTTCCCTTTCTAAAACCAGACTGCCTTTCTGTTATCAGACTGTGTTCTTTTAGATTCTCTTATCAGCTTTTCTAGTATCTTACAAAACTGGTTGGTGATACTGGTCAGTAGTTGAGTCGATTCTGTCTGTTCCCTTTCTTGAATAGGGGAATAATGTTTGTTTTTTTCCAAATATCAGGTAGTTTACCTTGACCTAAGGATTCCTTGAATATTAAATATAATGATCTGCTTAACTCTTCTGGACATTCATGTAGTACCAGACCTGAAATTTTGTCAGGACCATTTGCTTTTGCATTGTCTAATGTACTTAACTCTTCCTGTTCTTCTTTTTCTGATATTTGTATATCTGGTAATATGTGTGGGCATGCATGTTCCATATCTCTCTCTAAATTATTTTCTTTTTTAAAAACTAATTGGAAGTTTTTATTTAGTGCTTCACAAATATCTTTCTCTTGTATATAGATGAGCTCCTCATCCAGAATGGACTGTATTTTATCTTTATCTTTCGTCTTGCTTCGGATGTAGCTGTGAAATAGCTTAGGTTGATCACTACATTTGTTTATAATGTCTTCCTCAAACTGTCTCTGAACCTTCCTCCTTATTTTTGTATAATAATTTCTTGTATGTTTACAGTTGTTATATGCCCTCTCACTATTGTGTCTTCTGTATCTGTTCCACAACAAGTCTCTTTTTTCTTTTGATTTTTTACATTCTGTGTTAAACCATTTCTTTAATTTCATTTCTGTTTCTCTGTGCTGAGGGATGTAATTTTGGACTCCATAAAAATCACAGAATTTTCTATATATAATACCTGTATATATATATATATATATATATATATATACAGGTAAGCCCTTAATTCACGCGAACTTTTTTCACGCGATTTCGGTTATCCACGAATTTTTCGTACAATAATTAAAACATAAAATTATAGTATTCAGTTAAATAATTTTAATATACAAGAGAAATAAATAAAATATTAAAATGCCTACCTGCTGCTCGTGTGCATACATATGTGTGTGTGTGTGTGTGTGTGTGTGTGTGTGTGTGTGTGTGTGTGTGTGGGAGGTCGGTCTACCACGCACCACACAGTCAGTTTGAATCCGACGGTCGAAATATGCGTGACTTGCGAATTGTAATTTGTGGCTTATTTTTCTGCCTTCCAGTGATTGCTTGCCTTGTCTGCCAACATGGGGCCTAAGCGTAGTGCTAGTGATGCATGTGGTAACACACCAAAACGGACTTGTAAAGTGATGTTGGTGACAGAGAAAGTTAAAGTGTTGGACAAACTTAAGGGAGGAATGTTGGCGACAATTCTCCATCAGGACGATTCCCCGTCATTTATTTACATACCAGTTTATTTAGCAAGTACAGTACACTAGTTTTTTACTTATATGAGTTATAAAATCCCCCTGAAAATTAGTTATTAAAGTATTAATTAATCAATAATAAGTATATTTATAAAATGACAGGAAATCGTCCATGTTTTGATGGTGAATTGACTTCGTGGTGAATTGTCTTGGAACCGTGTGTTTGGGGTGAGTCAACTGTTCTTACAATAAAGAAGGCAGAACGTAGCATACGGGAGGCAGTGAGGGCTAGTGTACCAGACTGTGCTGAAGTGTCTCCACCTACGCCTGTGAACTGGCTCGGAACTGTATGTTTGGGGTGAATGAGTCAACTGTTTGGACAATAAAGAAGGCAGAATGTAGCATATGGGAGGAGTGAGGGCTTGTGCACCAGACTGTTGAAGTGTCTCCACCTACGCTTGTGCTTGTCAGGTTTCAGTGTTAAATTTCTTACATTTTTGTTGTTTTTCATAGTTTATGCTAGTTTATAAGGTGTATGTAGTGCATAAACAGTATTATTTAGATGTAATATACTTAGTAGACATGCATAATTATGTGTACACAAGGTCAGAACATATACGCGAATTTACCACATACGCGAAGGGTCTGGGAACGTAACCCTCGTGTGAATTAAGGGCTTACCTGTATATATATATATATATATATATATATATATATATATATATACATACAGTATATAATACTAAAGTAAAAGATGCTAATAAGAGATTGTTCGTGGAGAACAGAGAGAAATTGAGGAGATGGAAGGAGCACTTTGAGGATTTGTTGAATGTAGAAAGTGACAGCAGTGCGAGTGTAAGTGGTTGGGGAATGGCTGGGAGAAGAAGAAATGAGAGGAGGGAGGAGGAGATCAGTAGGGCAGAAGTAGTGGAAACAATGAAGCAGATCAAGATGGGAAAGGCCCCAGGAATTGATGGAGTGTGTGGTGAAATTCTGAGGTATGGGGGTGAGATTGTTGTGGAATGGATATGGAAGTTGTGTAGATTGGCTTGGGAAGAGGGAAGGGTTCCAGAGGACTGGAAATCAGGTATAATTGTTCCTTTATACAAAGGAAAAGGGGAGAGAAGTATGTGGTAACCATAGGGTTATTTGCCTTCTTAATGTGAAGAGATATATATGGTAGAATACTCATTGATAGGGTTAGGCATATAGCAGAGGAGCTAGTTGGAGAAGAAGAAGGGGGATTTAGGAAGGGAAAAGGGTGTGTAGATCAGATATTTGTTCTAAGATGTTTAGTGGAGAAGTATCTAGAGAAGGGAAGGAAAGTGTATGCTGCCTTCTTGGACTTGGAGAAAGTTTATGACAGAATAGATAGGCAAGGTATGTGGAAGGTATTAAGAATATATGGAGTGGAGAGGAAATTATTGAGTTCAGTTAAGATTATGTACGAAGGAGCTAGGGCTGTGGTGCGAGTGGATGGTGAGCTGAGTGAGTTCTCTGATCTAAATTTGGGACTGAAACAGGGATGTGTGATGTCTCCATGGCTGTTTAATATATACCTGGATGGGGTTGTAAAGGAGGTGCAAGGGAGGGCAGTGGATGTGGGGGTGGCTCTAATGAATGAGGGTGAGATGTAGAAAATTCCAGTGTTGCTGTTTCTGATGAAACAATATTGTTGAGTGAAGATGCATGGGAGTTGCAAGGTTTGGTGAATGATTTTGGGACTGTGTAAGAAGAGGAATCTGAAAGTTAATGTAAACAATTGTTATGGTGTTTGAGAGGAATGAAGCCACAATGCATAGTGAGGTTGGATGGTGAGGATATGGAGAATATGAGTGCATTCAAGTACTTGGGTAGTGTGATAAGTAAGGATGGATGTTTTGGGGATGAAGTGGGTGAAAGGGTACAGCAGGGAAGGAAGGATGTTGGTTCACTGAAAACAGTGATGAGAAATAGGGAGGTGAGTATGGAAGTTAAGATGTCACTGCATGATAGTATTGTGATCCCTGCCCTGACTTATGGAAGCGAGGCATGGACCTTGCTAGAGGGGAACAAGTCAAGAATGAGAGTGGAAATGATTTACAGTACCCTCGCGTCCAACACGCGTTAGTCCAGCACGGAGAGCAAATAATTAGTATTATTTAATACGATTTAATTACTGCAACACAAGTGTGTTAGCATAACATGCACAGAGCTCCGAGAAGTGGGCGAAATCCGCAGAGTTCAACTCTAGCACGATCACCCCTGGTCCAACACGGTCATACTGGACATTCCCATGATGATGATAGCCAATGAAAACTTCTGATCAAGTAGCCTTCCCCGCCCGCTATCGTGACGTAATCGTGATGCCGCCCAATTAAAAACGCTTCTGGTGTCAGGTGATGTTTTATTAAAATTTCCCCCGCCGCAGCGCCACTCAGTCGCATAATTGCATTGGAAGGTGCTTTTTTCTTGCTGCATTTTCTGCCCTTGTTACTGCATTTTACCCTGCTCACGATGCCTAGGAAGCCTTCTGAGAACCCCAAGAAGCGTCAGCATCTCCCTCAGGCCGCCAAGCTAGAAAGCATCGAGAGGAAGAAGAAAGGGGAGAGGAAAGTTGACATTGCCAAGGCCTACGACATGAATGAAGCTAAAGTCAGGACCACAATAAAAAACAGACAAGATCCTGGCAGCCGAAGGCTATCACACGGCACTTCATACCAGGTTTGCCGAGGATACGATGGTAAATCGGAACGGTAACGTGGTAAAATTGCCGACGATACCACGGGCATTTGGAATTCATCTGGATGGATTCCTGCTGAGGATATGACGGGCAAAACAGTGTGACCAAAACCCAAGCGACTCGACAGAGAATGTATCGTACTACAGCATTGAACATTTAGCCTGACACTGAATACATATTAATATTTTAGAATAAATATCAATCGTTTTGAAACCCTTCTCATCGGCGTGCGTACCAGTTTATAAACAAAGTTGCTTCTCCTTATTCTCTACCGAGTCAGCGACAGCGATCACTTTCCACAGTCACGAGACGGGGCTTTGGCAACAGTGTGAGAAGCATGCCGTTTGCCGAGAATTACAGTGCTAGGACAGGCAGAAGCAGGACCTTCCATGGCTGTGGACGAAGATAGTGATTCTGAGTGTGATTTCGAAGGATTTTTGAGGGAGGTTGAGGAGGAGCAACAGCCATTACCCACTAGTGACGCCAGCAGCCATCCTCTGGGGACCCAATAGGACTACCTACAGCCTTGGATATCACCTTCCATTCCCAGCAAGCCCACCAACACTATCCTAAAAGGTTAGTTATCATTCATAGCACAGTACCATTTATTATAATTACAATAGTACCAATATATGTATAGGTATATGGTAGGTATTTAGGGTGAATTTTTCCTAGGGTTGCTGACATAATTCATTTTTCCCCATAAGCTCTATTGTTAGTCCAACACGTTTTTGGTCCAACACGGGACCCATGCATGACAATATTACCGTGTTGGACACGAGGGTACTCTACTTGAGAGGAGCATGTGGAGTGACATGGAGGGACAGGTTGACGAATGAAGAAGTGAAGGAATGTTCAGGGGTGGATGTGGATGTGGTTGAGAAAATTAGAAGAAATACACTGAGGTAGTTTGGACATGTGGAGAGAATGGAGAATGAAAGACTGACTAAGAGGGTGTATGTATGTGACGTGAAGGGAGGGAGAGGGAAGGGAAGACCGAGGATGAGGTGGAGGGATGGAGTTGAGAGGTATACGAGGGAGGGGGAAGTGAGTTGGGGGGAGGGCAGTCAAATGGTGGGCGAGAGAGCTACTTGGAGGTGTTTTGTCTGCGGCCACCCTTTGCGGGATTAGGGCATCAGGCTATAGATAGATATATAGATTTATATCTTGTCCTCTAAGCTCCTTTTCCGATGCTGTTTCTAAGAAGTGCTTCTTCAGGTCATGATAGTTGCCCTTTTTGTAGTTTAGACTCTCTTTGTAACTCTCCTCACTATTACTCTCTTCACTGGTAACTGTCATATGCAGTCCTGAAGTTGCAATTTAATTCTGCATGGTTGTTTTTGCCGAATGGAGGGTGATACATTATATTGTCAATATCATTTTCTTGCCTAGTAAGTATAAGATCTAGTACTGATGGATCATCAAGTCCTCTTTTTCTGATGTTTTCCTTTTCATGCTATGTTAGGAAAAACTCCTGCATAAGATCCTGGAGCTTTTGATCCCAGCAGCTTTCGTGGCTTCTTACATCTAGAGTGTATCGGGCCACGGCTAGCACCAAATATCGTGCCACCGCTAACACCAAATTTATGTGTCAGTTTAGCCGCTAATTCCACTGGATCCACCAATTTGTGTAGCCGTTATATGGAATAGCACAGCTGACTACATATTATGTGTTCTGCTGTTATAGTATAACTAGACCACGGTGTTGGAGATCGACGACACTGTCTGTAGTACACGTCAGCCACTCGCCGTCACTGCCCGACACTTCGCACCAGAGGTCCTCTGCCACTAGAAGGTGGAAGCTGGTCTGTTATATTAAGTGGTAGCGTAAGGTGACAGAAATGAGCAGATTAAATCTCTCTTTATTGGGCACAGAATAATATAACTGCGACCCGAGAGATATGTAAGAGCGATACCACCTCCCTTGATACTATATGACGTCTTCTGACGCTGTACGCTCACCGTGCCGACTTGGGCACGGTGCTGAGTTCAGCTAAAAGTGAGGTGCCAAGCATTTACGTATACTCTGGGCTTATGCAAAAAGTAGAGATAAATGACAACTCTACTAGCACATTACACACCTCTATAGAATGGTATTAAGTACATTCACATATACCAACATAATAATGGTTCCCCAGGACTTTACACTTACGCACTATTCAGATATCTTTTCACTTCTCCTAACCTTCATTTTATAATTGAAACAGGGTGGCACTTGTGGTCTGCCATCCACCTTCTTCTATACCACAGCTAACAGCGAAATGATATTTGGTTGTTCATCATTCACACTTCATTACACACTGTTAATTATGACTAAACAGCTTTAAAAATTATTATGTAAAATGTGTGATACTACAACTTCTTATGGAAAAAGATGTTGACACCAGAACAAGAGTATTCCAATTTATATTTGTATTGAAAACTCCAGTTAATATAATTTTTTCATATTTCTTTTCCATTCTGTGTAGTAATGATCTTACACTCTGAATTGTACTTTCTGCCAGGTCTTCATAGTTGCCTCTTTTCTGGGTGTTTGTTTTGGATGTCTTATACAAATTTGCCACCATTAATTTCCCTTGGATGAGTTTGGGAGAGTGTGCAAGAAACGGAATCTAAAGGTGAATGTAGGGAAGAGTAAAGTGATGGTCTTTGAGAGAGGTGAAGTCAGTGAATGTACAGCGAGGTTGGATGGTGAGGAATTGGAAAATGTGAGTACGTTTAAGTACTTGGGTAGTGTGATGAGTAAGGATGGAGGTTTGGAGGGTGAAGTGCTTGAAAGAGTACAGCAGGGAAGAAAGGTTGCTGGTTCTTTGAAAGCAGTGATAAGAAACAGGGAAGTGAGCATGGAAATGAAAAAGTTACTACATGACAGTATTGTGATACCAACTCTAACGTATGGAAGTGAAGCTTGGACGTTGTTGGAAGGACACAAGTCAAGAGTGAGATCAGTGGAAATGAGTTATTTAAGAGGAGCCTGTGGAGTCACATGGAGAGACAGGCTGACGAATGAGGATATAAAAGAGCGTTGTGATGTGGATGTGGATGTGATAGGAAGCATTATGAGGCACACTGAGGTGGTTTGGCCATGTGGAGAGGATGGAGGGTGAAAGACTGACGAAGAGAGTGTATGTGAGTGAGGTGGAGGGGGGAAGAGGGAGGGGGAGGCCGAGGATGAGATGGAGGGATGGGGTGGAGGTATATGAGAGAGGGGGGTGTGAGTTGGGAGCAGGGCAGTGAAATGGCAGGGGACAGGACAACGTGGAGGCGATTTAGTTGTGGCCACCCCAAACGGAATAGAGGCATCTGGCAATAGATAGATAGATAGATGTGTTACTCTCCAGTGCAGTCAGTTCTACTTGTGAGTGTATATCTAGTTTTATATCTTTGACGTGTAGATTTTTTTTGTTAAGATTATATTTCCTCCTCCTTTTCTTAAATTTTTGTCTCTTCTCCATATATTGTATTCCTTTAAGCTTAGGGTATCATTTAATGTCTTTGGGGTTAATTTTGTTTCAGTTAGGCAACCAATATGTGGTTTCGTTTCTTTGGTATAGTCTTCCATCTCTAATTATTTAGGCACCATTCCATCTACATTTGAGTACATCAACTCAATCATCTTGTTTACATACTTGCCATAACTTGAGTCTACTACCTTCCTTCTTTTTTGTTCCCTGTTGGTTGTGTGCCACTTGTGTACCTGCAGTCCAATTACTTTGTAAAAAATTTTCACTTCTCTTCGTGTGATCTTTCCTCATTCTTTGTTTTTGCCTCCTCCTTCTTCACTTTTCGTATTACCAATTCCTCTTGAGTTTGGCATCTTTTTATCCATAATTTTTTAAATTCCTCTTTTTCCATGAGTTTGCATTTGTTTGACGATTAGCGACTGGTGAAAAAGATAACTAGATCGGATGTGAGAGGTGTAAGGTTGAGAGGTAGACCACGAATAGGATGGATGGACAGTGTGAAGAGAGCGTTGGATGCAAGAGGGATGTCTGTTGAGCAAGGAAGAGTGGCTGTGCATGATAGGAATGACTGGAGAGAAACTTTGAATGAATAAATGATGATACAGCCCTGAGGGGATATTCTCCCACATTTGGTCTGATCAGCTGATCAGGTCAGGTGCGAGTAAGGGGATGGGTCCATTATGAAATGGCAGGAGTAAACCAGCTCTGCTCTCAGGCCCTGCTGTGGATGTCGCTGACTGCACTGCACGGTTGACCCTCGTCCGGTGTGATGCGGTGAGGATGTGTCCCTTTTCCCCCAGGGGCTAAGATGCGAATGACTGTGTGTGTGTGTGGATGAGTAAATCGGGAGTGTGTCGTCCTGTCTCAGCTACTCCCTTTCTTTGGGGGAAGCGGCCTAGGTATATAGATTGTATATGGATTGATTGTTTGCATTTTTTAGTATTTCCTCCACAGTGTTCATGCTCTGGAAGGTTACTTTTAGGGGCCTTGACTTATTTCTCTCATATTTCCCTAGCCTTTTGTGTTCCTCTATGTCTTTATCACAGATTTCCTCTGACACTTCCTTCAATATGCTCATTATATTTGCCATCTCCATTTTGTCTCGAAATTTTGTTTTTATTCCTTCATCTACAGTATACCATTGATTACTATAGATTTGTTGATATCTGCTGATTCTGTGTCCAGGTTTGCTTTGTTTTTTAATATTTCTTTCACATTCATTCAAATGCTTTCATCTTCGAGTCATGGTTCAGTCTTTCCTAACTTTCACCATTTCAGCATACATAGTTTCCAGATCATCTTTGTAAGTTTGCATCACTTCATTCACCTGGGTTATCTTCTCTTCAGTATCACTGCTTTGGTCTATTAGACTGCTTCCTTGCCTAACTGTCTCCGTATCATTTCTGAACTACTCCATAATACTCTCATGGTTGATAACTGTACTTGCCATTTCACGAATCTTCCTTCTTAGTGAACCCACCTCAACTGACAGCTCATTTATTGTTGTGTCATTTTGTTTAATTCCTTTACTAATTTTTCATTTTCTTCCTTCTGCATGCGGAGTTACTTCTTAATTTCAACCATTTCACTCTGAAAACCCTTCTCCAGTTTATTCACCCTCGATACTAGTTTGTTATATGTTTCCATTTCAACCAGTTCCTGGTAGAAATCATCATCCTGTTTTCTACCTTTATCCCTTTTCTTAACTCCTTCCATATTCACTTTATTAAAGATGGTTCTCATCTAGTTGTATTATTTGGAAAGATTCTACTTACAAGTATGGGTCTCCTTGCTACTCGCCTGGTGATAGACGACACAGCTGATGATGCGTTGATCAGCACATTGTTGCACTGACTGGCTGTTTTCTGTTATTTGGACAACACTTTTGCTTTTACTTGCATTACTATATTAGACCACCATTTAGTTTAACCTAGTACAGAGCTTGACTCATATAAAGATACTATTTAGGTGTGGCCAGTTGTGGCCAAGGGTGGCCAGCGCAGTGTGAGGAGACAGACGTGTTGCCTCTGACGCTGCCTGTGTGTGTGTGTGTTTGTGTGTATCTGTATCTGTCTGTCAGCAAGATTATGAAAAACAATTGGACGGAATTGCACCAAATATGAAATAATGATCAAACACCATGAGAGAAACAAAGGATTAATTTTAGACATAAAAGGGTCATAGGTCAAGGGCAAGGTCAGCTCACAGAGTGTTGATCTGATTTGAACCAGAGTGGCTGGAACGGTTGAGGGATGGTAAAGGGTGACATGATTCAATCTTTAGAACAGTCATTCAAGGTAAGTGTCACAGGCCAAAATCAAAGTTTCAGCCTTTAGATGCAAATAGATCTAATTCAGTTTGGATCAGACTTGTTGGAGGGGTTTAGGGTTAAACAGGAATGAACTTATTCTGTTTTCAGAGGTGAAGGTCACACTGTAAAGTTTAACACGTTCAGATTTGAACCAAACATTGTCAGTGGGTTTAGGTTCAGGTAAGGATAAATTGACCTGATTTGGGGAGCAGTCAAGGCTGAGGGCAAGGGCATGGGGCAGAGGTTGGCCTTGAAGTCTTTCCATTTGTTCATTGGTCACCTGTCATGTATAAGAACATTGCTCATCAATGTCAAAACATGATGGCTAGTCATGCCATATGATCAGTAGATCAGAAGTAGGGAAGATGCTTCAGTTCACCACATCTACACAATTATTTTCCAACATTTTTTCATGACTATACTGTAGTTTCAGATCACAGATGCCCACCGCTTGTATGGATAGAACTTTATACTGATTCTAATGTGTGGGTGTCACATTCTCTGAGTGCTTTTTGTTCTTCTTATGATGCAATTTTCATCAGAAAATTTATAACAAATGTAGTAAGTAATCTTGTATTTTCAATGTGCAGGAGTTCCATCTGAAGGGATACCCAGATGATGTAGTAGAGATTGAACTGAAGGACAAGTTCGCCAAGAGCCGCCCTATCATGAGTCGCTTTCTGGGTCGTCTTACAATACAGATTGCAGCATTACGGGAGAAGAGGTGAGGAAGATGCATGTGATCATTTCTGGCTAAGCTTTCTTGTGTGGATGAATACTGAGATGGTCACTATGGGCCAACTGAATACTATTAGCAGATTCTTTTTCTTGACAAATCTGAAGTAGTATGTTGATAGTAAGGAGATTTTAGTTAAATGACACCTTTCTTCCTCCCCAGTAGTGAATCAGGTGGTCAGCTGGATTTTGCCTTAAGCAGCAAGAGCGCTGGTGAGGCTGTGTCTGGGCATGTGTACTTCACTGCAGACTTTCCCACCCTACCTCAGGGCAGCACTGGGTCATGCACTAGCCATGGGGATCTGCCATGTCCAGGGGAACAGACCAGTGTTATGTCCCGGCCAGAACCCTCATACCGAGAGCCTATAGTCAATGGGCATCTTAGCAACCGGAGAACTGGTCTGGCCAATGGCACAGTGGGGAAGGATGAAGGAGAGGCCTCAAATGGAGAAGTGGGCTGTGGGAGTAGTAGTGGCAGCAGCAGTAGGGAGTCAGACTATTCACCTATTTGGAAGTACTCTTGCAAAGTTCCTAACACTGGAGGTGGACATAGTAAAATGGGAATTAGTGCAGGGGCTGGAAGTGGGGAGGAAGCCATCTATGAGACAGTGTACCCAGCAGAGGACTACCACACCCAGGATGGAGAAGGAGAAATTATGACTCTGTCAGCCTCTAACTTGACCCAGCTTCGGCAGAGTGATGAGGATTCCCCACCTCCCCTACCCCCTCGCACCAAGTCTCTTATGAAATCTTTGGGTGACTGTGGCCACCGCCCACTGGAACGTTCAATGGCTGTCCAGTTGGGTTTACCTCCGCCATTCCCTACTGTTGTGAGAAAGCGGCCAGTTCCTCCCCCAGATGCCCCAGGGCATGGTGGGGATCAAACTGGTCTTTCCTCCATCCCACCTCTGAATGGTAGCACAGAAGCTAGTGTACGACCAAAAGCAGTTGGTCTCAGTACCAGCTCCCAGTCCAGCTGTGACAGTGAAAGTAGTAGTGCTAGCTGCCCAGACCCTAGAAAACCTTATAGTGCAACTGAGGCAGCTTTCTCTTATGACATCGTGGATCTAGATGACATTCTTCATGGCTCGGATGTCTCATGCAGCCACACCGATGCTGACAGTCAGGACCATGCAGGACAACCTTCAACTCAGGGACCTCATTCATCTTTGCAATCTTCTTCATGTGCTTCCATGGAAAGTGAATCTTGGGAGGAGCCACCACGCCCTTGCCTCTTGCCACAATCCGCAGATGATTCAAGCAGAGAGGTCAGGGGTGTAGAGGGGGAGGATATTTTAGGAATGGCCCCCTCTGTTACTGTGGCCCCTTTAGCCACCCCAGAGCAGGATTCTAGCCTTCTCCAGGAAACTGCCTCCACTGACACACTGCTGGAGAATACAGAGGAAGCCTTTGAGCCTGATATTCCTGGCAAGTGTGATGGAGAGACCTCTCACTTACAAGATACCGGTAAAACCCTCACCATGCCAGACAGTGACACTTGTGATGGTCACCTAGCCTCTGACTTTAGCTTTAATTCCAGTGTGTTACCAGAAGTGTTGAGTAACCAAAGTGATTCTTTATCTAGTCCAGTAAATGTAACATGTAAGTGTGATGTTTTGGCCAGTTCCAATGTGGAGCAAAGTCCAGTACAAGGAAGTAGTACTAGTAAAGTTGTTGACAGGACAGGTCATGGTAATGTAGATACTAATGGTGAATGTAGTGAAAGTGAGCTGAGATCAACAGGCAGTATATATAGAAGAAGATCAGAGTCATCCTATGGTGATAACCAGGAACAGGACAGAGGTTCAGGACTGAGGGCATCACGGGAAGGTTCTTTGTCTGGTTGTTCCCCTTGTCCTTCACCACCCCAGCCCCATCTCAGTGACTCACTCCTTCAGGTTTCTGGGTCCACCTCAGAGTCTGTATCTCCTCCTAGTGGGTCTGTGACTTGTTCTTTATCAGGTGAGGATGGACGGAGAGGTTCAGAGTCTACATGCATGGTGGTCAGTACAGAAAGTTCCTCCTCAAACTCTGTCTTTGCCAGTCCTACCAATGATCTCAGTGTGGAATCATTGATGTGTGCTGCTCTTTCCCTCTCAACATGAACATCCCCTCTGAAGTTCATCAGAACCCAAGTCAGGATGTTCAGGAGTACCAAGAGACAGCCGTGCAACCAGGGAAAAACCCACCTACTACACAAGAGCCAGTTGGGAATGAGGATGAAGAGGACACCCCACCTGCTGTGCCACCTCACAAACCTCATCACGGATTGCTGAAGGCCCTGGTCCATGCACCTCTCTGCCCACCTTCTCCTAGCCACAGTGCAAAGCCGCAGCCACCAGAACGCACCACCAGCGATCGGCGAGAGAGAGAGGCAGGGCGAAATGAAGACCGGAGGGAGGCAGGATGGGGTGAGGAGGGATGGGAACGGGATGAAGGTGGTAAACCTCATCACCCCAAGCTGTCTCGACAGCCCTCACTGCGAGATTGGCTCAAAAAGTACCCTAAAGTTGAGGTGGCTTTTGATGAACCCCTCCCTTCAAGTGAGTATTTAATAAACCTTTATTTTACCAAAACACTTTCAGGTTGATAATTGTATTTGGTAGAGCAGGGTTTGAGAAAAATATGATATGGGTAAGTTAGAAATGCATTTTAGAATACCATAAAGTCTCAGTTTAGTGGACAAAAATTTAGGAGCTTATGGATTTAGCAACTGGGATCATATAGCTTAAATTTCACTAAGTTAATTTACTGTAATTTGATTATTTATCTGCATGTTTAAAGATTTCAAAAAGCAACAACAGGAGCACAATTCTCATCTCTCCATTTCCACAACATCCCAAGGTTCTCTCTCTTCTGTAATCTTCCATGGTATTTTTAAATTAATTTTAAAAAGGTTATTTATAATTTAAAAACTTTCTCCACTTGGACAAGAAGACACCAGAAAATCCCAGACAATGTCCTCTTGTTTGAATTTGTGACTTGTCAGAATGGTGCAGGCAGATTTATGCTTTCTTTTAGGCATTAGTGATGGTGATTGTATTGTACCGTAAATAAAGGCTCCAACATGCTTACATGCATTGGTCATGGTCATCTGATGACAGCTTTTCATGCTGCTTAATCTCTGGGACCCCTCCTTTTTTATTCCCTTATCCATGAGGCCACACACTGTGACTTCATCCCAGGGTTTGTTTGGCCTGCCTCTTGCAACTCTTTACCCTTGACCTTCGCATTTCTCATCATCTTGCACTCATTTGTTGTCTTCCATCCTCTCAGTATGCCTACACCATCTCATTCTACCCTTCCTCGTCACATCACCTATACATTTCAATCCAATCCTTTCTCTCAGCTCTTCCATCGCGGTCCTACTCCCCCAGGCCTCGCATTCAAGGATGCACTACAGATTCATCTAATCATTGTCATTCTGTATGTTTGAGCCTACGAATATCCTCATCCTTTACTGCCCAGGTCTCGCTACACAGTCCTAACACATGCTGCTTACAGAGGTCCCATAGCATGAAGGGAGAGCCCACTCAATGTCAGGAGAGGCAACAGCTCTCTAAACTTCCTCCAATCACTCCTTACCTTAGCCACACAGCTAGCTCCAGGCCCACCTCCTGCACATAATATGAGGAGCTCCAAGGAGTAGCACCAAATGCACCAAAATCAAAACCAAGAAAATGGAGGACAGACTACAGTAATGAATTTTGGACTTGTGGCACCTTGGTGTTCCTGCTCGGAGCGCCTGTGAAAATGTTTAATGACGATACTCCCTGGAGGAACTCCCAAGGTGCCAGGGGTGAAAAATATCCATTCTTTAGCCCACATTTTCTTGGTTTATCGATTGTGGCAGATGTGGTGTTACTCCACAGATAGCCTCATATGTCCTCCAAATAACAAAACTCTTCCACACACTCAAGAGATTCTCCAGCAAAATCAGTCCTTTCATGCCTGACAATTTCTACATGCTCTCCCTGACTCACTGCAACCATGAAATTAGCATTATTTTGCAGTCTTCCTCTAATACCACCACATTTCATATACACCCACTTACCACAAACACTGCACAAGATGGAGTTGGCAAACTGCACATGACCACACACTCTCTGCTTTGACAGTTCCTTTACCAGCCCTAAATATCATCACTTTTGTTTTTTCCATATTTACTCTCACGCCCTTGTGCCCTGTTCTGTCACTCCATTTCCTAAATTTTTCCTCCACCTCAGTCTCATTCCCTGCAGTCAGTGTCAAGACATCAGCATACTAATCTCCCATGGAAGTCCATTTCTGAAGTCACATGAGAGAGCTTCAAGCACCATGACAACAATATATGGCTCAAGACTGACTCTTGATGCACACCAAGATTCATAGTCTCTCAAATCTCCATTCATTCACACCTGGGTGCGAGCACCCACATACATAGCCAATTCCTCTCTAACCAGCCACTCCTCGATCCCAAGCTTTCTCATTGTCCACTTCACCATCTGACTGTGTCCAAATCAACAAAATGTACAGCTCAGTTTTCTCTCCTGTATATTTTTCCAGAAGCTGTCAGACAGTGAATATGGCATCAGTGGTTCCTTTGCCTGCCATAAACCCAAACTTCATATCATCAATATTCATGTCTAATATTCATGTCTTCCCATATCATACCTTCTAGGTTTCTCATTATTACCCTCATTATCAGGTCCAAAGTTTTGTGTTTCTATGATTTCCTCTTTCAAGGGCATCATCTTCCCCTTATACACATTTAGTCTTACTCTTCAGCTAGTTGTCTGGGATAACACACTCATGTATAATTGAATTTATCAACTCAGAGAGGTGAAAAGATTAGTAAGAGAAAGTAAGAAGAGAGTGGATGAGGAATTTGGAAGGAATTTGAGTGTAAAGTGGAGGGACTGTAAGAAAATGTTCTGGAAAGAGGTGAAAAGAGTAAGACAGGGTGGAAGTGAAGTTAGCAGGGGAGTGAAAGATAAAAATGGTAGATTACTAGTGGAGAAGGGAGAAAAAGTGAGCAGATGGAGAGAACACTTTAAGGAATTGTTGAACGTAGAGGATGGAAGTAATGCGAGTATAAGTGGCTGGGGAATGGCTGGGAGAAGGAGGGAAGTGAGAAGACAGGAAGAAATCAGTAGGATAGAAGTTGTGGAAGCAATGAAGAAAGTTAAATCGGGGAAAGCCCCAGGAATTGATGGAGTGTGTGGTGAAATGCTGAAGCATGGGGGAGAGATAGTAGTAGAATGGATGTGGAAGATGTGCAGATTGGCCTGGGAGGAAGATAGAGTCCCGGAGGATTGGAAGTCAGGTATAATTATTCCCTTGTACAAAGGAAAAGGGGAAAAAGAAGTGTGTGGTAATCATAGGGGCATTTGTCTTCTTAGTATAATAGGAAAAGTGTATGGTAGGATACTTATTGAGAGAGTTAGAGAAAGAGAAATTAGTTGGAGAAGAACAGGGAGGCTTTAGGAAGGGAAGAGGTTGTGTAGATCAGATATTCATTCTTAGATCTTTAGTGGAAAAGTTTCTAGAGAAGGGAAAGAAGTTATATGCGGCTTTCATGGATTTGGAGAAAGCATATGACAGGGTGGATAGACAAGGATTGTGGAAAGTATTAAGAAAATATGGAGTAGATGGGAAGTTGTTGAATGCTGTGAAGAGTATGTACGATGGTGCGAAGGCTGCAGTGCGTGTGGATGGTGAACTAAATGAATTTTTCTCTTTGAAAGTTGGGTTGAAACAGGGATGTGTCATGTCTCCATGGTTGTTCTATCTGTACATGGATGGGGTAATAAAAGAGGTACAGGGTAGGGTAGTGGATGTTGGAGTGGCCCTGGTGAGAGAGGATAGTGTTTGGAAACTCCCTGTACTGTTGTTTGCAGATGATACTGTGTTGTTGAGTGAAGACGAAGGGGAGCTGCAAGGCTTGGTGGATGAGTTTGGGAGAGTGTGTATGAAACGGAATCTAAAGGTGAATGTAGGGAAGAGTAAAGTGATGGTCTTTGAGAGAGGTGAAGTCAGTGAATGTACAGCGAGGTTGGATGGTGAGGAATTGGAAAATGTGAGTACGTTTAAGTACTTGGGTAGTGTGATGAGTAAGGATGGAGGTTTGGAGGGTGAAGTGCTTGAAAGAGTACAGCAGGGAAGAAAGGTTGCTGGTTCTTTGAAAGCAGTAATAAGAAACAGGGAAGTGAGCATGGAAATGAAAAAGTTACTACATGACAGTATTGTGATACCAACTCTAAAGTTACGGAAGTGAAGCCTGGACGTTGTTGGAAGGACACAAGTCAAGAGTGAGAGCAGTGGAAATGAGTTATCTAAGAGGAGCCTGTGGAGTCACATGGAGAGATAGGCTGACGAATGAGGATATAAAGGAACGTTGTGGTGTTGATGTGGATGTGATAGGGAGCGTTATGTGGAACACACTGAGGTGGTTTGGCCATGTGGAGAGGATGGAGGGTGAAAGACTGACGAAGAGAGTGTATGTGAGTGAGGTGGAGGGGGAAAGAGGGAGGGGGAGGCCGAGGATGAGATGGAGGGATGGGGTGGAGAGGTATATGAGAGAGGGGGGTGTGAGTTGGGAGCAGGGCAGTGAAATGGCGGGGGACAGGGCGACTTGGAGGCGATTTGTTTGTGGCCACCCCAAACGAGATTGAGGCGTCTGGCAATAGATAGATAGATAGTAATGAAACTCACTCCTGTATCTCCTAAGGCTTCAGCATTTCAGCAGTCAACCCAAACACACCTGTTGCCTTCCCCAACAGCATCCTGCCAATTACCCTGCTTACAGTAGCAGCATCAATCAAAGGCCAAGGGCCAGACTTTGGATCTGCTGACTCCAAACTTTCCCTGCTCCAGTCAAGCTCCTCATTCAGCAGCCAGTTATAATGTTCCCACCAGGCATCTTTAGTATCTTCACTTTCCACCACTACCTGTTCTTCATCAGTCTTCACACTGCTTACCTGTGATATTCTTGTTTTCCTTCTTCATCAGATTTGCTACCTTAAATACCATATTCTTCCGTTCAGCACTAATAGTTTAGGTTAACCAGTAAAAGTCTCTGAGACAGATTTTGCCCTGTAAGCCTCCTTTCCAGCCCAATGCTTGGCAGCGAACCATTCCTTTCTGTTACCACCCCTTTTCCATCCGTCCATCCATCCATCATCCAATCCTACATTGTCCCATGAGGAGCATAGGAGTCCGGGGCTAGGCAAGTTGGTCCTGACATTTAAGATGAGAGTGACCAGCCTCACTCATCCCTGAGTGACATTGCATGAGCAGTAAACCCCAACCACTCCTTGGATATAAACCTTCGCTGGCTCAATCTGATTGGAGTGCCGTAATTACCCAGTAAATCACCAGGTACCAAAATTTGGTTATATGGTTACCACCCAGCATAGTAAATGGTTTTCTGGTGTACAGGAAACCATTGGGCTTGTCACTCAGTGTAGAGTCACCCACAGGCAGAAGTAAGAGGAAAGAATGAAGGAAAGAAAGACAGAAGAAGGAGTGTAAAGTCACTTGTAGGCAGAAGGACGAGGAAAGAATGAAGGAAAGAAAGACAGAAGAGGATGGAAGGAAAGAAGGATGGAGGAGAGGAAAGGGCAGACACCCAGGAGCAGTACTACATCGAGTGAGCAGATGGTGAGTGCCCTCACCACCCCTTTTCCAATTGTGGAAAAGTCTTCTTTTCTCTTTATCTGTGACCTCCACATCCTCATCCCACCACCATGTTACCCTATGTCTAGAGGGCCCCTTGTCCATCCACAGTTTGCATCAGTAACCCTCAAGAAATTGTTCTTTCTTACTGTTCATTAACACTACTCCCAACAGCTCCATGTTCATCCATCACACTGCTTATCTCGTTAAGGAAGGCATCCCCTACTGCTTGGCTTTTCAACTTCCAAATTTTCCTCATAGGTTCTTAGATCCTTTTCTTCACCACCTGCTCCTTCAGCGCCATGTCACATATCTGTAATTTGTGTTGCTGCACACATTTTTTGGTCCCTGTAGCTTTAAAATCCAACACTAACCTCCTATCAGCCCACCTGACCAGGAAATAGTCAATCTGGCTACTATGACCCCCAGACTTATATGTAATCAGCCTATTCTCTCTTTTTCCTAACAATCATGTTCATTGCTTCTCCAAATTCAGGTATCCATTCCCCTTCCGCTTTGCTTATACCATATTGCATCCCCCGTGTACTCTTCATATCCTTGAGCTGCATCATCCACATGAGCATTTAAATCCCCACCCAAAACTACACTCTTATTAGTCCCCGTACCACCAACCACACGTATCAAGCCATCCCAGAATCTGTCTTTTCCTGCATCATTCAGGACAACCTGTGAAGCATACATCAGTATAACTGAAATCATGAGCTTACAAAACAGTATTTGCACTGCTCAGATTTATTCATTTACCCTCATTACAATCTTGAAACTTTCCATGCATTTCTCGTCAACCAGCACACCCACACCACTATATCCATCTACACTTCCCTGCCAGTAGTTTATATCTGCAGTCCCTCCCAGTAATCATCTTTGCTGCCTCTCCCCTGAACCTGACTTACTGTACGCAGCAGACATCCACCTGCCTCCTACTTGGAATCTACTAATTCCTCTGCTCTACCCTTCAAACTACTCACATTCCACGATGCCACTCTGAACCCCTTGGGTCATTCGATTTTCACAGGCTTTTTTTTTATTACTCTTTCTTCCCATTTTAATCATCTCTATCTATCTATCTGTTGCCAGATGCCTCAATCCCGTTTGGGGTGGCCACAAACAAATCACCTCCACGTTGTCCTGTCCACCGCCATTTCACTGCCCTTCTCCCAACTCACCCCCCTCTCTCATATACCTCTCCACCCCATCCCTCCATCTCATCCTCTGCCTCCCCCTCCCTCTTCCCCCCTCCACCTCACTCACATACAGTACACTCTCTTCGTCAGTCTTTCACCCTCCATCCTCTCCACATGGCCAAACCACCTCAGTGTGTTCCTCATAACACTTCCTATCACATCCACATCCACACCACAACGCTCCTTTATATCCTCATTCGTCAGCCTGTCTCTCCATGTGACTCCACAGGCTCCTCTTAAATAACTCATTTCCACTGCTCTCACTCTTGACTTGTGTCCTTCCAACAACGTCCAAGCTTCACTTCCATACGTTAGAGTTGGTATCACAATACTGTCATGTAGTAACTTTTTCACTTCCATGCTCACTTCCCTGTTTCTTATCACAGCTTTCAAAGAACCAGCAATCTTTCTTCCCTGCTGTACCGTTTCAAGCACTTCACCCTCCAAATCTCCATCCTTACTCATCACACTACCCAAGTACTGTACTTAAACGTACTAACATTTTCCAATTCCTCACCATCCAACCTCACTGTACATTCACTGACTTCACCTCTCTCAAAGACCATCACTTTACTCTTCCCTACATTCACCTTTAAATTCCATTTCTTCCACACTCTCCCAAACTCATCCACCAAGCCTAGCAGCTCCCCTTTGTCTTCACTCAACAACACAGTATCATCTGCAAACAACAGTACAGGGAGTTTCCAAACACTATCCTCTCTCACCAGGGCCACTCCAACATCCACTACCCTACCTTGTACCTCTTTTATTACCCCATCCATGAACAGATTGAACAATCATGGAGACATGACACATCCCTGTATCAGCCCAACCTCCAAAGAGAAAAATTCGCTTAGTTCACCACCCACACGCACTGCAGCCTTAGCACCATCATACATACTCTTCACAGCATTCAACAACTTTCCATCTACTCCATATATTCTTAATACTTTCCACAATCCTTGTCTATCCACCCTGTCATATGCTTTCTCCAAATCCATGAAAGCCACATACAACATCTTTCCCTTCTCTAGAAATTTTTCCACTAAAGATCTAAGAATGAATATCTGATCTACACAACCTCTTCCCTTCCTAAAGCCTCCCTGTTCTTCTCCAACTAATTCCTCTGTTCTTTCTCTAACTCTGTCAATAAGTATCCTACCATACACTTTTCCTATTATGCTAAGAAGACTAATGCCCCTATGATTACCACACACTTCTTTTTCCCCTTTTCCTTTGTACAAGGGAATAATTATACCTGACTTTCAATCCTCCGGGACTCTACCTTCCTCCCAGGCCAATCTGCACATCTTCCACATCCATCCTACTACTATCTTTCCCCCATGCTTCAGGATTTCACCACACATAAGTCTGGTAAATACAGGGGGAGACAGACCACAGGCTCCGCCTACCTGCATAGTCCCAATTCCAGGCATGGGACCTGGGACCCATAGCCCACCAACTGTGGCCAGTGGCTGTGGCAGTGGCCTCGGGGCACCCTGCCAGGACAGCGACAGGGACACTCTCCAACCATGCCTTGGCACTATAAGTGCTCTGCCGTTTTACATCCACTGATCAGGCAACCTCTTTGGCCAGTACTTCCAGGTTCAAGACCCTATCTATTGGGTGGAAATGGCTGCCTGGAAACCACAATGCCCTGTACCCTCTGACACTAATTTGAGGGCCATTCTGTCACAGTCTCAAAACTGCGCTGGCAGAGCCCATGCTACTTTTCCCCTCAGATCTGCCATGAGGTAGTGTTGTTTTCCTGGCAGCATGCTCTTGCCAGCGCCAACCTCTGTGACATAGTGGGGTACAGAAGGCTCTCGATCTTCGATTGGTTTTGGGACCGAAAAAAATTATCAAAATGCGATTTATCGAAGTGCGAATTGATAAACTTATGGAAAAAAAATAAATGGGACCGGCATGTTGCCGACAAACCTACATCAACTTTTACATATACACTTATACCCACCCAAAATCTTAACACAGCCATATATTTGCTTATATTTAGTACATATTTACTTACTATTAGCAATAAAAGCAAGAAATACAGGCTGCACACACTTTAATATAGAAAGAATGACGCTCATGTGGTGAGTGTTGGGTTCCGAGACAATTCACTGTCAAGTCAATTCGTCATCGAAACATGAACGTTCCCCGTCAGGACAATTTGCACCCTGGACGATTCCCCGTCATTCTATAAATATACATATTATTAATTAATCAATACTTTAATAACTGAATTTCAGGGGGATCCATCAGAGTCTATGTTCAGTAGCGTAGGCTTTGGATATTACAGTATTTGTTAATTGCACCTTTAGTCAATAATTAACTTGTTTCTTCCTCGCTGTAGTCGCCTTTGAATTATATTCTATCATCACTCACAGCTGTCTTCATTAATGACAGCGAACTGTCTTGTTATTGTTATGACGGCAAATTGTCCCGACCGGTTCCGAGATGATGGTTGAGTCACTGTTGCCAGCCACCACTGCCACCCTCGCTGCCATCACCCACGCTCGCCCCAACCCTGGTTGAGTGAACACCTGCTTCCTTATCCTTTTCCCAATCACCATGGCCACTGCTGTTCATGCTTTCACTGCCTCCATCATCACAAAAAAGATTTCAAACTTTTGAATGAGGGCAAGCTTCACTAAGTGGCCGGTAGGTGGCATGACAGATGAACAGATGGGCTTTGACTTACGCTCGCAACCCGGCTTGAGTTACTGAAGCACGACTTTTGAAATCGAAGCACAAATTTTGGACGAGCAGGCGAGTCTGATGGAAGTACGAAATATCGAAGTAATATAAATCAAAGATTGAGAGCCTACTGTACATTATAGAATGCACATGTAGGGTAGTGTATGAGATAGTTTGAACAAAACTGTTTGGCAGAGTATATTGACCTATTCCCTGTGTTAGTGTCACATTGAAAAAGATCAGTAAATGGGGATGGTAAGGATATCCTGATGGCTAGTGAAACAGAATCTCCAGCTCTCCTTGTTACCAGCATTCTCATCCTCCTCAGGAGTACCATGCTGATTGAATGTTACTAAAGCCTACTATCATATAATAATAATAATAATAATAATAATAATAATAAACACAAAAGAAAAAGACAGTACTGTACAGTCACTATTTTCGTGATATATACTCTCGCGAAATTTCATTTCGTAGTGGCAAGGGAATGTTTTTTTCCTACGATATTCGCGAGCCCCTGCATCTCTGCAGTCACTTGTTTTGAACCGACCATTGAGGAGATGTTGGAAACAGACAAACGAGTCAGTGACAACGAAGTTCAGGAACTCTTACCTGTCCCACCAGGTGAGCCAACATCTCGCCAAATCACAGAATTGCTGACAACCAGTGCTCGTTTGAAAGAGCAAATTGAGGAATGTGATGGGAAGACAGAGATCAGGGACACTTTCCTCATGATGGTGGATAGACTTCTGGCTAATTACAAGGACCTTTTCAACACCAGAGTTCATGCACGTCATCAGACTCTGATGGCATCATTCCTGTCCTCTTGTATTCAACAGTCCAGGCTTTGGAGAACATACAGGCTGGGGAGGACGAAGGTGCTGTGGACGAGGACATTGATGACATTGGGGAGCTTGATGAGCTCCCACTGGATTTGGAGGGCTTTGATGTTGAACCATCGGAAAGTGATGGTGTGGGGGACTCAACAGTGATGGCGGGGAGCAGTGAGGGAGCAGGTGGTAACTAACCACCGCTCTCAGCCTCGGAACTCATTTTCAAGCCCCATCAAGCTGTTCAACTTAAGTGTCAGTGTTAGTAAATTCTTTGTTCAGTAGTATATGTCTGATTAACTGTATGTAATTTATAGTAGCGGTATTGTGTCATTAATGGGTAGCTAAGGGGCAGTGAGGTGGCTGACCCCGGAACCAATTACCACTTATAACGTGTAAAGTATACACACGAATTTCGCGAGTTTAAGTTTCACGTCGCAATTGTGGTACCAATTAGGCACGAAAATAGTGACTGTACTGTACAGTAATGAAAAGACAAAAAGTAAAGATTATAATTGTTATTATTATTATTATTATTATTATACATACATACATACATACATCATCTAATCCTGTGTTGCCTCATGAGGAGCATAGGAGCCTGGGGCTAGGCAAGTTGGTCCTGACATTTAAGATGAGAGTGACCAGCCTCACTCATCCCTGAGCGGCATTACGTGAGCGATAATCCCCAGTCACCCCTTGTATATAAACGTACACAGTCTCAGTATGATTGGAGCACCCTAATTACCCACTAGACCACCAGGCACCATAAGTTGGTTATATGGTTACCACCCAGGGTAGGAAATGGTTTCCTGGTGTACAGGAAACCATTTAGCATGTCACTCATTGTAGAGCCACCCCCATCCTTCTGTCTGTGGGTGACTCTACACTGAGTGACAAGCCAAATGGTTTCCTGTACACCAGGAAACTATTTACTTCGCTGGATGGTAACCGTGTAGCCAACTTATGGTAACTGGCAGTTTAGTGGGTAACTAGGGCACTCCAATCAGATTAAGCCTGTGTAGGTTTATATCCAAGGGGTGGTTGGGGTTTATTGTTCACGTAATGCCACTCAGGGATGAGTGAGACTGGTCACTGTCATTTCAAATGTCAGGACTGACTTCCCTAGTTCCGGGCTTCTACACTCATCATGGGGCAACACAGGATTAGATGATGTACAGTGTGTATGTATGTATATATGTATAATAATAATAAATAATAATAATAATAATAATAAAAGATAATAAGAACAATTGTTTTTTTGTCTTTTCATTCTTTTTCTTTTGTGTTGTTTATTATTATGATTTACTGTATCTTAGTGAGAGGTATTTGTGTTTTATTTTGTGATTGTTTGGATAGGTATGGGGGCTAACTATGCAAGCAGTGGACAGTTGGCAGCAGTGGACTGGGTTTTGCCCTTACTAGTCTGCTAAGTTAAGGTTTTATTGTACATTACTGGGTATATACCACTAGGGCTGTATGTATTATTCATGTTTGTTATAGAAGAAAATAGTGCTTGTCCAAACAATATTTTAATTCCATAATATTTACTTTCAATAGAAATTTGGATATTTATCAATAATGATTTTTCTGGGAATGGAAAAAGGGTTCTAACAGAGAGCAATAGTTGACTGCCAAGTGTAGGGCCAGAAAGGAGGTATACAGGGCAAAACCTTTGAATCTGAGACTTTTATTGGAGAGCCCTAATAGTGCCGAAAGGAAGAATGTGGTATTTAAGGGGCCAAAACAGATGAAGAGAGAAAACAGGATATCATAAGTGAGGACTGAGTGAAGAAAGATGAAGGAAAGCTAGTGGTGGACACTAAGGATAGTGAAGATAATTATTAAAGAGAGCATTATAACTGGTGTTGCTAATTGAGGATTTAAACAGCAGAGGTCAGTGGATCTCCTGTGTTTGGCCCTTGGCCTTAGGTTGATGCTTCTGCAGTGAGCAGAGCAATCAGCAGGATGCAGTTGGGAAAGGCGGCGGGTGTGACTAGGTTGACTGCTGAGATGCTGAAGTCCTCAGGAGATATAGGAGTACGTTTAGTTACTGATTTGATAATTCTATTACATATTAGTGTGTTGTTCCAGATGACTAGTTGAAGGGCATGATTGTAAATGTGTGTAAAGGGAAGAGTGATGCCCTAGAAAGAAGAAGTTATTGAGACATAAAACTTTTGGTTCAGATAATGAAAGTAATGGAGAGAGCTCTGGCAGGTATGATAAGAGAAAGATTGACTGTTGATAAAATACAGTTTGGTTTTATGGCAGGCAGAGAGACCAACAATCGCATTAATATCACCAATGCAAACTAACACATCATGTCTTGCCACTCTATTCACTACATCCTGCAGCTTCTCATAAAAGTCATCCTTCATTTCATCAGCAGCCTCATTTGTCGGAGCGTACCCTACAACCATACTGATATTACCATGGTCAGATTTTAAACGAGCATAAAGCAAGCGCTCATTAATTGGTTCAGACTCACATACTGCCGTACAAGCATCTCTACTTAGCAGTAAGCCTACTCCTTGGTAATGATTTCCATCACTCCTACCAGAAACCAACATACTAATACCATCTTCCAAATTCATTTTATCAGCTTCAAGCAACCTCGTTTCTGTAAGAGCACAAATATCCATCTTGTATTCTTTGAACACTGAAATAAGCTCTTCCATTTTACCAGCCTGATTGAGAGTTCGAACATTCCAGTTTCATATTCTTAAGGTTCTTTTTGGATGTATAAACTTATTTTTACACCGTGGGATTCTTAGCATCCCCTGCCCACTTAAGGGCTGCATGGGACTGAGGGCCATTGCTTCGTCACCAGAGTTCATCAAGATTTCTTAGGCAAAAAAATATTTTACCCTGGAGCCAATGCCAGTGACTCGCAGGAACCAGACAGTGGAGAGAGGAAATTAACTAAATGAAAGGAAAATGCGGAGGGTTTGGACAGACAAAGTACAAGGGAAAGAAAGAGAGCAAAGAGAATGTAGATGAAAGTGTCCCTTTTAGTCGCCTCTTACGACAAGCAGGGAATACTGGGGAAGTATTCTATCCCCACTTCCCCAGGGGGGACCACTGATACAATATTCATTGCATGACACCATCATAAAAAATACATAGGAATGAAATAGGAGCTCAACTTTGTTTTTGTTGATTTGGAGAAAGCCTTTGACAGAGTTCCTAAGGATGTAATGAAGTGGGCAATGTGAAATCTTGAGATTTAGGAGTGGCTGGTTAGAGTGGTTATGGCAGTGTACAAACGTGCTTGCACTCAGATGAGAGTGAACGGAGATCTGAGCGATGAGTTTCCATGAATGTTGGCGTGCACATACATCAAAGGTCAGTCTTAAACCCATTATTGTTTATCATGTGGCTGAAGCTCACCCACTTGACTTCAGACCTGAACTCTCATGGGAGATGGGTGCTAATGATTTGGTGTTGATCGTGGAGGATGAGAGAGAGGCGGAGGAAAGAGTTAGGAAGTGGAGAGATGATTTGGAGTACAAGAGTTTGGCATTAATGTGGATAAAACAAAATCTACGTCTGACTTTAGTACTATCAAAGCAGAGGGCATTTGACCATGTGCAGTATGCCACAAGGATGTGGGAAGTAACTCCACGGTGATAGGTGGGTATATAAGAGATGCAGGTAATGGTATTAGAAGTAGGCTTTGAAATAATGCTGATTTTGTGCGTGTAAGGGAGAGCATGTAGAGATTGAGAGGTTGGAAACAGTTGATCTTGCTGGAGAGTCCCTTGAGTGTGTGGAGGAGGTTTGTTATTTGGGGAATGTGGTATGTGATGAAAATGGGGC
This sequence comes from Coenobita brevimanus, assembly GCF_032717465.1. NCBI lineage: Eukaryota > Metazoa > Arthropoda > Malacostraca > Decapoda > Coenobitidae > Coenobita > Coenobita brevimanus. The sequence goes on from NC_137054.1 coordinate 62,436,870, forward strand.
TAGAGCTAGTTCTGTGGCTAGGGTAAGCAGTGGTTGGAGGAAGTTCAGGGAGCTGTTGTCTTCCCAAACACTGAGAGAGTCCTTCTTTCATGTTAAGGGATCCTTGTATGTAGCTTGTGTTAGGATTGCAATGTTGTGTAGCAGTAAGTCCTGGGCAGTAAAGGAAGATGATATTTGTAGGCTCAGATGTACAGAAATGACAGTGAGAAGATGGATGTGTAGTGTTTCCTTGAATATGAAGCCTTGGGTGGAGATGGGGGCAAAAGGCTAGGATTGTGATTGAGGAGTTGAGAGGAAGGATGGGTATTGAATTTATTATTTATTACCACACACTTCTTTTTCCCCTTTCCCTTTGTACAAGGGAATAATTATACCTGACTTCCAATCCTCCAGGACTCTACCTTCCTCCCAGGCCAATCTGCACATCTTCCATATCCATTCAACTGCTATCTCCCCCATGCTTCAGCATTTCACCACACACTCCATTAATTCCTGGGGCTTTCCCCATTTTGACTTTCTTCATTTCTTCCACAACTTCCATCCTAATGATTTCTTCCTGTCCTCTCACCTCCCTCTTTCTCCCAGCCATTCCCCAGCCACTTATACTCGCATTACATTCATTCTCTATATTCAACAATTCCTTAAAGTGTTCTCTCCATCTGCTCACCCTTTCTCCCTTCTCCACTAGTAATCTATCATTTTTATCTTTCACTCCCCTACTAACTTCATTGCCACCCTATCTAACTCTTTTTACCTCTTTCTAGAACACATTCTTACAGTCCCTCCACTTTACACTCATATTCCTTCCTAATTCCTCATCCATGCTCTTCTTACTCTATGTTACTAATCTTTTCACCTCTCTCTTGCTTTCTATATATAACTTTCTCTTCCATCTCTCAACTTCCACGCCCCTATTTCTCATCCATTCATCATTTGCTTTCTTCTTTTGTGCCACAGCCTGTCCCACTTCTTCATTCCACCATGCTGTTCCCTGCACCCCTTTTCGTCTCCTCTTCACCCCACACACCACCTCACATGCTGTATATATTTCTTATGTAAATATCTTGCACACACATTTCACATCCCCCATCTGCTCCAATTCATATTTACCCAATTGTTCCTCCACTTCTCTCTTGTATTCTGCCTTTTTCCCATCCTCTTGTAGCCTCTCCACTCTCCGTGTATCTAGTCCTTCCTTCCTTCCTTCCCTTCTTCTATTTCTCCATTTTACTTGGACCTTTATTCTGACCACCACTTGGTGGTGGTCAGAAAGTCCACTCCTCCAACCTCTATATGCTCTTGCATCCATTACACACCTTCACATCCTTTCATCCACACACACGTAATCAGTCATTGCCTTCCTTTCATTCAGTTCACTACCCACCCTTCTCATCACCCACCGTGTATACCTGTGGATCATTTTGTGCCTGAAGAGGGTATTGGCTATCACCTGCCCCCTCCTGGCATAAATGTCCACCAAAACACTGCCATTCTCACCTATCTCATCAGGCACATCCCACTCACCAATTACTCCATCCACCTTCACATTCCCTGCTTTACCATTCATATCACCATTCAAAAACACTTTCTCATTCCTTTCACACTTTTCCATGCACACTTCCACATTCGTCCAGAACTCTTCTCTCACTCTGCTTGCATGATCTTGTGTTGGCGCATACACTCACACAATTGCCCACATATGTAGTCCAACTTTCAGTCTTACCCCCACAATCCTTGTGCCAACTGATCCATACTCTCATATATTCTCCTTCCATCTGTTACTAACAACAATACACACTCCTTTTGCCCTCTCATTCTCACCTACTCCTGCACATATACCCCAACCATACTCCCATTCTCTCACACTCTCTCTCCATTTAGTTTCAGTTAATCCACATATATCCACTTTCGCCCCCTCAAGCACCTGGACAATCTTTCTTTCTTTCACCTCATCATTTGCACCCCTTACATTCCATGTCGCCATCCGTATCATGTCCTTTGTTCAGTCCTTAGTTATCATCTTTTGGTCAGTCCTGGTCCAAGGCTTCTTGTTCGTATTTTTAGTTGTTTTCCGGGGAGGGGCACTAACCCTCCGCCAACCCACTTGCTGTCACGTAGGGAACACATGGGACAAGATCATAGTGATAAAAGATTGAATTGGGAGGTTGCCAGAGGTCTAGCAGCATGGATAACCGCCAGGTGGTGACCAAGGCCGAGGCATGCAAGCATGTTGGAGTCATTATAAAAATGAAAGAAAATGAATGAGGTTCATAGTAATGAACCATCCTGCAATAAGATATTGACATATTGACCATTTTTTGTGTGGATACATCCTTTTCCTGAATGCAGTAAGGTGGTGGCAGCTAGAAGTAAAACCTAATTTGGCTAAGCCAGCCATATTAGTCAGAATTTTCAATATCACTGTTACCATTATCCAGCAATGCCTCTGTCCCTCGTGGGATCCTCTCATCAGTAGTTGGTTATTAGAGAACTACAGCTAGGCTGCTACACCTTTATATATTCTCTCTCTCTCTCTCTCTCTCTTTATCTTTCAGGTCAAGAATATGGATCCAAAGTGGGGCTGAATGGTCAGGAAACAGAGAATGTGAGAGCCTTCAAATATAACATGATATGATAAGCATGGGCAGAGGTTTAGAGCAGTGATTCTCAAACTATGGGTCGCCAGAGGAATTTTGATGGGTCGCAGGGACATAGAATAGGGCTAATGCTTTCAATGTATTTTATTTACTTAACTGAAATTGTAATTATCTTTTTACACCATTAGCACATTTATCATAACTACGATCAGCTATACAGGTATACCAGTTTCTCTCTCTCTCTCTCTCTCTCTCTCTCTCTCTCTCTCTCTCTCTCTCTCTGTATAGAAAAAAGTTTATATTCCAATGTGTACATTTGATTTTTTTACCCTGTGGGTCGTGAAGTCTTGAAGTATTCCAAATAGGGTCACACTGAAAAGTTTGAGAACCGCTAGTTTAGAGGATGAAGCACATAGAGGGTACAGCAGGGAAGAAAGGTTTCAGGTTCACTAAGGGCAGTAGAATAAGGAAGTGAGCATGATAGTATGGATATCACGGCATGACTGTATTGTCATACCACTCTAATTAACAGGATGCAAGAGCGGGAGAAGTGGAACATATTGAGTTACATGGAGAGGAAGGCATACAAATGAGGAAGTCAACAAGCATTCTCTTTGATCTGTATATACTGGAAAGTGTTTGATGAAGCACCGTGAGGTGGTTCGGTCATTTGGAGAGAATAACAAATGAGAGATTGACTAGGAAAATGTTTGTGAGTGAGGTGGAGAGAGAAAGGAGGAGGGGAAGACTGAGGATGAGGTAGTTGGATGTGGTGGAGTGGTATATGAATGATGTGAGTAGAGGGAGGACAGGTTGATGGAGGAGAACAGGGTGACATAGGTTTATGGCCACCCCTTCTGGGATTAAGGCATCCAGCTAAAGATAGATAAATACATAGTATTTGACATTACTTGTAGATAGATAAAGAAGTTAATAGTCATACCAATGATGTTAATGAATTGGCAGTTTTCACATCTTATTTCTAAAGCAATCTTACACCGTCTTACCCAGATGTTGAGGCGCGGAAGGATGGCCATGGGCGAATCTTTTTCATTGACCATGCAGCTAAGACTACATCATGGGAATGGCCTCCTCCAAAACCTCTCCTTACACATCGGCCACTCTTTTTTGTCCCACCAGTTGATGAGACCAAAAGGTGAGGCAGGGAAGGGATGTTGTGAGCATACATATTAATTTGTAGCTTTAGCCCAGTATAACTCATTTAGGTTAGTGTGGGACTGAATTTCTTTTCTAAATGTAGAATAACTCCTTTAGATGTTTATTATGGTTTATTCTTATCCATCCATTCATAGTTTATTCCTTATAAAGAAAAAAAAACTAAGTGCATAGTGCATTCCTGCTTCAGCATTCATGTAGTTCTTTGTTGTGCCTTTCTGCTTTCTGATGGCAGTGTACAGATATGTACCTTTAATTGTCCTGTTCTGTGATATATATATATATATATATATATATATATATATATATATATATATATATATATATATATATATATATGTGGATATATATATATATATATATATATATATATATATATATATATATATATATACAGTATATAAGTAATCCCTCTAATATCCGAACACCCACTATCCAAACATCCCCACTAACCAGACATAATCATCCCGGGATCCAATATTCCCAAAATGGTCCGAAAACCGCAAAAAATTAGAAAAAAAAAAAGATTTTTTCCCGCCCGTAATTTGAACTTGGTGCGCAGGGCGCGGGACGGCTTTGTTGTGGCGCGTCATTCCTCCGACATCCTCTAGAGCGCCCCTGCATCCTCCCCACTTTCCGCCTGTCTCTTGTCGCGAGTGAACGCTTGTCGTCATGGCTGCCCACGTGCTCGCTTTTGTGGTGGTGCCTTACCTGCTGCAGGCACTCCTGCTGCTCTCGTGCCTCTCCTTCATGTGTGTGATGATGGCCCCGCCACCTGAGAAGAGGAAGAGAATGGTGTTGACTCTGGAGAAGAAGTGGGAGATATTGGAGAAAGTAGATGCGGGGTGGTCTTTTTCACGCATCCTCCTCGAGTTTAACCTGGCCCGATCTACTTTGTTTGATATTAAGAGATCCCAAGACAAATTCATGCAGTACATGGCTGACTTCTCGTCAAGAAGCAAACGTAACGTGGAGAGGAAGGTGATGTTTACTCCTCAGTTTGCTGAAGTCGACCGCTCCACATTGATTTGGTATCAACAGCAGCGTGCTGCTGGTGTGATGGTACGTGGTACGGAGCTGAAGCCTGCTGCAGAGAAGTTCACCAGGCTTCACGACGCCCTAGACTTCAAGGCATCCGAGGGTTGGCTCTTCGCGTTTAAGTTACGGCATGGCCTTACCAACAGTAAGTCTCATGGCGAAGCTTTGGACGCTAACGAGGATGGAGTTGACAAGTTTCAGTACAAGGTGAAGGGCTTGATCGACAGGGAGGGCCTCACTCTCGGTCAAGTCTACAACGCTGACGAAACTGGTTTATTCTATCGTTCTTTGCCAACGAACACTCTAGCCAAGGAGACGGAGAAGTGTGTACCTGGCCGCAAGCTCTCCAAGGAATGGATATCTGCTTTGTGTTGTGCCAATGCTAGTGGTATGCACTGGCTTAAGCCCGTTATTGTTGGCCGTGCAAAGCAGCCTCGGTGTCTTCGTGGGGTGATGGATGTCCTTCCTGTCGTCTGGTACCATTCTTTGAAGGCATGGTTCACAGCCCAGATCTTCAAAGACTGGTTCCACTGCCATTTCGTCAAGGTCATACATTACCAGATGGAGAAACTGGGAATCCCACGCGACCAGATAAAGGCTCTCCTTCTCCTCAACAATGCACCTGCCCACCCGTGAGACAAGGACTTGGTGGCTGAGAATGACCGCATTAGGTACATGTTTCTGCCACTTAATACGACTGCTCTCATCCAACCAATGGACCAAGGAGTGATCATGGCAACGAAGCGCCTATACCGCCGGAAGTTCCTGGACGAGGTGATGGTTGTTCTCGAGGACGAGGACGAGCGCAGGGAGGGACAGGACACGTGAGGTCAGCGGACTTTGGAAAACCTTTGCTGCTACAACATCAAGTCTGCCATTTACAACTGGGCCAGTGCATGGAAGGAATCTCTGTCAAGACTCTAGAAAATGGTTGGTCTCGTCTGCATCTCGGAACGGATGTGGAGTACGATTTCCTAGGTTTTGACGTGGATGACTTCCTTGCACGTCTGCATACGCACGGCGACGATGTTGATGTGGACGACGTGCGTGAGTGGTTGGATGACGACAAGGGCAATCCTGGGTATCAGACCCTGTCTCATATCGAAATCGCATCTTCAGTTGCAGGTGTCAGTATCCAGCTTGAAGATTCCAACGAGGACGGCGACGATGATGCGGACTCCTTTCAGCATGACAACTCCAGTCATCCCCAAGCTGAGCGCACTCCGGGAACACCTAGAGTTTGTTCTGGACTACCTGGAACACCCGGACTGCGACAGGGAGATGGGGCCCTTGGGATGTGTGGAGGAAGTGTGTGCTTTCAGACAGCGCATCATAAATCGTCAGAATCATCGTTCCTTGCGTCAATCAACCATTGACAGCTTTTTCAGGCCCGTGACTCCCGTTATGCCCAGCCCTGGCTCCACTCCATTGCCTCCCCAAGACAGGCCCTCATGCTCTGAGCCACAGCCCAGCACATCAGCCACGGTGGAGTCACCGCTCGACGTGAGTTTGTGTCTGTCTTCAGAGTCGTCTGCAGTGGGTACGCCATCACCACGACCCAGTGACGCACCCCTAGGTCACCTCCCTGTGCTACTCTCAGACTCTGACAGTGATTAGACGCCAAGAACTTCTCCACTAGACCACACGGGAATTTACAATGTTGTGCAGTGAAAAAAACAGTGCATTGTGTTAAGGATTTACAGTTATGAGTGAAAAGACAAACACTTTTTGGACTAAATTTAGCGTAAATTAACTTGTGTGTTTTTTATTTAGAAAATGGTTATAAGATTGGAAAGACTTAAAGTGCAGAGTGCAACACTTATTAAGTTACAATGGAGCATAAGTTAGACAAGAGTGCGCAATGTGAAGAGAATGGACTTCTGAGTGCGAATGACTTAGTTCAGTGCAAGACATCATGAACAGCGTACTGCAAGTGCTTCAGGAAATCCTTCTTACTGTCAGAGACTGAGAGGAGGCAGTTATTCATCGAGATGGCCATGGACTTGTTGTAAGTAGGCAGAATGTTTCATACTGTACTCTACTGTATTTTCCATACTATACTTACCTCAAACACCTCATTTCACTCTTTTATGTCCCTTATTGGTGAGAATATGCTATGTCTTAGGTGCTATGCATGTGCCGTAGGGAGGTGTTTTTCTGAGTTAGGCTAGGTTAGGGTCCATAACTACCAGTCCAGGAGCCAGGGACTTGTAGGTACCCAGAATGTTGAATATTGTATGAAACTACCTCAAAAACCTCATTTTATGGTTCTTTTGCATTTATTTCAGTCATTTATGTCCCTTATTGGTGTGATTTGGGTCTTAAATAGGTGCTATGCATGTCCAGAGGGAGTTGTATAGGTGTTTTTCTGAGTTAGGGTCCATAAGTACAAGTCCAGAAGCTGGAGCCCAATATCCGGACAGGACCACTATCCGGACATGCCTGTGGCTCTATTACGTCGGATATTGGAGGGATTACTGTATATATATATATACATACACCCACGCAAATTGACATAGGACCTATGCACAGAATTGCTAGTGAAGAGTTGTCTGTCATTACTTTGTGTTTCCACCTCTACGAAGTGAATTTTTTGGGCAAGAAGTAATTGGCAACTCCTCTGGTGTTGGCAGGAGGTGGTGAAACACTCAGCATGTCAGTGCTTGCCCAGAAGCAAGTGGGAGTATATGTTCCCATTGCTCCAAGCTTGCACCTCGTTCTTTTCGTGTACATTACTGTTTGCCCTGTTATTTTCCTAGAGTCGAGTTGTCATGCCTGGAAAGTACAGCTCAAGGGATGAGAGGGTCCATATCATTGCGTGGAGGCAGGATAATGCCCCTATCAACACGATTTATGAACGTCCTGGACGCACGAAGTCAACCGTCATGAAGATTCTTGTTGCAGCGCGCGGCCTACCACCTGATGTCGTACCAGAGCACAAGCATGGCGGTGGAAAGAAGAGGACGACTTTCAGGTGTACAGATACGCTTTTGAGGAGGGAAGTAATCAAGAATCCTTGACTGACAGCAGCAGAATTGAAGAGAATGCATCCCCATTTGTTACAAGACATCTCAGTTCGAATTATCCAACACCACTTGCAGAAGGAGCTGGGTTTCCCAAGCAGCACTGCAACCAAGAAACTGCTTCTCACTGACTGCATGAAGAAGCAACGCATTCAGTTTGCCAGGAAGTATGCACACTGGACATCGGATGAGTGGAGAAATGTTATGTTTTCCGATGAAAGCACATTTCAAGTGTTCCAGGTGCGTTCTGCCAAGGTTCATCGCCCTGCCTCCCGTACTCGATATGACCCTGCATACACTGTGCCGACTGTTAAGCACCCACAGTCAGTAATGGAATGGGGGTGTTTCTCAGGTGAAATGGGAAGGGGAGGCCTCTATTTTCATCCTAAAAACTTGGTGATGAATGGTGGCTGGTATATTCAAGTTCTGAAAGATCATTTGTTAAACTTTTTTGCTTTTCATGAGTGTGACTTCTTCATGCATGATTGAGCTCCATGTCACAAGTCAAGAAAGGTGACAAAATGGCTTCAGGATAATCAGATTGAGGTCCTTGAGTGGCCTGGCAACAGTCCGGATCTAAATCCGATAGAAAACTTCTGGACGAAGATGAAGAAAATCATGGCAGAGAAGAAGACACCCAATCTGGACAACCTCAAGACTGAACTGACAAATGTTTGGTGCAAAGAAATATCCTTAGATTACTTTAGAGATCTAAGTGATTCCATGCCAAAATGGATCCAACTGGTCCTGAAAAACAAGGGAAACATGATTTCATATTAATGAATGACATTTCATGAACAAACAGTGTGATATACTGTACTATGATTTCAGTGTTTTTTAATACTTTGTGGGGAGAGGTCTTAACTCAATTTGCAGTAGCTGTATATATATATATATATATATATATATATATATATATATATATATACATTGTTACGGAACAGAGAAAGATAATGTACACTTTAAGTGAGAATACTAAAAATCACTACTGTCCCGTAAAGTTCCAGGTTCAAAACAAAAGAGTTAGGTAAAATTACAAGTTAAAGTTTAATGCTCAAACTAACAACAAAACATTCAGGACTCATAAGGATAATGTAATGGCAAAAAAACAGGTTAAATATATGGTTAACTGCAATAGCCTCTATTAACATGAAATTAGCAAGAGTAAATTTACCTAAGTCAGCCCTGATAAAATGAAAATACACTGGGTAATGCTCAGTTAATGCAAGATAAATTATTACAGATCCAAAATAATATTAAAACTGGCTGACAAAATGAATCCTACATAAATTAAAAAAAAAAAACTCACTAGGCCTAAAAATTAACCCTATGCTACACAGCACAAGAAAAAATGCAACAACAGTTATACTCAAATTACACAGCTGCTAGATGGTTGGAGACTTCCTGAGCACTCACAACAATAACTGTATAGGGGAGGACAGAGATGTGAACAAAATGAGGAGTAGAACTAAGTGGCAATGATGCAGAGACTGAGCTCATTATATAGGGGCCAGCAGAGCTTGATACAACTTGTAAGAAGGACGCGCAAATGAAGCCATGGGGACAAAGAGTTGACAATCCCGCTCTGAACAACAGAAAGGACGACTTTCTCTACTATAACGGTAGAAGGGGGGGACTGAGGCAGAACACGCTCGTGATCAAACATGCAGCATACTGTGCGTTAAAATTACACAAAGGATGATGAAATCATAGGCTATGTAACACCTCCCCACAAAGAAAAAGAAATTTACAAAGGAAATTTCTTATTACTCTAAAACAATCTGTCTAAAGTCTAGATAAGCAATCTGCATTGACATTTTCTTTCCCCTTGACATGTTGTATGTCTAATGAATACTCCTGAAGAAGTAGACTCCATCTTGTCAATCTCTGATTTTTATCTTTAAACTTACTAAGGAATTTCAGTGGGTTATGATCGGTATAAATGACTATGGGGTCAAAACCAGAACACAAATAAAATGAAAAATGCTGTAAACCCAAAATCAAGGCCAAAAGCTCTTTCTCAATAGTTGAGTAATTCTTTTGAGGTGGAGTGAACTTCTTACTGTAATAAGATACAGGGTGTTCAATACCCTGATCATCCTCTTGCAGCAAAACAGCCCCAGCTCCTGTATCACTTGCATCAACAGCCATCTTAAAAGGCTTAGCAAAATTTGGAGTAGCGAGCACTGGCTGACTTAATAGGATAGCTTTAAGTTTGTTGAAAGAGGATTCACAGTTATCGGTCCAGACAAATTTAACTCCCTTTTTCAGTAGGTCTGTAAGTGGTGATACAAGAATTGAAAAGTTAAGAACAAATCTCCGGTAATAACCTACCATTCCCAAAAATCTTTGTAGCTCTTTCCTACTTTTAGGTCTGGGAAGATCATTTATAACCTGAACCTTAGCTGCTGGTGGTGCAACATGTCCATCACCAATTACGTACCCAAGGTACTGAACTTTAGCTTGACCAAACTCACACTTTGATAAATTAGCTACAAGATTAGCCTGATCTAAACGGTCAAGAAATTTACTGACATGGCATAGGTGATCTTTCCAGTTGTCACTGAAGATTAATACATCATCAATATAAACAACACACCCTGCCAAACCCTCTGTTACAACATTCATGAGCTTCTGAAAAGTGGCTGGTGCATTCTTCATACCATATGGCATTACGGAACATGCAAAAGTCTTTCCTAGTGTTACAAAACATGAGATCTCCCTAGCACATTCAGTCATAGGTACTTGCCAGTATCCCTTTAACAAATCAAACTTACTTATGTATCTAACCTTTCCGATCTTGTCTATGCAATCTTCCACGCGAGGGAGAGGGTAAGTGTCTGTTTTGGTTATCTGATTAACACGTCTGTAGTCAATGCAAAGCCGCTGTGACCCACCTGGCTTAGGGACTAAAGTGACAGGAGAACTCCACTCGCTCTGACAGGGCTCAATCATCTTGTGGTCCAACAGGTAGCCAAGCTCCTTCTGGATGAGAGGAACTTTCACTGGGTTCACACGGTAAGGAGGCAGTTTAATTGGCTTTGCGTCTCCAACATCGACATCATGCATCAACACAGTGGTTCTTCCTGGAGTGGCACGGAACACTTGCGGGTACTCCTGCAGTAATACCGAAAACTCCTGCCTTTCCTCGGGAGGTAGATGAGAAAGCTTAGTCTGGAGATGATTCATGATATCAGGATTCTTCCCCAAACTATCACTCAGGTTCATACTGCATGGGAGAGCTTCACTTGCAGACTCGGGTGGAACAGCTACAGTGCAGACTGGATTATTTTCGTCCCGCCTGTGATATAACTTTATCATGTTGATGTGACATAGTTGCTTGTTCTTTCTACGATCTGGTGTGGCGATGACATAGTTGACATCACTGAGTTTCTTCTCCACGAAATAAGGACCACTAAACTTGGCTTGAAGAGGTTGCCCATGCACTGGTAGCAGAATCAAAACCTGATCTCCTGGCTGAAAGTGGCGTAACCTGGACTTCTTATCATACCAAGTCTTCATCTTCTCCTGAGCAGCTCCTAAATTCTCTCTCGCCAGCTGTAAAGCAGTGGACAGCCGTTCTTTGAACTTCATCACATACTCCAGCAGGTTGACGTCATCTTCCTCCGACAGCCAGCATTCCTTGAGTAGCTTAAGGGGTCCTCTTACTTCATGGCCAAACAGTAGTTCAAAAGGTGAGAAGCCCAGTGATTCATTTGGAGATTCTCTTGCGGCAAGTACAACGAATGGAAGACCTTTATCCCAGTCTTTCTGATGTTCCAAACAGTATATCTTGAGCATCGATTTGAGTGTTTGATGATATCTCTCCAACGCTCCTTGGGTCTGGGGATGGTAAGCTGAAGATGTGATCTGGGTGATGCCCAACTCTTTCAGAGACTGCTTGAAAACATTTGACATGAAATTACTTCCTCGGTCTGACTGTACCTCCTTGGGCAGACCAAACTTTGTGAAGAACCCTAGCATTTCCTTAACCACGTTCTTTGCTGAGATATTTCTAAGTGGAATGGCTTCAGGATAACGAGTAGCCATATCAATCAGGGTCAACACATAAGAAAATCCTGAAGAAGTCTTAGGAAGAGGGCCCACAATATCCACCAACACACGGGTGAATGGCGCCTCAAAAGGAGGAATGGGAACTAGAGGTGCAACCTTTTCTGTCTGATTACACTTCCCCACAACTTGACAGGTGTGACAAGACTTACAATACCAGGAAACATCCTTGAAGATACCTGGCCAGTAGAAGTGTTTCAAAATGCATGCCACAGTCTTCTTCACTCCAAGGTGTCCTGCCAAACTGGAATCATGAGCCACTCTAATGATATCCTGCCTACAAACGTGAGGGATGACAACTTGATGTACAACCTCCCATTCACAGTCGGCTGATGCTGTTGGGGGTCTCCACTTCCTCATAAGTACTCCTGACTTTACATAATAACAAGTAGAAGCACCAGCTGACTTTTCTTCACTGTAAGCAGAGTTAGCTAGACCTTTCAACTCAGGGTCAGCAACCTGCAACTCAACCAACTCTTGACGAGACAAATTATCAACACTACGGGGTACTGCCTCATCTGGTGAGTGGTCCAAATTAGCAAGAAAAGTGTCAGCTAGGATAACATCATCATCATCATTATCCTCTAAATCACCAGTAACTTTAGACTTAGCCCTAGTGACAGCACATGCAGGGAACACATCAGGGACACCACAATCCTGGGCCGCAGCCACTGGCTCACTAGACAACTGAGGAGCTGGACACACTTGACTTCCACCAATATCATTTCCAAGTAGGAAAGTTACACCTGACATTGGGAGTGTCTCAACCAACCCAACCATAACGGAACCATTAACAAAACCAGACTCTAAATTCACTCTGCACAGAGGGACAGAGAAGTAATTATTCCCTACACCTTGTAAGCTTACAGTTTCATCAGAGGAATTAACATTAGAGCCTAGAACACTGGTCAGCATAAGGGATTGGCAAGCACCTGTATCACGATATATTTTAACTGATTTCCTGTCATTACTGTCCAGAGGACTGACAAAACCATCAGACAGGAAATTAGCACATGAACTCTTGAGAGTGTCACCCACGTTACTGCTCAAAGAGGAGCTCCATCATGAGAATTTAAGTTACCCCTCAAAGCAGGTTCAGTTAACTCAGTTAAAGAATTCTGGGAACTCTCAAGAGTGGACACTAGACCAATTGACTGAATATTTAAAGACTCCTTTTTGTTCACATCACGCTGTCTCCTGAAACATTTCTCCGTAGTATGACCAAGCTTACTACAATAAGTACATTTACTTTTCTGAAATCTAGAGGTGAAGCTGGTATTTACTTCCTGAGAAACATCATCTTTATTCTCTTTCCTGTTACCTGTACTCTGAGTAGAGGCAACGTACTTACTCTCAGCTTTCCCTTTTTTCTTTAGAATATCTCTTGTGAGTGAGAACATATTCATCAGCTAAAACTGCAGCATCAGACAAATTATCTATTCTTCTCTCATCAAGATATAGGCTTACATCTTTATTAATACACCTCTTGAAGTCCTCCAGCAAAATCATCTGCTTAAATTTACCAAAATCAGAATTCACATTCTTAGAATTTAACCACTGCTCTAACAGATCTTCTTTGATTTTTGCATACTCAACATGGGATTGCTTATCTTGCTTGTAAGTTGTCCTAAATTTTACTTGATAGGCTTGAGGAACAAGCTCATAGGCCTTAAGAATCAAGCTCTTAACTACATCATAATTATCAGATTGATCCTGAGGCAAAGATGCATAAGTTACTTGAGCTTTACCGGTGAGAACAGTTTGAAGGAGTACTGGCCAATACTTTTTGGGCCAATTAAAACTGTAGCTACCCTCTCAAACAACTGAAAATACTTTGTTAAATCAGATTCATTAAAAGGAGGGACAAGTTTAACATTTTTAGCCACATCAAAATCATCAGAGCTAGATGATCCAGTTCCACCTTGTTTCATGCGATACTCATGGTCTGCCTGAATCCTGGCAAGTTCAATTTGTGCCTGTATCTGTGCCTCCTGAATTCGAGCCTGAGACTCCGCCTCCTTAGCATTTGCCTGAAATTCAGCCTCCTGAATACGAGCCTGAGACTCAGCCTCCTTAGCACGTGCTTGAAATTCAGCCTCCTTAACACGAGACTCCACCTCCTTAGCCTGAGCCTCCTGCAGGGCTAGCTGTAACTTAGCTAATTCAATCTGCGTTTGCTCATTTGGAGGAGTTACATTAAACAAGCTTTCATTAATCATGTCAACAATTTGATCTTTAGAATGATGAGAGCGAACAGCAATTCCCAATTGTTGAGCAACAAGCTTAAGTTCATTCTTTGTTCTGTTTTCTACATCACACACTGTTTGCACATTTGACAAAAAATCTTTGGCTTCATCAAGTGTAGTAATAGTAGACATCATGAATAAATCACAGTCACAAAATATCAAGCAATATCCTTATGATAATATCCTGAATATCCTGATATGAGGTCGCCAAATTTATGTTACGGAACAGAGAAAGATAATGTACACTTTAAGTGAGAATACTAAAAATCACTACTGTCCCGTAAAGTTCCAGGTTCAAAACAAAAGAGTTAGGTAAAATTACAAGTTAAAGTTTAATGCTCAAACTAACAACAAAACATTCAGGACTCATAAGGATAATGTAATGGCAAAAAAACAGGTTAAATATATGGTTAACTGCAATAGCCTCTATTAACATGAAATTAGCAAGAGTAAATTTACCTAAGTCAGCCCTGATAAAATGAAAATACACTGGGTAATGCTCAGTTAATGCAAGATAAATTATTACAGATCCAAAATAATATTAAAACTGGCTGACAAAATGAATCCTACATAAATTAAAAAAAAAAAACTCACTAGGCCTAAAAATTAACCCTATGCTACACAGCACAAGAAAAAATGCAACAACAGTTATACTCAAATTACACAGCTGCTAGATGGTTGGAGACTTCCTGAGCACTCACAACAATAACTGTACAGGGGAGGACAGAGATGTGAACAAAATGAGGAGTAGATCTAAGTGGCAATGATGCAGAGACTGAGCTCATTATATAGGGGCCAGCAGAGCTTGATACAACTTGTAAGAAGGACGCGCAAATGAAGCCATGGGGACAAAGAGTTGACAATCCCGCTCTGAACAACAGAAAGGACGACTTACTCTACTATAACGGTAGAAGGGGGGGACTGAGGCAGAACACGCTCGTGATCAAACATGCAGCATACTGTGCGTTAAAATTACACAAAGGATGATGAAATCATAGGCTATGTAACAACATATATATATATATATATATATATATATACACTCCATCCTCGAGTGCCGCGGGCAATAGGGACTGGACAAGGACCGTGGTACCCAAATCCACGTTACCCAGACCATATGTTTGCATGTATAACAGTACAATGTGTTCTGGCCTCTTTCCAAAACTCACTTTTACCACTTCTTACCAACCTACCCTGCATAAATTACTCCCTACTTATTCCCACGATCAGGTAAAACACTGAAAGAGATTAATAAAAAACATGAATGGTATGAGAAAGGCATTAACAAAATAGGATGGGTACCCTTGCGATGTTGCCAAACTCTGCAGCACTCTCCCCTCGCCCCCCACCCACACTATTGTTGTCATTGTTATGTTGTTGCTGTCCCTGCACATCCCTCTTCAACATCAAAGTCGATTCCTTCGAAGTCCAGGGCTAAAACAATGGAGCTGACCTCGATGTCTGGTGTAACATCATCATTGGCATTAGCAAGATGCGAGTCGTCGTCGGCAATGGCGAGGCCTGCCGTCTGGCCCGGAAATAACTGGGGCTGTATTTATCATAGTGGCCTTCCCCATTCACAGTAGTCCGTTCCCAAGCTCTAAAACACAGCACAATTGTGAGACGTTCCTAAGAGTTATCATAGTCTAATGAAAGCCTCGAACATTGCTATCGGTGAAGGAACGCTAAGGTTAGCAGATATATGAAAGCTACACAAACAAGTTGAGATTGACATCATTACGCAACAGGAAAATAAAATGTTACCAGTAATTCAATAAATGTTTGATTATAATAGCAAATTCATCATAAAACTTTTTTTGTCCACGGCTGAAAACATAACTACTGATTCCCAATTATCTTAATTCCTTCTCTACCTACTATCAAAGTCTCTACTCTCTCGTTGAAATAATATGTTTGCATGTATAACGGTACAATGTGTTCTGGCCACTTTCCAAAACTCACTTTTACCCGTTCTTACCAGCCTACCCAACATAAATTACCGCCTACTTATACCCACCACCAGGTAAAACATTGAAAGAGATGGAACTATTGTCCTATTTATTAAGAACATAAATGGTATGAAAATAGTATTAACAAAAACAAAAGTGTACTTTTCACAACAATAAATATTCATATTTTCATATCAAATAAAATCGTTAGGCAGAGTACCCGTGTCTTACTGATATAGCTCTGGAGCACTCGCCCCTCTCCCCCCACCCCCACTGTTGTTGTCATTGTTAAGTTGTTGCTGTCCCTGCACATCCCATCTTCATCATCAAAGTCGAATCCTTCGAAGTCCAGGGCTGAAACAATGGAGCTGTCCTCGTCGTCAGGTGCAGCATCACCATCGGCATCAGCAAGGTGTGAGTCGTCGGAGGATGATGTATCTTGCGGCAGTGGAGAGGCATGCTGTCTGGCCCGGAAATAACTGGTGATGAGCTGCTGTTGGCGAGCACTGACCCTGTCATTAAACATGTCAGTGTAGGTCCTCAATGCACTCAAGACCATGGCCACACTGAGGTTTGCCCGTTCCTGGTTGGGGTCATTGTTGGTGATGGTGTGGGTCAGCTTTTCGATTATCTCCACCACCTCCCACAAGATGTGTGTGGGTGGCTCTCCTGTAGGCCTGCCATCATTCAGGTCGTCCTCCTCTTGTTCCCCATCCTGCTGCTCCTCCTCCAACTGATCCAACATTTCCTCGGTGTCAGGCTGCAGGTTAGGGGAGATGAGCTCATGAATGTCACCTGCATCCACTGACTCAAAACCAGCCACTCGTCTTGCTGCCTCCACTGCCCGGCTGACAGCCGCCTCCACTGCCTGCGGCTCACATGGCAACACCAACTTGTGACCTGGCAAGCCCTCTAACACGTTCCGCCAGGCGTGGTGGATCGTGGCTTGATTCACCTCCTTCCATGCAACTACTAAAGCATCCACAGCATCTTTTATATTGAAATTTCTCCAAAATTGGAAGACTGTCATGGCCTCTCTCGAAGCAGGAGTGGATGTATGGGTGGATGCAGATACAGGAGGTGGTGGAGAATCTCTGCTAGTCCCTGGTATAGGCGAGGATGATCGTGATGGTGGTGGTGGGGATTCTGCATCGGACATTTCCATGAGCTCTTCCTGGGTGTCTGTCGCTGCATCCAGCATCACAAACGTCCTCCTCGCATATGCCGACTTGAAAATACTGATCACCTCTTGGTCCAAAGGCTGAAGGAGAGAAGTGGTATTTGGGGGCAAGAAAACCACCTTTTGTTGCGATGCCTGTCAACCATAAGTCTTGAATGACCAGGTGCATTATCAAGTAACAGGAGAATCTTGAAGTCGAGATTCTTCCTGCGACAGAACACCTCAGTCTCTTTTACAAAACACGCATCAAACCACTGAAGACTGATGGCCCCAGACATCCACCCCTTTTTGTGACTCAACCAACGAACATTTAATTTACCCATGTCCGTATTACGGTAGGCGCAGGGGCGTTTTGAGCGGTGAATCACAAGGGGTTTAAGCTTGCACGTGCCTGAGGCATTGCACCCCAGGAGAACCGTGACCTGGTCCTTCGAGGCCTTAACTCCCCTAGCACTCCCCTCCTTCATGGCGATGTACATTTTTTTGGGCATTTTCTTCCAGTAAACACCCGTCTGGTCAGCGTTAAAAATCTGGTCTGCGGTGTAGCCCCCCTCTGTGATAATGTCTCTTAAGAAACTAGGGAACTCTATGGCTGTGGTCGTGTCGGCACCAGCGGCTTCCCCACTTATTTTAACACTTTTCAACTTACTTCTTTTCACAAAGGAAGACAACCACCCATTAGACGCTTTGAATGGAGGCGAATTACGGTAATTTAGTCGTTTGGCTACTTCAGCATAATAAAGTTTTGCCTTCTCTCGTATCATGCGGCCGTCAGTAGGGACGTTGTTCTTTCTCTGGCGCTCCACATAACGTCCTATCAGTTTCTCAGTCATCTTCAGGACAACATTACGAACTTTTACTACTGCCAGGTTCGCATCACTAGGGTTTCCTTGCACGATCTTCTTTATCTTCTCCCGGTCCTTCCAAATCGTTCTGATGGTGCTTTCATTCACGCCATGCTTTTTCGCCATTACTACCTGCCTTTTTCCTTTCTCTGACTCCTTTACTATCTCATACTTCTGTGCATACGTGAAGGTACGTCTCTTTCTCGGTGGCTGGGGCTGATCACGTGGCATGATTCAAGAGGCAATGTCCTCACTCAAACCCCCACAAAAAAGAAAAAAAATCTTGCGGCAGAGCACGGTCAGTACTAGATACAGCAGGAGAAAGGTTCTAAGTGATGATTTTTAAGCGGGATATGCTAGAATGCGGATGAAATTATGCTAGATTAGTATAAAATGCTAAGTCTCGTTTTCATGTTTTCAATACATTCGGTTTCTGTTATCTTCAAAGACTTATATAGTATTACCAGGTTGTTAACTGTATAAAAAAGGGAACAAAAAACCTTGCTGCAGAGCATGGGCAGTACTACCTAAGGCAGGAGAAAAGGTCAAAGTGACGATTCTAAGCGGGATATGCTAGACTGCGGATGAAATTATCCCAGATTGGCATAAAATGCTAAATCTTTCGTTGTTTTCAATACGTTTGGTTTCTGTTATTTTTAAAGATTGATATAGTATTACTAGGTTGTTAACTGTGTAAAAAAAAGAATAGAAAATCTTGCTGCACACCATGGGCAGTACTAGCTGAGACAGGAAAAAGGGCTAGAGTAACGATTTCTAAGCGGGAATTGCTAGATTGCGGCTGAAATTATGCTAGATTGGCATAAAATGCTAAATCTTTCATCGTTAATACGTTTGGTTTCTTTTTTTTTTTTTTAAGATTGATATGGTATGACTAGGTTGTTGACTGTATGCACTCATATCCTTAAGAATAAGTCTTTTGACAAAAACCATCATATTAATCATGCTTGTTAACTCGTACACGTCCACCCGCCACCAGTCGTGATTTCCTGGTAAAGTATGGTTCGTTTCACACTTTCCATTCATGATCATATTACACAAGTATCTGTCTTTTATGAGGCTTGTTAATTAATGTCACCTCTAGAATATTCCTGGGTTATAAGTGAAAAATTATTCCTTCAGATAATTCCGCTAGCGACTAAGTGATAAACATTGCTGCAATGGAAAAACTCATCTGGATATTTAGCGACTTTTTCACTGATTTAGCTGCCATCATCAACAGTTGCTGAATACATTCGTGGATGTAGCCACATCGTGGTTATACATTCACGCCCTTTGATAATTATTAGCAATACTATATGTATAACACAGCAATACCATATGCTATAAACTAAAGTCTACGCAAGGTTTATTACACACGGGAGTGAGGAGTAGTATCTGAGTAGTATAGATAGAGTAGTGTATGGCATAACAGCATCAGCCCTTGCTAACCTTAATATTTACTCTGATATCAGAAATATGCCAAAATAATTCAGAATTTCATAAACTTATCCCAAATTTAGTATGCTAACAACTATAATAAATCTGGTCTTGCTGGAAAGGAATACAGGTACCCCAATATAAACCAGCCAGCCATGGCCGTTTTGGCAGGTGACGTAACCACGCGCGCCTTTCAAATTTCGTCGTCAGGCCAGCTGACTTCCCGCGTGAGCTCGAGTTTTTCCGCGTGTGGAGAAATACCTATCGCATTATGCTGGCCGCGTTAGAACAAAAACGCGGTACTCAACCAGGTGTTACTCGAGGATTGAGTGTATATTTATACTGTATATTTATACTGTATATATATATATATATATATATATATATATATATATATATATATATATATTATATATGTATACTGTATATATATATATACTGTATATATATATATATATATATTATATATGTATATATATATATACTGTATATATATATATATATATATATATATATATATATATATATATATATATATATATATATATTATATATATATATATATTTATTTATATATATATATATATATATATATATATATATGAGGCGTCTAGAGCCACAGGGGCATCCCCACCAATATACTGGTTTTGAGTTAGGTAGGGGAGACAACAGGCTTAACCCTCTTCTCAGTGACAGCACTGGTTGCCATACAAGATTCGGCCTTCTGGACAGTGGTAGAGGTGCTCAAAGTCACGTGGGTTTGTCCATGCTGCCGGGCGAACAAATCAGAGCAGGCAGGCATCTAAGCCACACGCCCAAACCAATCAGCATTATCACTTTCTGCCACTCCCCCAGAGCAGCCAATCAGCAAGCTTGTGGCCCGCCCAGTGTGACGATGAGGCTTCCTTATCGTGTTCACTGAGGTGTATAATTATTACGTATTGGATTTTTACCCCATTTATCGTGGATTATTGGTGACAAGATGAGTTGTTGTTATTGGGGTTGAAGGAGGGGTGACAAAATGAGTTCATCACATAGTTACAGTGAGGAGGTGGTGCCAATAACCTCTCGTAAGTGTCAGAAGTGTGTGGAGAAGTGGAAAAAGGTAGAAAGGAAGAGGAAAAGAGAATGGTGAGGGGAGACAGCGGGAGGGGGCGTGGCACCGAGAAGGCAGAGTTGGATGTCGATCTCCTAGATGACGACCCCACCATTTAACCCCCCACTACCCCTTCTCAATTTACTTAAGCACTACACTACTTTTTTTTTTTTAGTGTTATTATTTCAATATATTATGGTAGAGGAAAAATAATAACTGCATTGATTACAGTTTTAGTTGTCAAAAACATGAAATTACAGTAATAATTATTCGTTTATTAATATTAAGTGAACTGGAATCTTCAGTTAATAAAGTTTTGTACATTAATACATTCGTTGATGTTTTTTCTGCTATGTTTTTAAATCCCTACAATATGTTATTATGCCCACTTATAAATTGGGGGTTTGGTTTACTGCCTATCTTGTGGTTACGGTTATTATTGTTTTGTTTTTTTGGCTTTACATGTAGAGCATAGGCACTGATGATCATTTTGATGCATAAAAGGTTTGTTTATTGCCTTCTGGCTATGACGTTACCATAAACACAACTTTAAAGCGTCATAACTCAAAAGTACATTTTGGCGCTGATGCCCCTTTGGTTCTAGACGCCTCATATATATATATATATATATATATATATATATATATATATATATATATATAAATATATATACTGTATATCTATCTATCTGTCTATCTACAGTAAAAGTCCAATATTTCGGCATCCAATTCCCCGGCAAATCTGACATTTCGGCAGTTTTGAGAAATAGTCCCATTTACGAAAATCTCCGATCGTTCGGCAGATTCTCCGATTTTTTTCGTCAGTCTTGAAATTCTCCATGAGGCTCGCCAGCTAGCTACCCGCCTTTACCCGCCTTAGTGAGTGAGATAGTGAAAGTGAGGGAACGAGTCTACCACTGCCATGAAGCTCAGAGGCTAGCTCTTTCTCCTATAGCATAAAGAGAGGACAAACATGTAGTGAGTCTAGCATGGGAAAGAGAATCTGTTTCGCCATTCTTCCGAGTTGTTGCCGTGCTGCTACCGACTTCTCTTCTTCTGTGTGCTTTGTGAACTTCGTACCGAAATACCTCTGAAATTACTATTCGAGTGTGCTGTAAGCACCGTAACATCAGACAGGAGCTTTGTAACACCTGAGTGGACCAGCCGTGTGTTGTGAACAGTATAAACATCTGCGTGCTTTGAAAATGGCCTCCACGTGTGGAAAGTTAACTGGTGTTAGCAAGAAGCGTACACATAAGATGTGGACTTCTTCCAGCATTAGCAGACTCCAATCAACCCCTTCTATTGTACATATGTAAATAAGGAACCTACTATAAGTTTTGGTAAGTGCATGTGAACTTGTAGGCCTACTGTACCATTACATTTATATACAGTATGTTCACTAATTTCTTTATTTTTCATATTCATGTATAGTACTGTATTCATTACAGTATTGTACAGTATCAAACAGTATACAGTACTCTCTCCAAACACATTTGTAATGATATGAGTAATGATGATAGTGTTCACCGAAACATGTAAGGTACTGAGTGGGTAGGGTTTTCGATAATTCGGCAATTTTGATATTTCGGCACTTGCCTGGTCCCATAGATGCCGAAAAATCGGACTTCTACTGTATCTATCTATCTATCTATCTCTATATATATATATATATATATATATATATATATATATATATATATACATATATACTGTAATCAGTTTGTGGCCACCCCAAACGGGATTGAGGCGTCTGGCAATAGATAGATAGATATATATCTGTCTATCTATCTATCTGTCTATCTATATATACAGTAATCCCTCCACTATCCGATGTAATAGAGCCAAAGGCATGTCCAGAAAGTGGTCCTGTCCGGATAGTGGGCCTCAGCCTCCTGGACGTGTACTTATGGACCCCAACTTAGAAAAACACCTATACAGCTTCCTCTGGACATGCATAGCACCTATTTAAGACCCAAATCACACCAATAAGGGACATAAAAGACTAAAATAAATGCAAGAGAACCAAAGAATGAGTTGTAGAAGTGAGTTTATACAATATTTAACATTCTATGTACTTACAACAAGTCTCTGGCTCCTGGACTGGTAGTTGTGGACCCTAACCTAGCCTAACTCAGAAAACACCTCCCTTCTGCACATGTATAGCACCTAAGACCCTATTCACACCAATAAGGGACATAAAAGAGTGAAATGAGGTTTTAGAGGTAAGTATGGAAATTACAGTACAATAAGAAACATTCTGGGTACTTACAAGTCCCTGGCTCCTGGACTGGTACTTATGGACCCTAACCCAGCCTAATTTTGAAAGCCACCTAAATAACTCCCTACAGGACATGCATAGCACATATTTAAACCTATTTAAGACCCTATTCACACCACTAATGGACATGAAGCTTGAAATGAACGAGAAGGAACCAAAGAATGAGGAATTAGAAGTGATTGTACCTCATCCAGGGTAATTACAGCACGTTTGTGGCCGCCTTTTGTAAGGTTTTGGCAGTGGTGAAAATGCTCTTGAAGCACATACAGTAATCCAGTGTTGTGCTGCACTTATAGTAATTCTTTGCACTGTGAGTTATAACTGTTTAACACTGCACATTGTTAATTGCACCAGGCCAGATTCAACTGCCTTTTGCACTCCACAGCTAATCCTTTGCACTCTAAATTCTAATTTCTTAACACTGCACAACATTGTAAATTCCCGTGTGGTCTAGTGGCGAGGTATTGCAGTTTATTCTCTGTTTATTCACAAAAAAAACGAGCACGTGTGGCTCCCATTACGATGTGCTACATCCGCGATCAAAGTTAGGCAATAACTGTTTAGGTGTTGCTGAGGGGGAAACTGAGTTGCCAGATTGCAATGGCCACATTACCAAACTCCTCAATTTTCTTTACCAAATTTAACATTTCATTACCAAATTTGTAAAGCTAGCATTTATGTTTCACTAATTATACATACAAGTGGAAATACATGTAATCACTCTTCTCATAAGTAACAGCATGTTGGTTATTTTCACGCTATGTACGTTAGCAGATTAATCAGAGAGAGCAAACAATCCACCATATCCATCCTTTGTATCATCATACATGTGACAAATCAGTTTGATGATGCATTACTCTGATTCATTACCAAACGAATTTTTCATGATTAAATTGGCCCACATTTGGTAATGAAGAATACCAAATAGCAACCCTGACAGGGGAGGGGGAGGGGGGAGGGGGGGAGGAAGGAAGGGGTGAGGGTCTGTGGTGTAACAGCTGTTCGGCGCTGCATGGCAATTTCAAATTACGGGTGGGAAAAAATTCCTATTTTGGGGGGAGTTTTTCTTTTTTTGGCCATTTTTGGGTTCCTAAGATCCAGCCCCACAATGTCCGGTAAGTGGGGATGTCCGGAAAGTGGGCATCCGGATAGTAATGGGATTACTGTATATATATATATATATATATATATATATATGGAAGGGTGTGTGAAAGGAGGAAATTGAAAGTAAATGAGAATAAGAGTAAAGTGATGAAGTGTACGAGGTTGATAGATGGTAGGGGGATGAATATAGTTTTGAATGGTGAGTTGCTTGAGGAGGTAGATTGTTTTAAATATCTAGGGTCACATGTTGCTGTGGATGGAAGAATAGATGCAGAAGTGAAATTTAGAATAAATGAAGTGGGAAAGGTGCTGGGAGGAATGAAAAAAGTATTTAAATGTCGTTCACTTAGAATGGATGTAAAGAGAAGGCTGTATGAGGGTGTTGTGGTACCGACTGCATCATATGGGGCTGAAACATGGAATATGGGTGTAGCAGAGAGGAAAAGTTTGAATGTAATGGAGATGAGATGTCTGAGGAGTATGTGTGGAATGACGCGTATGGATCGAGTGCGAAATGATGAAGTGCGAAGGAGAACTGGAGTTGTTCGGGAGATGGCTGGTAGAGTTGAGCAGAGGGTGTTGCAATGGTTTGGGCATATGGAGAGAATGGATCATGAGCGATTGGTGAAAAAGATAACTAGATCTGATGTGAGAGGTGTAAGGCTGAGAGGAAGACCATGAATAGGATGGATGGACAGTGTGAAGAGAGCGCTGGATGCGAGAGGGATGTCTGTTGAGCAAGGAAGAGTGGCTGTGCGCGACAGAAATAAATGGAGAGAAATTGTGAATGAATAAGTGATGACGCAGCCCTGAGGGGATATTCTCCCGCATTTGGTCTGATCAGCTAGTCAGGTCAGGTGCGGGTAAGGGGATGGGTCTGTTATGATGTGGCAGGGGTAAATCAGTTCTGCTGTCGGGCCCTGCTGCGGATGTCACTGATTCCATTGCGCAGTTGACCCTTGTGCGGTGTGATGCGGTGAGGATCTGTCCGTTCTCGCCTTTGGAGCTAAGATGCGAATGAATGTGTTTGAATGGATGAGTAAATGGAGAGTGAGTCGTCCTGTCTCAGCTACCTCCCTTTCCTTGGGGGAAGCAGCCTAGGTATATAGATAGATAGATATATATATATATATATATGTATATATATATATATATATATATATATATATATATATATATATATATATATATGTATATATATATATATATATATATATATATATATATATATATATATATACATGTATATATACTAGTATATATACTGTATACAGTACCCTCGCGTCCAACACGGTAATATTGCCATGCATGGGTCCCGTGTTGGACCAAAAACGTGTTGGACAAACAACAGAGCTTATGGGGAAAAATAAATTATGTCAGCAACCCTAGGAAAAGTCACCCTAAGTACCAACCATATACCTATACATATGTTGGTACTCCTGTAATTATAATAAAGGGTACTGTACTATGAATGATAACTAACCTTTTAGGACGGTGTTGGTGGGCTTGCTGGGAATGGAAGGTGATGTCCGAGGCTGTATGTAGTCCTACTAGGTCCCTTGAGGATGGCTGCTGGTGTCACTAGTGGATAATGGCTGCTGCTTCCCCTCAACCTCCCTCATAAATCCTTTGAAATTCCTTTCCCCTTTCTTCTGCCTCTCTATGAATTCTAGCTTGGTGGCCTGAGGGAGGTGCCGCCGCTTCTTGGGGTTCTCAGTAGGCATCGTGAGCAGGGTAAAATGCAGTAGCAAGGGGAGAAAATACAGCGAGAAAAAAGCACCATCCAATGTGAATTATGCGACTGAATGGCACTGTGGCGGGAGAAATTTAAACAAAACATCATGTGAGAGCAGAAGTGTTTTTCATTGGGCGACATCACGATCACGTCATGATAGTGGGTGGGGGATTCTACTTGATCAGAAGTTTTGATTGGCTGTCAGCGTCACGGGAACGTCCAGTATGACCGTGTTGGACCAGGGGTGATCGTGCTAGAGGCGAACTCTGCGGATTTCACCCACTTCTCGGAGCTCCGTCAGTGTTATGCTTATGCACCCGTTTTACAGTACTTAAATCGTATTAAATTGTACTAATTTTTTGCTCTCCGTGCTGGACGCAAATCGTGCTGGACAAACGCGTTTTGGACGCGATGGTACTGTATATATAGAGATATATATATATATATATATATATATATATATATATATATACAGTATATATAGCAACCCCCACTTTACGATATATATATATATATATATATATATATATATATATATATATATATATATATATATATATATACACACAGTACAATCCCAGTTAACTGGATGGCTTGGGTAATTTACCTTCCCGGTTACAGATTTTTCCCGTATTTCTGATTTTCAAGTCAAATCTATACAAAGGCAATCACAGCAGTAAATACAGTTCAGGT
This sequence comes from Coenobita brevimanus, assembly GCF_032717465.1. Classification (NCBI taxonomy): domain Eukaryota; kingdom Metazoa; phylum Arthropoda; class Malacostraca; order Decapoda; family Coenobitidae; genus Coenobita; species Coenobita brevimanus. Next base: position 62,463,340 of record NC_137054.1, read on the forward strand.
ACTCACCAGTCACATTAGGGGTTACACTAAGAGATTCCGCCTGAAAAACTGCCTTGTAAACACACACCATGGTCATAATGCACGTGAGTGCAATGTCTAGCAATTTGCAGTACTGCAAATTGCACCAGTCCATTGTTTACCGAATTACTGTATTCATTATATGTACTGTACTCATTAAAATTGAAAAATAAAATAAAGAAATAAAAGCTTGAACATTTATTAGTGAACTGATGATGTGTTAAGACTGCACTGTAGAATTATCACGACACCTGTGCCCCCACCCCACGTGAGTTTTGTTTACGTTTCTGACCCCGACTGTTCTTCTTCCCCACCTGACCTCCATCACTCCACCCCTCACCCGCCACTCAGCTGTTTTGCAGAAAATAAAATAAATGATGTACGTATGAAATGCAGGCATATTATTTATTTATTTTTCTTCCAACAAAGTAAACTTTTATTCCTATTAACATTTTTATTCAGCCATTAGTGTTTTATAATGTTCGCCTTTTTCAAGTCTGTTGCATATGTCCAGCTTCTGTTTCAAGGTAAGCACGATACGCTTACGTTTAGTTTGCACTTTAGGCATTTTGGAGTGTACAAATTACCGTCTATCAGAGGAACACAATAGCAAGAGAGCTTGTTTACTGTCTGGTGGCAAAAAGCAGACTGGTGATTTTTGGAGGGTGTGGAGGATGACTGAATTCAAGTAGGGGAAAGAGGGGGAGAGGAGGGGTGGTTAAGAGGATTTGCTAGGGATTTACATTAGCCGGGAATGCCTTCACCTCGCTTTGTCTGACTTCACCCAGCCTCGCGTGACACGATCAAACGGCGGTTTGGTGGTCCATTCAAATTGGCGCACAGTTATAACTTACTGACATTTTTACCAGCCCTTGAATTTTCCCGTTTTTCTGAGTATTCCGTTTGTCTGGATACCGGATAGCTGGGATTGTACTGTATATATATATATATATATATATATATGTAGCAACCCCCACTTTATGAAATATATATATATATATATATATATATATATATATACAGTAAAAGTCCTATTATTCGGCATCAATGGGACAGGGATGATGCCGAGAAATTGGATTTGCCAAATAATAAAAAAACCCTACCCACTCAGTACCTTAAATATATTGGTGAACATTGTCATCACCACTTATGGTATTACAACTGTGTTTGGAGAGAGTACTGTATACTATACAATACTGTAATCAATACAGTACTATACCTGAATCTGAAATATATATACAGTATAAATTAGTGAACATGTACAAGTGTAATGACACAATAGGCCTACAAGTCAGATAACACTTCCTGGATGGCCGAAATGATATTAAATATTACCTACCAGCTCAGTACATCACTTGTATAGGTGAACTCATCACAACTTATATTATTATAAATATGTTTGGAATGAATACTGTATACAGTACTGTTTCCAAACACAAAATAAAATAGTCGGATAATTGCATAAAATAATGTGAAGGAATATGAACTGGTAAGGTCTTTCTGATGATAGTTAAACGTACATTTGGCACTAATTCTTTTGTTCATTTTTTTTTTTACATATGAAAGGGAGAGTATTGATGCAAACAGTACTGTATTCCATTAACCCCTTAACCCTTTAAACGCGGCCGTGTACAGCCGATCCCCCCCGTGTGGCGGGGTTGTAGCGGGGTCTGAGTACCTGTGGGAAAATATTTGCCAAAATTCAGAGATTAATCCTAGAACATTAAGATTTTTATGGCATATAGTACTTACATTCAGCTTTCGCCTGAGACAGGTGTTGAGCCTTCGTGGACTACCAAAGGACTTGTGGAGACCTGCAAAGTTGGGTAACAAAGTCTTCACTTTCACACCTCCAGCAACCCGGTTTCCCCTCTACCACAGCCTCAATCTGTCACAGTACACTTTATACAACAACATACAGGTAGTTTGGAATCCGTATTTGTACAATAAGCGCTGAAAATAAGGCTACAATCAACGGAGCGTACGGCCGACATGCAGCGCAGCAGCGGTCATCCCGTCACTGAACACACATTTCCCTTTTCACAGCTAAAAACACGTATACTACATTATTTTCCTTCATAGTACTTTGCAAAGGCTTGCTTGGCACTATTACGGCCCTAAAAATCACTGTCACTGCCAGTATTGTGAAGCGGGAATGAGAAAGACCACCGCGGCGCGATTTTATTCTGCCTTACGGCAGGCACTTTATTCTCACTCCTGTCGGCCACTCGCACTTCATTTCTATCGCTCACTTTCACTCTAGCTGTCAGTTTAGTGGCTTATTCATCAGTGTCACTGTCATTTGTTATAAAAATAATATTTTCTACACACCAAACTGTCACTGTCAGAACATAGAATAGAAAAATATGCTTTCAACTTCTTACAGTGGAGTGACTGTCACTCTCAATACTTATATTATTACTATGTACAATTATTTACACTGAAATCACTGTCACTGTCAGTGCTTTTACAACTACATACACTAATTTACACTCATCAGGCTGTCACTGTCAGTACGTACAAGAAAACTAAACACTAGTATCACTGTCACTCTCAGTATTATTTACAAGATTCTTACCCTTATTTTCAATATCTAGTCAGGCTGTGGTAGTCAAAGAAACACGGGTAAGTGCAGAGGGGAATTTTGCACTCTTTGCACTGCAAGGAGGTGCGCCTAAATGTTCTGTCTTGCCTGGTAGTGTGGCTGCACACATGACACCTCCTCAGTGCTTTTCCCCTCTTGGCAGTGCTAGGCAGTGGCTCCAGGCGGTGTCGCTGAAGGTAGTCTTGGCACTGTAGGCGGTCTGGAGGTGTGTGTGAGTGGCGCCTGGGACCTGATGGCAGTACCTGCCCAAAACTCTGAAGCAGCTGGTACACACAAGTCTTAGAAAAACGCCGGAGAGAGTAGTTTGCTGGCTTCCTGTTCTTGATCTTATACAGGATGAAGGCGTTCAGCATGCACATATCAAGCAAGTGCAGAACACGGTTCCTCCTCAGGCAGTCTATCTCTCCGATCATCATATCAGACTTGTCCACCAGCCTCATATTGACGTAGTCAATGACAGCATCAGGCTTCATCACAGGATTGCCAGTCCTTCTGTCGACCTTCCCTGTGGCTTGCATTTCCCCCTTGTGAACTGTGGTGAGCACATTGACGATTCTTTTGTCGTGCCACCCGATCGCCAGCATTTTGTCCGATTTTTTCAGGTGCATGTCTCCCCGCTTTGATCCTTCAGCCTCGGGGAAGGCAGGGTAGTGTGCCCTATTGCTCCGGACAGTGCCACATGATCCGACACCGTGTTCTGAAAGGTACTTGGCGAGTTTGGGAGCTGTATAATAATTGTCCTTATACAGGACATGATTCCCGCCAAAGTACTTTTCCAAAAGCACTTTCACCACAGAACCAGAGAATCCAAGGGGGTCAGTCTTGTCCAAGTCCACATTGCTGGCGGTGTAGATAAAGAAGTCTAGGATGAACCCCGTCTTGCAGTCGCACAGCACGAAAAACTTTATTCCAAAGCGGTGGCGTTTGCTAGGAATATACTGCACGAACCGAAGATGGCCCCTGAACAAAACCAAGGACTCGTCAATCACAACTTTCTTGAAGGGCCGAAGGAACGTCATAAACTTGTCCTTGATCATGTTCAGGATTCCCCTCACTTTCCATAGTGCATCAGTTTGGGAAGGCTTATCGTTGTTGGCAAAGTGAAGGTACGTCATGAGTTGCCTGAAACGATCACGACTCATGTACTTGTTGAAGATGGGTGTGGGGCAAAGACCATCAGCACTCCAGTACTCCTCGAGCTTGTGCTTCCAGTTATGTGGCATCAGAAGCATCAAGCCAATGAATACAAATAGTTCCCGGATCGTCACAGGAACCCATGCTGCCATCTGCGACGTGGATGGTGTTGCACCTTCACCTTGACGAACTACAGCACATTGTCCTTCGTACCTGTTCGTCTCGGTACAAATCTGCTCCACGACTTCGTTATCCAGGGAGGCCAACAGGTAGTCCAGACATTCACCATCCTCGGGAACAGGGAAGTCAGCCTGTATCCCACACCCACTGACATCAAAGGGCAGATCCTCTGGCACAAAATCTGAGCCCTCAGACCACACGAAGGCATCCAGAGTGCCCTGCCTAGGCTGGGAGGTGGTGGGGGCGGCGGGGGGTGAGGCAGGCCGTGTGGCAGTGGGTGAGGCAGGCGGTGAGGCAGTGAGTGAGGCAGGCCGTGTGGCAGAGGCTGTGCTAGGTCGTGTCGGTGTGGTGGTGGTGGTGGTGGTGGGGAGATAAGGAGAAGGTTCAAGGTCACTCGCAGTGGCCTGAGTGGTGAGTTGCCTAGTGCGAGAAACCTTACCACTAACTCTAACACTAGGCGACACTTTCCTACTCCTACCAGCACGAACACGGGGCCTACGGAGACCTCTGCATAAACCAGACTGCTTACTTCCCTTCTGAGGTGGTGAAGGAGACTCCGAAGACTCTGGAGAAAGCACAGCAGAAGATGACGATGAGAGAATGGGGCTGGGAGTGCGTGGCGGTATGGCGGCAGTGTGACCTGGTGTAGGGGACAATGGCCGGTCTGAGGAAGACAATGGCTGGGAACCGGGGTCATCACCTCGTCTCCTCTTGGCCCTCTTTCCATACACTAGTCCCCTTTTCACTGGAGCCTTGCCTGTTGAGGTGCTGGGCACAGGAATTGTCACTTCAGGCACCTCAGACTCAGCACTCGATAGAGTGTCTGACTCGGCAAGGCTCGATAACACTCCGACGTCACTACCATAATCCATTGACGCTTTCAACAATTCAATGCCTATAGCCGAGTCACTAAGGCCCTTAGCAGTTCCTAGTAAGGGTTTGGACGGGGTAGAGGTCACAAAGCCCTTTTTCGGAGGGCTGGAAGGCACAGACTCGGAAGAGCTTGAGTGAGACATGGTGTCACCTTCAAAGATTGCGGTAAACTGACGCTAAACAGGGGCAAACCGCGGGAAAAAATGCTAGTGTGACAACTGGGGAAACAAGCGTTTCCAATTAGCATAAAGTGCTTGCGAGAGGAAGGCGCAGATTGACACGTCTGAGCTGTCCGCGCGCTGCCATATTGCACGACATGGGGGGGCCGGGCAGCGGTGCGTGGGTGGGTAAAAAAAATGATACTTGGCAACAACCGAGGTCAGTGGTACAAAGGTCAAGTGTGCTAAAAGTAACTAAAGGGTGGCGGTACTGATAGACAATACCAGCTGGAGCCTGCTTGCCATCAGTTATTCAAAATTTACTAGAATTTCAAACGCGACGATCCGCCGTTATGTCCTTTTCGCCGAGCGTCGCAAACGCAACGATCCGCGTTTAAGGGGTTAATAACCTCCGGCATTGAACAACCCTTTACAGTACTAATGTCAGTGATGTCGAGTTAGTGAACTACGAAAAAACTGTCAACAATTATGGAAAGGAAATGAAGGTCACTGATATGTTTACACAACACTATGCTGCGATTCCAAGCAGTCAGGGGGTTGGTTAATCTCAGATGTTTTCGCCCATTTGGTAAAGGCAAAGTAACTTTATATTTTCTCCCGTGAATCATAGCGGATCATAGCATGGATTTAGGAACCTAAATAACACATTGCTAGGTGCACCAGACAATTATCTTCACATCTTTAAGAAAATGGAAGAAGTTTAATCCCTCTCTGAGTATGCAGAGTGTCTTCCATTCTTCTGGAATCAATTTATTTTTCTTAAAGATTTATTTTTCTGTGAGATAATCGTCTGGCTCACCTAGCAATGTGTTATTTAGCTTCCTAAACCCATGTTATGATTCGCTATGAGTCACGGAAAAATTGGTAAAGTTACGGTGCATTTACCAAATGGGCGAAAACATCTGAGATTAACCGACCCCCTGACTGCTTGGAATCGTAGCTTAGAGTCGTGTAAACATGCCAGTGACTTTCGTTCCCTCCCCATAATTGTTCAGTTTTCTTTATAGCTCACACTAACTTGACATCACTGACATCGGTACTGTAAAGGGTTGTTCAATGCCGGAGGCTATTAAGGGGTTAATGGAATATATTACTGTTTGCATCAATACTCTCTCCTTCACATTAAACACAAAAACGAACAGAAGAATGAGCGCTAAATGTACATTTAACTTTCATCAGAAAGACTTTAGCAGTTCATATTCTTCCAGTGTATTTTTAAGTATTTTTCTGACTTTAGGTTACGTCAGGTTTGGTTAAGTTATTAGGTATAGTTAAACTCGGTTAGGTTAGATTTAGTTAAACAGGACAGTCCCTTCCACCATTATGCCGAGGATTAAAAGTACTAGAGCTGTCACAGCCATACAGCTGAAAACAACGGGGAAACTGATTTAACAGGCAAGATTTATTTATGGGTAATGCATTACAGTATCAGTGGTTCATGGGCTACGCAGTTACCAGTAAATTTCATTTTCAGGAAGGCATCAAGAATGAACGAATTTCAAGAATTAGCAAGGGGGCTTGGAACGTAACCCTCGCTAATTTGGTAGGGGTGGTTACTGTACTGTATGATACTGTGCAATATTGTAATCAATACAGTACTATACCTGAATCTAAAAATATAGAAATTAGTGAACATATAGAAGTGTAATGAAACACTAGGCCTACAAGTCACAGATAACACTCCCTGGACCGCCGAGATGATTCCGGACATCTGCCGAACAATCAGAGATTTTCATAAATGGGACTATTTCTCAAAACTGCTGAAATGTCGGATCTACTGAATAATCAGCTGTTGAATAATAGGACTTTTACTGTATATATATATATATATATATATATATATATATATATATATATATACCGTATTTCGCGGCATATAAGATGCACTTTTTTGTCTCAAAGTTACCTTAAAATATCCCCATGCGTCCTGCACGTTAGACTAAGGCAGGTTAGTTAGGCTTCACTGAGAAGAAACTCTTATAAAGATGATCATCTCAATGCTTAGCAACCACAGGTGTTTTCTACAGTATGCAGACTTGATTTTATTTTTAAAAATAATATACACTAGTGTGTATATGCAGCAGATTTAAGAAACACCCGAGATCAGAAACACATAAAACTTTCGCGGGTTTGTTTACAGCTCAACTGGCTAACATCGTGAAGATATTTAGCGGTTTAGCAATTTAACAGTTTAGCATCCGCACTATTCCAGCAAGCTAACGTACATGATCACTGGTGAACTGTCTGCTAACCTTCTGAAAGGCAATCATGACCACTTTGCTTGCCATCCATTCACTAACGAGCAAAGCAATCATACTGGAGAGATGCTGGCTAGCGAAACTGCCAAGTCATCAAAACAGACTTTCGTCACGTATGGAAATACAGTAACCCTAATTAGGTCAGTTACTTTTGTGACATTTTGTGAGTGTATATATGCAGCAGATATTAAAACACGCAAGTTCAAAAACACAAAGCATTCACGGTTTGTTTTCAGCTCAACTGGCCAATACCGTCAAGGGGTTTAGCGGTTTAGCAACTTAGCAGTTTAGTGACTAGCGTACACCCTACTCTAGCAAGCTAACGTGCTCACTGGTGAACTGTCTGCTAACCTTCTGAAAGGCAATCATGACCACTTTGCTTGCCATCCATTCACTAACTAGCAAAGCAATCATGCTGGAGAGATGCTGGCTAGTGAAACTGCCAAGTCATCAAAACAGACTTTCGTCACGTATGGAAATTCAGTAACCCTAATTAGGTCAGTTACTTTTGTGATATTTTGTGAGTGTATATATGCAGCAGATATTAAAACATGCAAGTTCAAGAACACAAAGCATTCACGGGATTGTTTTCAGCTCAACTGGCCAATACCGTCAAGGGGTTTAGCGGTTTAGCAACTTAGCAGTTTAGTGTCTAGCATACACCCTACTCTAGCAAGCTAACGAAGTTACAGCTTCACTTTTTCAGCTAAGTGAAGTACTTTAGCAATGTCTATGCAACTCAGGGCACACCCAATTACAGTATTTTGTTATGAAAATAGGATAAAATTCACTGAGTAGCATAACTGATGCAATATCTGAAATAGCAGTGCCTGACGGGCATTCATATCAGCGTCCGCCATTTCTGCTGTATTCTTAGCAGACGAAGCGATCAGAATGATTGACAACGTTCACTCTCTGCATCTCTGCTGCCTAAGCAAAGCTCTCATGATCGGCAATGGGGATCATTTAGGCCGTAACGTCCAAATTTGTTAGGTTAGGTTAGGTTAGGTTGTAAAATCGTTTGCCATTTTGGACGTTGCGGCCGAAACGACCAGAATCCTAAGGTGTAGGTGAGAGTTTGGTGTGGGTGTAGTTAAGGAAGTAGAAGTGGGAAGAGTCAGGCTAGGGAACTGATAATCCGCTTATTATAATCCCTTCAGCCCAGCAATGTATTTTATAGAGTAGTTTATTCATGCTCGCCATATGATTTTATTCAGTTCAGGAAACATGTACTGAGGAGGTTAATGTGGGCTGTATCAAATGCCCCAAGTCTGAATATCGCCTGTGCCCTCCTACGGTTTCTATCCTTCTATCTGTGCCTTCATCGCTAGCTTCCTTTCTGGTCGTTCTATAGCCGCTGTTATAGACGGCCATCGTTCTTCTCCTAGATCTATCAACAGTGGTGTTCCTCAGGGCTCTGTCCTATCACCAACTCTCTTCCTTTTATTCATCAATGATCTTCTAAGCTGTACATCTAACCCTATCCACTCATACGCTGATGACTCCACCCTTCACCTTTCCATTCGGTTCCCGCAACGCCCATCTCAACAGTTACTTCAACAAACAAGGGATGAGGCTATGGCACACCTAATGTCTGACTTGGCTCGTATCTCTGACTGGGGTAAAAATAATATGGTTGTCTTTAATGTATCTAAGACTCAGTTCTTACACCTTTCAACCCGACAAAATCTTCCACAGTTATACCCACTAATGTTTAATAATATTCAGCTTAATCCTACATCATCCTTGAACATGCTTGGGGTTTCATTTACTCGGGACTTATCTTGGAAAGATCATATTACATCTCTTGTAAAATCTGCTTCCAAGAGATTGGGTGTGCTAAGCCGACTCCGCTCTTTCTTTACCCCTGCGCGGTTGTTGACTCTATACAGGGGTTTTATCCGCCCCTGTGTGGAGTACAACTCTCATGTGTGGGGAGGCTCCCCTCATACAGCTCTTCTCAATAGGGTGGAGTCAAAGGCTTTTCGTCTCATTAACTCTCCTCCTCTTACTGACTCCCTTCAACCTCTGTCTCTTCGCCGCACTGTTGCATCTTTATCTCTTTTCTATCGCTACTTTAATGGTCACTGCTCCTCTGAACTGTCTGCTTGCATTCCTCCACCTCTACGACGGGCGCGTAGCACCCGTCTGGCAGCAGACTCTCATCCTTTTTCTGTCCAACTCTCTAATGCAAGAATTAACCGTTACTCCCAGTCTTTCATTTATGCAACAGGTCAACTCTGGAACTGTCTCCCTCTGTCTGTATTTCCTGCTGCCTATGATCTCCAGTCTTTCAAACGCAGTGTGTCCAGGCATCTCAAAATGATCGGATCTTGAATTTGGCTCTATATTGTATTTTGTTTTTCTCTTGGAGGGAACTGTTACTGCGGGCTCATGGCCTTTGGTTCCTTCTTCCTCGCATAAAAAAAAAAAAAAAAAAAAAAAAAAAAGTTAAAACGATTGCCAAGTTAAAATCGTATGAAGTGTGGTATAAGCAATTCAATGGATGGTACTGAGGACCATTTACTGTATGAAAGTGACAGTGAAACAGTGATGATGACCATGGTGATGACTTCCAGTGATGCTTCAGGACTTGGGGAAAGTAGTGATGAATTCTCAGGATTTGAAGACGAGTGAAATTTTCACCATGTCAGTAATATGAAGTGAATATAAGTTTTATGTGATCATGACAGATGCAACCATGGAAAATTTAGGATCAATGATGCTGTACACCTTTAGTCTTGCACTGACGATGTTTGGATGAATAAATTGTTTGAGATGTTTCATGTCCTTAAGTGATGATATTTATATTGAACAGCCAAATACATTTTGATGTTTTTGGCATATAATAAAGCCACTGGGTACTCCAAAACGGACTGATGTAAATGTTTCAGAGGTGAGCGAATTTTGCATGTGGTGTGTACATGTGTGCGTGTGTGTGTGTGTACCATAGCGACTAGGAGGCAGCAGTGTTAAGACCAAAAATGGATGTTTTCACAGTACTCGAATGTTTTGAGATGGATGTCTGTTTTTAGGAAATTCTGGTAAGAGAAATATGCATTTTTAATTGTTGATGCTGCAAGGAAAACAGCTGACAGTAAGGGAGTGATACTGGGAGAAGAGGGTTGAGCCAGTTGTCTAGCGCTTGGGATACAGCAGTGTTGCTAAGAGATAGTTTCACCATTCTCGACATGTTTTGAGATGAATGTTTGTTTTTAGTAAATTGTGATCAGTGAAGAACGTATTTTTAACTGTTGATGCTGCAAGGGAAACATCGCTGACAGTGAGGAAGTGATACTGAGAGGAAGGGGTAGAGACTGCTGTCTAGCGACTGGGAGGCAGCAGTGTTACTAAGGTGTAACAATGGATGTTTTCACCATAGTATGTTTTGAAATGAATGTTTATAGTAAATTATGATCAGTGAAGCATACATTTTTAATTGTTGATGCTGCAAGGCAAACATAGCTGACAGTGAAGGAGTGATACTGAGAGAAGAGAGTAAAAACAGCTGTCTATCCTGTTCCCAAGCAGCCTTGCTATATTGAACTTTGGTTGTAAAACATTGTAATTTGTGTATTTACAAGTGCTACCTTTTTATATTATATGTGGGGGTAATTACAGGTTAGTTAGAGTGCATGATTAATGATGGTAGTCGTCTGATATTGTGCTTGAGTCAAGGCAATGTGAGGAAATTCCGTAACAGGTGTGGAATATGACGGGGTTCTTTTAGGATAAATGGACTGATGTGAACATTCATTGTATTTTATGTTTTCGTCAGTGAATGAAAGAATAGAGTTTATTGACTTCATTTGTGGTTTTAAATTCATAAAATATTAAAAACAGTGTTTAGATCAGTTTACTGATACATTTTTATCAACAAAGTTGAGATGGCCTCGTGGTTTGAAGTCACGTTTTGTTAAGATGGGGTTTTGTTTTCTCTTTTCCTGTATCATTCTTTGTACATAAAAGAAGAAACTAAAGGATGATGAGCAGTACTGAATAGATTCTGAAAGGTGAGTGTTGTATCTAAGTGATAGTGGCTCATATCAGTCACGTTTTGTCAAGAAGGGGCATTGTTTTCTTTTCCTGTACCATTCTTTGTATATAAAAAAAGAAACCAAAGGCTGATGATCAGTAATGAATAGATTCTGAAAGGTGAGTGTGTATCTGTGTGGTAATGGCTCTTATCAAGAAACCTTACTGCAGTCTTGGATGGGGCAAACTTTTTTTTCACAGAACTGCCCTGCCAGAATTAGGGTGCGTCTTTCACAATGCTGCGTCTTACATGCCGCGAAATACGGTATATATATGTATATACACACACAGTAAAATCTCAAATTTCGATGGACATATGTACAAAAAAAACGCATCTAAATTCAAAACATCTAAATTTAAACTGAACTTCTTATGGGAAAAATTAATTTGGGTCCAGGGCCTCCCAACTTCGAGTGAGAAATGATGAAGTGCGAAGGAGAACTGGAGTTGTGTGGGAGATGGCTGATTGAGTTGAGCTGAGGGTGTTGCAATGGTTTCGGCACATGGAGATAATGGATGATAAGCAACTGGTGAAAAAGATAACTGGATCGGATGTGAGAGGTGTAAGGCCGAGAGGAAGACTACGAATAGGATGGAGGGACAGTGTGAAGAGAGCGCTGGATGTGAGAGCGGTGTTTGTTGAGCAAGGAGGAGTGGCTGCGCATGATAGGAATGATTGGAGAGAAATCGTGAATGAATAAATGATGATGCAGCCATGATGGGATATTCTCCTGCATTTGGTCTGATCAGCTGTTCAGATCAGGTGTGGGTAAGGGGATGGAACCATTATGATGGGCAGGGGTAAACCAGCTCTGCTGTCGGGCCCTGCTGTGAATGTCGCTGATTGCACTGTGCAGTTGACTCTTGTGCAGTGTGGTTCGGTGAGGATCTGTCCGTTCTTCCCTTGGGGCTAAGATGCGAATGAATGTGTGTTTGAGTAGATGAGTGAATGGGAGTGTGTCGTCCTGTCTCAGCTACCTCCCTTTCTTTGGGGGAAGCAGCCTAGGTATATATATATATATATATATATATATATATATATATATATATATGTATATATATATCCATCATCATCCAATCCCATGTCACCCCATGAGGAGCGTAGAACCCGGGGCTAGGCAGGTTGGTGTGGACATTTAAGATGAGAGTGACAAGCCTCACTCATCCCTAAGTGGCATTACTTGAGCAATAGACCCCAACCACCCCATGAATGTAAACCTACACAGGCTCAATGCGATTGGAGCACCTTAATTACCCGCTAAACCACCAGGTGCCATAATTTGGTTATATGGTTACCACCCAGCAAAGTAAATGGTTTCCTGGTGTACAGGAAATCATTTGGCTTATCACTTAGTGTAGAATTACCCATAAGCAGAAGGAAGAGGAAAGAATGAAAGGAAAGAAAGACAGAAGAGGAAGGATGGAGGAGAAGAAAGGGCAGACACCCAAAGCGGCACTACATCGAGTGAGTTGATGGTGAATGCCCCCACCTACCACAGTATATAAATATATTGCCAGACGCCTTAATCCCATACGGGGTGGCCACAAACAAATCGCCTCCACATCGCCCTGTCCCATGCGGTTACATTGCCTTGCTCCCAGCTCACACCCCCTCTCTCTCATATACCTCTCCACTCCATCCTTCCATCTCATCCTTGGTCTTTCTCCCTCTCTCCCCCTCCACCTCACTCACATACACTCTCCTTGTCAGTCTTTCACCCTCCATCCTCTCCCCATGGCCAAACCACCTCAGTGTGTTTCTCCTAATGCTTCCTATCCCATCCTCATCCACACCACAACGCTCCTTCACATCCTTATTTGACACTCTGTCACTCCATGTGACTCCACATACTCCTCTCAAATAACTCATTTCCACTGCTCTCACTTTTGACTTCTGTCCCTCCAACAAGGTCTAAGCTTCACTTCCGTAGGTTAGAGTTGGTATCACAATACTGTCATGTAGTAACTTTTCACCTCCATGCTCATTTCCCTGTTTCTTATCACTGCTTTCAAGGAACCAGCAACCTTTCTTCCTTGTTGCACCCTTTCAAGCACTTCACCTTCCAAACTTCCATCCATACTCTTCACACTACCCAGGTACTTAAATATACATTTTCCATTTCCTCCTCATCCAACCTCACTGTACATTCATTGACTTCACTCAAAGACCATCACTTTCCTCTTCTCTACATTCACCTTTAGATTCCGTTTCTTACACACACTCCCAAACTCATCCACCGAGCCTTGCAGCTCCCCTTCGTCTTCACTTAACAACACAGTATCATCTGCAAACAATAGTACAGGGAGTTTCCAAACACCACCCTTTCTCATTAGGGCCACTCCAACATCCACTGCCCTACCTTGTATCTCTTTTATAACCCCATCCATATACAGATTGAACAACCATGAAGACATGACACATCCCTTTTTCAACCCAACCTTCAAATAGAAAAATTCACTCAGTTCACAATCCACACTCACTTTACCCTTAGCACCCTTATACATGCTCTTCACAGTATTCAACAATTTCCCATTGACTCCATGTATTCTTAATATTTTCCACAATCCTTGTCTATCCACCCTGTCATATGCTTTCTCCAAATCCATGAAAGCCGCATACAACTTCTTTCCCTTCTCTAGAAACTTTTCCACTAAAGATCTAAGAATGAATATCTGATCTACATAACTTCTTCCCTACCTAACACCTCCCTGTTCTTCGCCAACTAATTCCTCTGTTATTTCCCTAACTCAGTCAATAAGTATGCTACCATATACTTTTACACTAAGTAAGACAAATGCCCCTATGATTACCACACACTTCTTTTTCCTCTTTTCCTTTGTACAAGGGAATAATTATACCTGACTTCCAATCCTTTGGGACTTTACCTTCCTCCCAGGCCAATCTGCACATCATCCACATCCATTCTACTGCTACCTTTCCCCCATGCTTCAGCATTTCACCACACACTTCATCAATTCCTGGGGCTTTCCCCATTTTGACTTTCTTCATTGCTTCCACAACTTCCATTCTACTGATTTCTTCCTCCCTTCTCATCTCCCTCATTCTCCCTGCCATTCCCCAGCAACTTATGCTCACATTACTTTTATTCTCTCTCCCTCTTTCTCCCTGCCATTTCCCAGTCACTTATACTTGCATTACTTTTATTATCTATTTTTAACAGTTCCTTAAATTGTTCTCTCCATCTGCTCACTTTTTCTCCCTTCTCCACTGTCAATCAATACATGAGAATGGCAGTGTTTTAGTGGACATTTGTGCCTGGAGAGGGTTGATGATAGCCAGTTCCCTCTTCAGGCACAAAATGATCCATAGGTATACATAGTGAATGATGAAAAGGGTGGGTGGTGAACTGAATGAAAGGAAGGCAGTGATTGATTATGTGTGTGTGGACGAAAGGATGCGAAGGTGTGTAACAGATGCAAGAGCATATACAGTAGAGGGTGGGGGATTGGACTTTCTGACCACCACCAAGTGATGGTCGGAATCAAGGTCCAAGTAAGAGGGAGATGTAGAAGAGGGGAAGGACAAGAGGAAGGAGTAGATTCAAGGACAGTGGAATGGTTACAAAAGGATAAGAAAAAGGCAGAATATAAGAGAGAAGTGGAGGTGCGATTGGGTAAATATGGATCGGAGCAGATGGTGGACGTGGAAGATGTGTGCAAGATATTTACAGAAGAAATATGTGCAGCAAGTGAGGTGGTGTGTGGGGTGAAGAGAAGACGAAAAGGGGTGCAGGGAACAGCATGGTGGAATGAAGAGGTGAGATAGGCTGTGGCACAAAAGAAGAAAGCATACAGTGAGTAGATGAGAAATAAGTACGTGGAAGAAGTTGAGAGACAGAAGAGAGAGTTATGTGTAGAGAGGAAGAGGGAGGTGAAAAGATTATTAAGAGACAGTAGGAAGAGAGTGGATGAGGAATTTGGAAGGAATTTGAGCATAAAGTTGAGAGACTGTAAGAGAATGATCTGGAAAGGGACAAAAAGAGTTAGACAGGGTGGCAACCAAGTTAGTCGGGGAATGAAAGATAAAAATTGTAGATTACTAGTGGAGAAGGGAGAAACAGTGAGCAGATGGAGAGAACACTTTAATGAATTGTTAAACATAGAGAGTGAAAGTAATGTGAGTATAAGTGGCTGGGGAATGGCTGGGAGAAGGAGGGATGTGAGAAGAGAGGAGGAAATCAGTAGGATGGAAGCTGTACAGTACTCGTCAGAAGTATTCAGCGTTGTCCGCCGGGCGCGCAATACTTATGGCCCAAAAAGAATCACCCATTTTTGGGGGTAAGAATTGAGCCACAAGTTTGAGCTCCGAGCATGACGTCACGGTAGCCTGAGGCCTTCCGACACGCTGGTTGGTTCCCGCCTCAGTTGCCCACGGGCTGCCTGAGAGAGAGGAACTCCGCCGAGTGTCCCTCTCAAATTGCGCCATTTTTTACCGAGTGTCCCACAGTGTTTTGGCCTTTAAAACTTTGTTATGGCACCTACCCGTGAACTATCGAGTGAAATCATATCCCAGATCATTGCTCTAAAGGAGGCAGGCCACCAGACAAAGGAAATTAGTGAATTGGTTGGTGTGGCACGATCGACAGTGCATCGTTGGTGTGCGCGGTTTCGGGAGGAAAACAGTGGTGAAGTTCCCACAAAGAAACCGAGGTCTGGTAGGCCTAGGAAAACTTCCCCAAGGTCTGTTAATGTTTTAAAATGTGCAGTGGAGTTTAATCCTCATGTGAGTGCAAGGAAAATTAAGGAGAGCAACCCAGAAGTGTTTGGTGAGGTGTCAGTGAGAACAGTGTCTCGTAGGGTGCATGAGCTTGGTTACACAAGTCACAGGCCTGTGAAAAAGCCTCTTCTCTCTAGCAGCCAGAGAATTCGTAGGCTTGCCTTTGCTAATAAATATCTAAACTGGGGTGAGGAGCAATGGTTGTCAGTGTTGTGGTCTGATGAGGCAACGTTTAGTGTTACCTGTAACAGAGGAGCACGAAAAGGTAGTGACCCACTTGACCCACGGTATGTAGAAAGCACAGTTAAACATCCTGATTCACTCATGGTATGGGGTTGTTTCTCAGGGAAGGGTTTGGGGAAGCTTGTTGTACTTCCCAAGAACCTCAGAGTGAATCAGGATGTTTACCTGGAGCTTCTGTGTGATCATTTACCAGACTCCTTCGAGCTAACAGGTGCACGAGTGTTTCAGCAGGATGGTGCACCTGCTCACAAGGCCAAATCGGTCACCAATTGGCTTCGTGACTGCGAGGTATCATTCATGACAGACTGGCCAGGAAATAGCCCAGACCTCAACCCGATTGAAAACCTCTGGTACCTCGTAAAGGAGAGTCTCCAAGTGAAGGACGTGAGCTCTCTGCCTAAGCTGGAAGCCGCCATTCGTGACTCCTGGGACAAAATACCGCTCCAGCACCTCAGGAGCCTCGCCCTTTCACTTCCAAGACGTCTCAGGTCCGTGAAGAAACGTAAAGGCTACCCTACAAAGCACTAAAGGTAAATAAAATGCATTATTTTTATGTTTTTTCAATGTTGAAAGGTTTGTTTCTCAGGAGGGACGCAGGGCGCTCCATACTTCTGACGAGCACTGTAGAAGCAATGAAGAAAGTCAAAATGGGGAAAGCCCCATGAATTGATGGAGTGTGTGGTGAAATGTCGAAGCATGGGGGAGAGGTAGTAGTAGAATGGATGTGGATGATGTGCAGGTTGGCCTGGGAGGAAGGTAGAGTTCTGGAGGATTGGAAGTCAGGTATAATTATTCACTTCTACAAAGGAAAAGAGAAAGAAGAAGTACAGTAATCCCGCATATTTCGCGGTAGTTACGTTCTTGTAACCCCCGCGAAAAGTCAATTCCACGAATACTCTATTAACAATTGAAAACTTGCACTTGTGTCCACCATGCTGCCCATCACACAGTCCATGTCCATACTGATTGCGTCCCCGTCAAAACATGGACGATTCCCCTTCAGAACAATTCGCACCCTGGACGATTCCCCGCCATTCTATAAATATACTAATCAATACTTTCATCAATATACTTATTATTAATTAATCAATACTTTAATAACTATATTTCAGGGGGATCCAGCAAAGTCTGTGTTCAGTAGCGTAGGTTCTGGATATTATTATTTATTTGTTGCACCTTTAGTCAATAATTAACTTGTTTCTTCCTCGCTGTAGTCGCCTTTGAATTATATTCTAGCGTCACCCATAGCTATCTTCATTAATGAAGGCGAATTGTTTTGAGTTTGTTGTGACTGCGAATTGTCCCGAAACCTCCATACTCATCCCGAAATACCTTCTTACAAGATTGAAAGCACATACTCCATTATGAAGGAAAAACGTAAACACCGTACTGTAATACACAATTATCTACACATTTATTAACAAAACAGTACAAAATAAAAAGATGCATTAACTGGTGATAGCAAACACTCGCACGGTCGTTTCTTAGCTTGTCCAGTAACACAATTTTCTCTGCTAAGGTCATAACTTGATCGTTTTGTCACTTTGGAGTTCTTACTAATTGTATTATTAGTCTTTGGTGAGGCTGGCTTACGTCCTGGGGGCCATGTGGAAAGCAAGTGGGAGGCAAGAGGCTCATATCATAGTGTGGTTACAACCACAACAGCCACTTAAGGCAGTCAGGCGTGGACTGAAGAATTCGGGGCAGAGAGCAGTGTTGCCATATCCAAACAACGAAATTATGCTAGGGCAATGAAAAAATTATGCTAGATTGAGCATATTTGTTCCAAGTAAAAAATGAATTATGCTAACTTGAAGCTAAATGATAAAATTCTATACATATTCGTGCAACATATTAATTATGTATTGTTTACTATGAAAATATTAAAATGAACCTACATACAGTAAGAGGATAAATATCGGTATCTACCCATACTGCTTTTTCCCACGAAACTTACGTTTTTCTGATGGATTTTGATGTGATTCGTTCGATTTTGAGCATCATTTCCGTCGGAAATAACCAGATTTTGAGATATGACCCCCCCCCATCCCCCTGAAATAATGAGGGATCTTTGGGGAATCGGGGGTTATAGGGAGGGGGGGAAACACAGAAAATGGTCATTTCCGACTGAAATGAAGCTGAAAATCGAATGAATCATACCAAAATCCATCGGAAAAACCTAGGTTTCATGGGTAAAGTACAAAGCTCAAACTTATCCTAACCAAGCCGAACCTAACCTAAAACCTAACCTAACCTAACCTAACCTAATCCAACCTAACCTAACCTAACCTAATCCAACCCAACCAAGCCCAAACTGAAAGTAACCAACTATTCAAACATCATCTTACCTTATTCCTCTCTCTCTCTCTCTCTCTCTCTCTCTCTCTGATTTGTAGCTTTTATAAAATTATTCTAAAAATATTCCATTCCATTCTAAATTATGCTAGAATGATTCTAAAACTTCTAATATGCTAAAAAATATTCCAGACTCGAAAATTTGATCAAAATTATGCTAAAAGAATAAAATTATGCTAGATATGGTAACACTGGCAGAGGGGCCACGGGAAAGGGACAGAGGGTGGCGTGAGTTTACCGCGCTGCAATTGGAAGCTGCGGGAATTTCATTTTTTTTTTTTTTCTGTATATTCAAGGATATTTTTGTTGAACTTATTAATGCTAAGAAAATCCGCGAGAGGGCAAAACCGTAGACAAAAAATCCGCAAAAAATGCGGAATTACTGTATGTGGTAATCACAGTGGCATTTGTCTTCTTAGTGTAATAGAAAAAATATATGGTAGTATACTTATTGACATATTTACAGAAATAACAGAGGAATTAGAGAAGAACAGGGAGGTTTTAGGAAGGCAAGAGGTTGTATAGATCAGATATTCATTCTTAGATCCTAAGTGGAAAAGTTTCTAGAGAAGGGAAAGAAGTTGTATGCACCCTTCATGGATTTAGAGAAAGCATATGACAGGGTGGATAGACGAGGATTGTGGAAAGTTCATTTCGTTTTCAAAGGATCAAACATGCTTGCATGCGTCGGCCTTGGTCACCTAATGGCGGCTCTCAGTGCTGCACGATCTGTTGCACCCTCCCTGTTCAGTCCCTTAACCCTGAGGTCACATTTAATGACCTCGTCCCATGTCTTCCTCGGTCTACCCCTCATAACCCCACCCCCAATATTGACACTTCTAACCTTCCTCACCCAGTTATCATCCCCCATCCTTTCCACATGCCCAAACCATCTCAATCTACCTCTCCTCATCACAACACCAATACCTTCCATTGTAAACCCAGCTCCCCCAGACCTTGCACGCAGGGATGCACTACACATCCACCTAATCATTGTCATTTCTGTACGTCTGATCCTGTGCATATCCTCCTTCTTTACTGCCCAGGTCTCACTACCATACAGCATTACACTCCTAACACATGCTGCATGCAAAGACCCCTTAGCATGTAGGGAGAGTCCTCTGAATGTCAGGAGAGGCAAGAGCATCCTGAACTTCTTCCAACCACTTCTCACTCTAACCACAGAGCGAGCTCCAGCCCCACCTCCAGCACACAACATGTCTCCCAAATAACAAAACTCTTCCATATACTCAAGAGATTCACCAGCAAATTCAATCCTTTCATTCCTGACAAACTTCACCTGCTTGCCCCAACATGCCGTACACATAAAATCAGCATTATCTCTCAGTCTGCCTCTGATACTACTACTTCTCTTGTGCACCCATTTATCACAAACACCGCACAAGATGGAATTACAGTAGGCTCGCACAATGCGCGAGAGATTGGGTGGTCCACGACCTCGCGCACTGGGAATTCGCCTACTGGGAATACATAATCTTATGGGAATAATTACATATGGGCGGTACCCCCTCATACCTGGACATTTTTTGGCCCTTAGAGACACAATAAAGGTCATATTTTTCAGACATTGTACTAAAGCTATAACTACAATAACAAAAATATGGATAGTCACCTTAACAACGGTAGACAACAGGCCTGATGACCTTAAATAACAGGGGTTCCGAGGCGCGGCAACACTTACAGCGCCGCACTACCCACCGCGCCAACACTTCCCTCCACAGACTCCTCTTGAGCACCTTCCCCAGGAGCATCAAAGTCACTCACTTCGGCCATAAACCCTTCAAAGTCCAATGCTGACACTTCTGCGCAGTAGAATGCCCGGGAATTTCTGCGCATCAACATGACGACACGTGACGCGCTGTGTGAGTGGTGGTCGCTCATTAATAGAAAATGGCATTTTTGAGCCACTCCTTGCCTCTGCTTCGCGTTCTGTGCGGTAAACTCGCGCATTCAAGGGTTTTTGGTTATGAGTTTTGGTCACTCGCGCACAATGCGAATCACGCACTGTGATGACGCGCACTGTGCAAATCTACTGTACTTCCCACGCCCCTGTGGCAAACTTCACATGGCCACTCTCCCTCATCTTTGACAGTACCACCACCAACCCTAGATATCATCACTGTTGTTTTATCTGCATTTACCCTTAAGCCCTTGTGCCCCAATACCATCTCCCCACATCCTAAATGTCTCCTCTGCCTCCCTTTCATTCTGTGCAATCAACACCAAATCATCAGCATACAACATCTCCCACGGGAGTCCATTTTGAAGTCACATGAGAGGGCCTCAAGTACCATAATAAACAACATGGGACTCAAAACTGACCTCTGATGCACACCAGTATTCATGGAAAACTCATCACTCAACTCTCCATTCACTCTTACCTGTGTGCGAGCACCCACATACATAGCCATAACCACCCTAACCAGCCACTCCTCTAAGCCATGCTTTCTCATTGTCCATTTCACCACCTCTCTAGGGACTCTGTCAAAGGCCTTTTCTATCTATCTATCCATTGCCAGACGCCTCAATCCCGTTTGGGGTGGCCACAAACAAATCGCCTCCACGTCGCCCTGTCCCCCGCCATTTCACTGCCCTGCTCCCAACTCACATCCCCCTCTCTCACATACCTCTCCATCCCATCCCTCCATCTCATCCTCGGCCTCCCCCTCTCTCATATACCTCTCCATCCCATCCCTCCATCTCATCCTCGGCCTCCCCCTCCCTCTTCCCCCTTCCACCTCACTCACATACACTCTCTTCGTCAGTCTTTCACCCTCCATCCTCTCCACATGGCCAAACCACCTCAGTATGTTCCTCATAACGCCTCCTATCACATCCACATCCACGCCATAATGCTCCTTTATATCCTCATTCGTCAGCCTGTCTCTCCATGTGACTCCACAGGCTCCTCTTAAATAACTCATTTCCACTGCTCTCACTCTTGACTTGTGTCCTTTTCCAAATCAACAAAAACAAAGTACAGATCCCTTTCTTGCCAATATATTTTTCCTGAAGCTGTCAAACAGTGCATATTGGCAGTGGTCCCCCTACTTGGCATAAACCCAAACTGCATCTCATCAATATTCACTCTTTCTCTAATCATGCCTTCTAAAACTCTATCCATTACCTTCATTATCTGATCTAAAACCTTTATACCTCTATAATTTCCTCCTTCCAGGGCATCACCCTTCCCTTTATACACATTTACAATTACACTCTTCAGCCAATCATCTGGGACAACACATCCATCCATCCATCCATCATCTAATCCTATGTTGCCCCATGAGGAGCGTAGGAGCCCGGGGCTAGGCAAGTTGGTCCTGGCATTTAAGATGAGAGTGACCAGCCTCACTCATCCCTGAGTGGCATTACGTGAGCAATAAACCCCAACCATCCCTTGGATATAAACCTTCACCGGCTCAATCTGATTGGAGCACCGTTATTACCCATTAAACCACCAGGCGCCAAAATTTGGTTATATAGTTACCACCCAGCATAGTAAATGGTTTCCACGTGTACAGGAAACCATTTGGCTTGTCACTCAGTGTAGAGTCACCCATGAGCAGAAGGAAGAGGAAGGAATGAAGGAAAAAAGACACAAGTATCATATTTATCAGGTCAGTGACTAACCTCACCCCTATATCTCCTGAGGCCTTCAACATTTTGGCAGTCAACCCAGACACATCTGCTGCCTTCCCGACCTTCATCCTGCCTATTGCCTCACTCACAGTAGCAGCATCAATCAAAGGCCAAGGGCCAAACATTGGATCTGCTGGCTCTAAACTTCCCTGTCCCAGTCAAACTCCTCATTCAACAACCAGCTATAATGCTTTCTCCATGCATCTTTAATATCCTCACTGTTCACCACTACTCTTCCTTCATCATTCTTCACACACTGCTCATCTATAATATCCCAATTATCCTTCTTCATCTGATTTGCCACTGTAAATATCATATTTTTCCTTTCCCCATGATTTAGGTTTTCAAGTAAAAGTCTCTGTGACTCAGACTTTGCCAAGTATACCTCTCTTCTAGCCCTATTTTTGGCAGTCAAGTATTCATCCATGCTACCACCCTTCTTCCATTCCCGGAAAAGCCTTCTTTTCTCCTTAACTGCAGCCTCTACACTCTCATCCCACCACCAGTTTGCTTTATGTCTTGGTGGTCCTCTTGTCCAAACGCATATTACATCAGTAACTCTCAAGAGATTGTTCTTTAGAGCTCTGTACTGTTCATTAACGCTTCTGTCTACAGCCCCCTGTTCAGCCACCACTCTCCTCATCTCGCTATAGAAGGCATCCCTTACTACTCGGTTTTCCAGCTTCCATATTTTTCCTCCAGGATTCCCGATCTTCTGTTTTTGACACCTTTCCTAATTTCCCAAAACCATTTGGTTACAGGGTCCAATCTGTTATGTTAGCCCTCTCTGTTCCGAGATTGGCAATTTGTCCACATCGGATCCCAAGGGTGGGTTCTTGGCTGCTCCCTTGCGTGACATTCTGTAGGTCCGTTGTTGAAAAAAAGGGCTCACTTCCCTCTCAGGTGTCCCTCTCCCTCTTTTTAGAACATGCCTCCGTTCATGAGGGTTCTGTCCCCGTCTATACTGATGGGTCTAAGACTTATACTGGAGTAGGACTTGGTGTTGTATTCTCTTCCTTTAATAGAGGCGGTAGCCTTCCTGGCATTACTTCAGTGTATACGGCTGAACTGACTGCAATTTTATATGCTGTTAAAATTATTTTTACTCTCCCCCAATCCTTTTTTGTGATTTTTAGTGACTCGTGTAGTGCTTTGTCTGCACAGGAGTCTTTTAATACACCCCATCCATTGGTTTTATTAATTTTAGAGTGGCTTTTTCTTCTTGGTTTATCGTGGCCGCCGTGTAGACTTCTGTTGGGTACCCGCACGTGTATGGTGTGATGGACAATGAGAGGGCAGATACTTTAGCTAAAGCTGCGTCTTATCAACAACCCCAGCCGACTACCCACTTCCTGTTTCTGATGTAACACCTTACTTGCGGTACGCAATTCGTACGTGTTGGCAGAGACACTGGGATGTTGTTTCTCACAATAAACTAAAAGAAATCTTTCAGAGAGTGGTTGTGCCAAGGGATCTTCCCTCTATGTCTCGGTGATTGGAGGTGGCTCTTGCTAGGCTTCGCATAGGACATTTGCGGCTTACGCATCAGTTCCTGATGAATGGTGAATCTCAACCATACTGTGATGACTGCCTTGTTCCCCTTACTGTCCGTCACTTGCTGGTCGAGTGTCCAAGTCAGGGGGACCTGCGTCAGAATTTCCTCCATAGGCATAAGGGGGCAGATGGTGCCTACTGTTTGTCCTCGATGCATGGTGAAGCCTCTAGCGATTTTAGTGATGTTTTTAGTTTTCTTCAGGAGGCAGGCCTCCTTCCACTTTTATAAGTAACTGATATTTTATAAACTATTCTTTTATTATTTTCAGTGTTTTATTCCTACTAACAGATATTAACTTTAATTTGAATATGCACTTTTTCATTTGCTGTGTGTTTTACCTTGTCGTCCGGCAGCATATGATCCTGGCAGTTGCACTGCCAGATTTTAATTATTTGAAATCAATCAATCAATCCATATTTTCCTCCTAAGTACATAAGTCCTCTTTTTCATCACTCGTTCTTTAAGCTCCATATCACAGATCAATAGTTTGTGCTGCTGCACACACTCCTCACTGCCTATAACTTTAACATCCCTCACTAACCTCCTGTCAGCCCTCTTGACCAGAAAATAATCTATCTGACTGCTATTTCCCCCAGACTCATACGTAATTAATCTATTCTCTCTTTTCCTAAATTATGTGTTGTGCACAAACATGTCCAATGCCTCCCCAAACTTGAGTATCCTTTCCCCTTCCGCATTCCTTATACCATACGCACATCCCCCGTGTACTCCTTCATAACCTTGTGCCGCTTCACCTACATGACCATTTAAGTCCCCTCCCAAAACCACTATCTCATCATCCCGCATACCACCTACTACACGTATTAAATCATTCCAAAATCTATCTTTTTCTACTACATTGAATCCTACTTGTGGAGCATATGCCGATATAATTGCAATTATCTTTCTGTCGAACAGAAATTTCACTACCAATATCCTATCGCTTACTCTCATAACATTCATAACATATTCCACCCATGTCTCCGCAACCATCACACCAATACCCCCATATCCGTTTGGCTCCCCTGCCAAAACAACTTATAGCAACAGTCCATGCCAACAATCTTTCTGGCTGATCCACCCCTGTACCGGACTTCCTGCAAACACGCCACATCCACCCACCTCCTACTGAATGCCTCAACGACTTCCCCAGCTCTTCCCCTCAAACTTCCCACATTCCATGAACCCACCCTCATCCCCCTGGGTGATTTACTGTCCTCAGGCTTACTCTGAAACTTATTCATGTATTTTGTCATAGTCAGTATTAATAAAGGGGGACAGACATACCACAGGCCCCACTCACTGCACAGTTCCAGGTCCAGGCAATGGATCCGGGACCCCTAGCCCACTAGCTTACCAGTGGCTGTGATAGTGGCCTCAGGGCACCCTGCCAGGACAGCTGCAGGGACACCCTCCAAGCTCGCCTTGACACTGCAACTGTCCTGCCATTATACACCCATTGATAGGGCAGCCTCCTGGGGTGCTACTCCCAGGTTCGGGCTCCTCTCTATTGGGCGGAAGCAGCAGCCTGGGAACCGCAATGCCCTGTACCCTCCAGCACAGGTTCGAGCCCCATCTCGCCCTGGACCCATGATCTATGCCGGAGGAACCCCTGTCACGCTTCCCCCCAGAAGTCTGCCACTAGGTAGCGGGGGCAAAGTTTTCTGGCTGCATGCCCTTGGTGGCGCCAACCCCTGTAACGTAGTGGAATACGTTGTGTGAAATGTAAAGTGCATGTGGTGAAGTGCATGAGATAGAGGAAGTGTTTGGGAGAGTATGCTGGTCTACTCTCCATGTTACTGTCACACTGAAAAGGTCAGCAAAGGGGGATGGTTAGATGGCTAGTGAAACAGGAGCTCCAGCTCTCCCTATCACCAGCATTCCCATTCCCCTCGGGAGTACCACCCTGTTCGGCCCGTGCTACAGCCTTACAAAATCATTCCTTACGATACATCCCGCCAAAAAGTGCATTATTTTTTTTCCCTTGTCAACACAAATCCACAGTATAACAAACCTCCTGCTTTTTATACAGTCTTTTCTTCTGTAACTTCATTTTCAATGTAGTCAAGCTCTTTTTTTTTTTTCCCCAGTAAATCTCAGCCAAACGCATTAATTTTCTAGTTTTTCTGTTATACAGAGTTCCACTGCTTAACCCCCCCCCCCATCCCGACGTTTTCTGGGCAGTGGTACGCCCCAGTCCTGACATTTTTGGACCTTTTTTTTTTTTTTTGGCTCAAACATCCGCTTTTGGTGAGAAACATCGAAAATTCATAGAGAAATCACTCACCTGAGGTTTAAAATACTCGATCCAGGTAGGAGTACCTCCTTACTTTACAGGGTTTTCTATCAGGCTGGCTGCAAAGAAAACGAGTTCTATGGGAGGATTACTATTCCATACCACTCATAAACGGTATTTATTTATTTATTTGGTACGAATTTATATGTAGTACGAGAGTATATTGGTTTTCAAACGGTAATATAGGCATTATAAGCATTGTTTCACTCATTAACTCATCACCATTCCTGACCTTTTTTTGCCACATTACCTGATCATCATTTCTGACTGTTTCTTCCTCTAATGTTTGTCCTCCACATTGTCATCAATTGGGGAATCACTCTGGCCCTGAATTTTGTACCGTGGCATGACATGGCTTTACTGGCCAGGTCACTGATAACAGGTGAATTGCTGAGAAAAGGGCATGAAGGGGGGGGGGGAGGTCATGCTGGGTAAGGCATTGTCCCTGCCTGGCATCTTGTAGAGGAAGGTGTCCTGTGTATACGTGCCAAAAATCACTCGCGAAAATTGAAAATTGTTCAAATTAGGGACCTTCCAATGTTGCTGCGTTAATTTATGTCTCCGGGATACGAGTGCACATCATGTGAGAACATGAATTCACGTCTCCGGGATGGGACGGGTTAAAACATGCCTGTCTTCCCTACTGATATGCTCTCATTCTTCATAAAACCTGTGTATTTGAGTTGGTAGGCTAAAAAAAATTCATTTTCTACTTTTCCTTCTCAGTATTTTAGCTAAATTATTTTCTTTGGAAACATTTTCACAACTAGAAACATGACTGTCTTTCTTAATTATGTTTCCTTCTTTATTATAACTATTTTTGACACCTTGGCATAAACATAAGAAATTTCTCAATTTTTCTTTTCCTCTAAATTTTCTCAACTTTTCACTTCTTGCTTTCCCTTCAACACACTTCCATGGCAAAACACATATCTCACTTTCTTATTAATATCCTTACATACCTGGCTAAATTTCTTAAATAGCTTTAAGTTTTTCTTAACTGCTGCTGCTTCTTCTTCAGGGCATTTCCAAAACAAAGCACACACTCTGACTTAATATTACCAACTCCCCTTACATCTGGATATGATCATTTTCATCTCGCTGATCTCCCTTATGTGTTATTTTCTTTATTTATAAACACAGGAACTTTTCTTATACTTAGTTGTAAATGTTACTTTTGACACACTGAGTTTTTAAATGTTACTCTCATGTACTTTCAACCATCACTTACTCCACTTTCACACTACTTTGGTGTGTTACATTCCTTTTACTTTTCCTCTACTACAGTGTTACCTTCTCTTTGCCCTAATCATTTCGGCATGTTACATTACTTGCTCTCATATTTCTCTTGCTTGGTTTTGCGTTACTCACTTCTTCACTTAGTTTTATGTCTTACTTTCTCATTGCTTTCACTGTGCTGGGGAGTTACTGAACTTTCTTTGTCCTTGAGTTTGGTACCAGTATTAAGAATATATGGAGTAGATGTGAAGTTGGTGAATGCTGTGAAGAGTATCTATGAGTGTGCTAAGCCTGCAGTGCGTGTGGATAGTGAACTGAGTGAATTTTTCTATTTGAAGGTTCGGTTGAAACAGAGATGTGTCATGACTCCATGGTTGTTCATTCTGTATATGGATGGGGTTATAAAAGAGATACAAGGTAGGGCAGTGAATGTTGGAGTGGCCCTAATGAGAGAGGGCAGTGTTTGGAAACTTTCTGTACTGTTGTTTGCAGATGATACTGTGTTGTTAAGTGAAGACGAAAGGGAGCTGCAAGCTTGGTGGATGAGTTTGGGAGAGTATGTAAGAAACGGAATCTAAAGGTGAATGTAGGGAAGAGTAAAGTGATGGTCTTTGAGGGAAGTGAAGTCAGTGAATGTACAGTGAGGTTGAATGAGGAGGAAATGGAAAATGTGAGTATGTTTAAGTACTTGGGTAGTATGATGAGTAAGGATTGAAGTTTGGAGGGTGAAGTGCTTGAAAAGGTACAACAAGGAAGAGAGGTTGCTGGTTCCTTGAAAGCAATAATAAGAAACAGGGAAATGAGCATGGAAGTGAAAAAGTTACTACATGACAGTACTGTGATACCAACTTTAACGTATGGAAGTGAAGTTTGGACGTTGGTGGAGGGACAGAAGTCAAGAGTGAGAGCAGTGGAAATGAGTTATTTGAGAGGAGCATGTGGAATCTCATGGAGAAACAGACTGACAAATGAGGATGTGAAGGAGTGTTGTGGTGTGGATGTGGATGTAATAGGAAGTGTTGGGAGAAACACATGAGGTGGCTTGGCCATGTGGAGAGGATGGAGAGTGAGAGACTGACGAGGGGAGTGTATATGAGTGAGGTGGAGGGGGAGGGAGGGAGGGGGAGGCCAAGGATGAGATGGAGGGATGGAGTGGAGAGGTATATGAGGAAGGGGGGTGTGAGCTGGGAGCAAGGCAGTGAAATGGCGGGGACAGGGCAACGTGGAGGCGATTTGTTTGTGGCCACCCCGTATGTATGAAGGCGTCTGGCAATAGATAGGTAGATGGATAGAACAAGCAATCACATAAATAAAACTTTATAGAGAAAAAGGGCTCAAAAATTAATGCATAACTTACGAAACAACTATGCTCACAAACAACAGGCAAACTGGCAACTCTGACTCGTACCAGAGCTAGCTACTGTAAACATCAGGAATCAGCAAGAAGCTTCGAGACTACCAAATCCAGCTTCTTAACACAACCCCCTCCCTAGTTGTTTGTCATCCCGACAAAACTACACAATATATACAAACATAAACCTTAATCCTAATGAAACTTCTAACTGTACACAGAATCATTCTTCAACTTATCAGGTCTTCTTCTGTCCCGCTTCTGATGACATCCTTGCTCCTCCACACAGTCCACTCCTCCAGGAAGGTCTTGGTCCTCTTCTTGATTCACTTCTTCTCTTGGGATACTGTCACCATCCTCTTGCACTTTAGCTCCTGGTCCTCCTCAACATCCTCAGCTGCAAGTGAGAATGATTCCTTGGAGATGTCCCAACTGTACTGTCCTGGCCCATGGTACTGCCACAGATGGTTCACATGTACCACCTTTGGGTGAGACTTCCCACTTTCCCGAATCTGATATGTTACGTCTGATAGGTGGTCCAACATACGTCTGATCGGTGGTCCAACACAGTGTAAGGCCCGTCCCATGGGCTCTGCAGCTTGGGTGACTGTCCCTTCTTTCACTGAGGATTGTATAACCAAACTTGATCACCATCCTTGAAGCTTATCTCACATGCCTTGGCATCATACTTGCACTTCATCAACTCTCCTGAAAACTAGAGGGCCTCTCACACTTGATGATGTACCTCAGCCAGCCTTTTCTGTAGGCAGCTCTTCACCAGGTGGTCTTCCCATTAGCAACTCAACAGGCAAGTGTAACTCGTGGCCCAACATCAGTTTTGCAGGGGTGTAGCCGGTAAGACTCATGGGATGCATACCTACATGCCATCAGCAACGCAAGTAACTTCTGGTCCCATTCTGTTAGTCCATCAACGCAGTACTTGGCCAGTTCTTGTCCCAGGGTCCAGTTGAAATTCTCCACCATCCCATCTGACTGTGCCCTTAGTGGAGTTGTCCTGGTCTTCTTGATCCCCATTAACTTGCAGCACTCATGGAACACAGCAAACTCAGAGTTTCTACCCTGGTCTGAATGTAGCTTTTGCAGCATCCCAAAATGACAGAAAAACCAGTCAGCCATTACCTGAGCAAAAGTCATAGCCTCTTGATTGGCAATGGCATAGGCTTCTGGCCACTTTGTGAAGTAGTCCATGGCGACACATATATACCGGTTCCAGCAATGTCCACTGCAACTCTTTCCACCGGTGCACCCACTTAGTACAGCTGGAGAGGGGTGCAACCACGTTTCTTGGGTCCTTTCTTGGCAGAACACACATCACAGGCCCGACACCACTCTTCAACATCCTGATGCATACCAATCCAGTAGAACCTGTCGCAGCTAACTTAGAGTTTTCTTCACTCCCAGGTGCCCACTAGTGATCTGGTTATGGGACTCATCCAAGATCTTAGACCTCATTTATTTTGGAACCACCAGTTGCCAGTACTTGCTGAGGCAATCGGGTGTCTCCCACTGACGCTCCAGTAGTCTGTTGTTCAAATGAAGAAGGTCCCACTGACTCCGGTAACTCTTGGTTGCAGGGCTTAACCTGGAAATTTCTTCCCAAGATGGTCGCACTGTACTCCACTGCAGCCACTCTAGCACTGGTTGTAAACCTGCATCTTCCACATGCATCCTCTTCAGGTCTTCTGCCTCTGACGCTGGCCCTGTCACAACCTTACGGTGGCATTTCTTGCCAAGATTCCCATTCCTACTACACTCCTTGCCGTCTGTTCTTCCGTCTTCTCGTACACTGTTCATCAAGGTTCTCCTGCATTTCTTCAGTGGTGGGGCTTCTTGGGAAAAATTGGCTAGTTGTTGCCTCTCATCACCAGCCTTCACAAATTTACACTCATCCTTCTCATTTGGACACTCATAGTTGAAGTGTCCCACCTCACCACATGTCAAACACCCATTTGTTGCAATCTGAGATTTCCTTGCACTGTTCCGTCTTGCTCCTTCTTCCATTTGTAACAATCCACCTTCTTGTGTCCCAGCTTCCTACAGATCCAGCAACCTCCTCTGATCTTCTCCTGTTCTCTCTTCCACTTATTGCAATCCACTTTCTGATGCCCTGGCTTTTCACAGTACCAGCACCTTTCTTCAAAAGTTTCCACTTCCCATACCTGCACATTTCTTGCCTTGAATCCCACACTACAACTTGTCTGAAAGGTGGATGTACTGGACCTGACATAGGACTCAAATTCTGGAGCCCTTGCTAGTGCTTCTTGCATGCATCTTGGTTGTGCCTGCTTCACTTGCACTGTCATCTGTGCACTGTCAAGAGCATCAATGAACTGGTCCCTCAGAGGAATAGCCAACAGGTTAGGTGCTGCTCCAGGGTATGCCTTGTATGCCATACACTCTAGGTCTTGAGCAAGCTGCTGTAGGGATTCCCCTCGAGCCTGTACATGGCTCCGGAATCTTGCTTTTTAAACCTCAGTCTGGTACATGGTTCCACATCTGCTCTCCCACACTTCTACTAGGGACTGATAACTGTTCCTATCCATCATTGACATCTGGCCCAGAGTTTCCATTGCAGCACCCTTAAGGCTAGTAGCAAGCTGTACTCCCCTCTGCCTATCATCCCAACCATTCTGATCTGCAAGTAACTCAAACTGTGAATGGTAAGCTTCCCAAGATACTCTACCATCAAATTCCTGAGATTTCTTTTTAATTGGACCCCGTTATAGCCATGCACTTCACTGGTTTGGGGCCTAAAAACTGGGGCATCATAATTAAGGCAAGGGGTTTCAAACTTCTGCATTCTGATTATTCAGCCCTGTAATGCTACCTTTAGATGCTTGGGATCCATCAAGATTTACCATACACTGGCAGTTCCTTTCATATCTCCCTGTACACCTACCTGAGGCTCAGCAGTGCAGCATTTCTCTACAGCCTCAATTTTCTCACTAATACTTTTCACATGCTCAACTAAATGCATCAACTGGCTATCTACATGCTATCTGCACTCCATCACAATTCCCTCACTAACTGTCTTCAACTGGTCATCTACATGCTTCAGCTGGTCGTGTACTTGCTGTCTGCACTCCATCACATTATTGCTTACCTCATGTTTCTGCCGCTGTAGCATGGCATCTACTTCCTCCTTAAGCTGTTGCTGTTCTTCCTTCATTTCCCCCATGAATGCATCTAGCTGTCCTTGCATCCTCAGTTGTAGTTCCCTCCGTTGCTCCAGTAATGCCTCTTGAAGTTGTTCATGTTGTTCTTGTTATTCTTCGTTCTGTACCTGCAATTGTCCTTTGATTTCGTTCCTGATCTGTTTCTGTTCTTCACTTTGTGCCTATAGTCCTTCATTCTGTGCTTGCAGTTGGACACTTTGTGCTTGTAATTGGACACTTTGTGTTAGTAATTGTTCTTTGAGTTCTTTCTTTTTGTGCCTGTAATAGCAACATGATTGCAGGCAATGACACCTCGTCCTCCTGCCCAGCTCAGGATCTTGTCTGCACACCTGCCTCCATGTCGAAGGTTAGACTCACTGCAGCACTTAAGATATCCACACTCCTGACACCAGTGTTACGTTCCCCACCCCCCTCACACACTGCCACAGGCTCCTACAGCAGTAATACAGTACAGAAGGACGTTGCCCAGTGAGCTGTTCTTCCTATGGTCAGCCTTTAGGTGTACACTACATAGGATCAGCTGAGGCGTTGTATATAGACACTGGCTTCTTAAGTTCACTGTCTTTATTTTCCAAGAAATTACACTTAATGCTTTCAACTTTACTTCACTGTTTTCACAAGCACTGGAGCTATACAAACTTTACTAACTGCAATCACACTTAATGCTTAACAATAACACATCACTATTTTCTATTTTCACAGGATCCGGTGACATACAAACTTCAGTAACTCTTCACTATTTGCCAGCAACACTTCACTGTTTTCACAAGTTCCGAAAATTTACAGACTACACTGACACAGCACTACACTCAAACTGAACTGAAAACTGACTGAACTTACTCTAGTCTCTTCCTCATCCTTATATTATAGCCTTCCTTGCTTCTCCAACATTCTAGAATGTGGTGGTCCTGTACCTGCCCCTTGCAACAACAGTTACCAATTCGGAGAGATCCAAAGCATGCCAAAGCTTTCTTACATTACATATCACTGTAAATTGTTTTGCATACAAATTGAATTACATAATTTAACAAGCAATCACATAAACGAAACATTATGGAGAAAAAGAGCATAAAGATTGATGCATACCTTACGAAACAACTACGTGCACAAACAGCTGGCTAACTGGCAACTCTCACTCATACTGGAGCTAGCTACAGGAAACATCAGGAATCAGCGAGAAGCTTCACGACTACCTAGCTGCCAAATCCCACTTCTTAACAGTACCTATCAACCTGTCAAAATCTTCCACAGGAGTACCGACTGATGTTTAATAATATCCAGCTCAATCCTGCATCATCCTTGAACATGCTTGGGGTTTCATTCACACATGACTTATCCTGGAAAGATATTGCATCTCTTGTAAAATCTGGTTCCAAAAGATTGGGTGTGCTAAGCCGACTCCGTGCCTTCTTTACCCCAGCACACTTGTTGACTTTATACACGGGTTTTATTCGCCCGTTTAGAGTACGACTCTCATGCATGGGGAGGCTCCCCACATATAGCTCTTCTCAACAGGGTGGAGTCAAGGGCTGTTCATCTCATCAACTCTCCTCCTCTTACTGGCTCCCTTCTATCTCTGTCTCTTTGCCTCACTGTTGCCTCTTTATTTCTTTTCTATCGCTACTTCAGTGGTCACTGTCTGCTTGCATCCCTCCAGCTCTATGACAAGTGCATAACACCCAGCTAGCAACAAACTCTCATTCCTTTTCTGTCCAACTCTAATGCAAGAGTTAACCTTTTCTCCCAATTCTTCATTTATGCAGCAGGTCAACTGTGGAACTGTCTCCCTCTGTATTTCCTACTTCCTGTGATCTCCAGTCTTTCAGATGCAAAGTAACTGCCAGATTTTAATTAATACAATCAACCAACCAACCAACCAACCTTTCAGATGCAGTGTATCCAGGCATCTCGAAATGAATGGATCTTGAATTTGGCTCTCTTTTGTATTGTTTTCGTTTTTTTTTCTTGGAAGGAACATTTTGCGGGCTCAGCCTTTGGTTCCTTCTTCCTTGCATTAAAAAAAATATATATATATATATATATATATATATATATATATACAGTAAAAGTCCCATTATTCGGCATCTATGGGACCGGGATGATGCCGAGAAATTGGATTTGTCGAATAATCAAAAACATACCCACTCAGTACCTTAAATATATTTTGTGAACACTGTCATCACCACTTACGTATTACAACTGTGTTTGGAGAGAGTACTGTATACTGTACAATATTGCAATCAATACAGTACTATACCTGAGTCTGAAATATATATATATACAGTATATATATATATATATATATAAATTAGTGAACATATACAAGTGTAATGACACAGTAGGCCTACAAGTCAGATAACACTTCCTGAATGGCTGAAATGATACGGAATATTACCTACCAGCTAAGTACATCACTTGTATTGAACTCATCACTACTTATATTATTACAAATATGTTTGGAGTGAGTACTGTATACAGTACTTTTTCCAAACACAAAATAAAAGTCGGAAAATTGCATAAAATAAAGTGAAGGAATATGAATTGGTATGGTCTTTCTGATGAAAGTTAAATAAACATTTAGCACTCATTCTTTTGTTCGTTTTTTTGTTTACATGTGAAAGAGAGAGTATTGATAGAAACAGTAATGTATTCCATTAACCCCTTAATAACCTCCTTTACAGTATCGATGTCAGTGATGTCTAGTTAGTGAGCTATGAAAAAACTGTGAACAATTATGGGAATGGAACGAAGGTCACTGGTATGTTTACACGACTCTACGCTACGATTACAAGCAGTCAGGGGGTCGGTTAATCTCAGATGTTTTCGCCCATTTAGTAAATGCACCGTAACTTTGTAATTTCTCCCGTGAATCATAACGAATCATAGCATGGATTTAGGAAGCTAAATAACACATTGTTAGGTGTGCCAGACGATTCTCTTCACGTCTTTAAGAAAATGGAAGAAATTTAATCCCTCTCTGAGTACGTAGAGTAAGTTTCTTCCATTCTTCTGAAATCAATTTATTTTTCTTAAAAATGTGAAGATAATCATGTGGCTCACCTAGCAATGTGTTATATAGCTTCCTAAACTCATGGTATGATTCGCTATGAGTCATGGAAAAATTGATAAGTTACGGTGCATTTACCAAATGGGTGAAAACATCTGAGATTAACCGACCTCCTGACTGCTTGGAATCGTAGCGTAGAGTCGTGTAAACATACCAGTGACCTTCGTTCCCTCCCCATGATTGTTCAGTTTTCTTTATAGCTCACACTAACTTGACATCACTGACATCGGTACTGTAAAGGGTTGTTCAGTGCCGGAGGTTATTAAAGGGTTAATGGGATATACAGTAAAAGTCCCATTATTCGGCAGCTGATTATTCGGTAGATCCGACATTTCGGCACTTTTGAGAAATAGTTCCATTTATGAAAATCTTTGAGTGTTCGGCAGATGTCCAGAATCATCTCAGTAGTCCAGGAAGTGTTATTTGTGACTTGTAGGCCTAATGTTTCATTACACTTCTGTATGTTCACTAATTTCTATATTTTTTCAGACTCAGGTATAGTATTATATTGATTACAATACTGGATAGTATCATACAGTACAGCAACCACCCCCTCCAAATTAGCGAGGGTTACGTTCCAAGCCCCCTCGCTAATTCTTGAAATTCGTTCATTCTTGACGCATTCCTGAAAGTGTCATTTACTGGTAATTGCGTAGCCCATGAACCACTGATACTGTAATGCATTACCCATAAATAATGGTGCTTGTTAAATTAGTTTCCCCATTGTTTTTAGCTGTACGGCTGTGACAGCTCTAGTATTTTTATTCCTCAGCATAATGGAGGAAGGGACTGTCCTGTTTAACTAAATCTAACCTAACCGAGTTTAACTGTACCTAATAATTTAACCATACCTAACCTAACCTAAAGTCAGAAAAATACTTAAAAATAAACTGGAGGAATATGAATTGCTAAGGTCTCTCTGATGAAAGTTAAACGTACATTAAGCGCTCATTCTTTTGTTCGTTTTTGTGTTTAATGTGAAAGAGAGTACTGATGCAAACAGTAATATATCCCATTAACCCCTTAATAACCTCCGGCACTGAACAACCCTTTACAGTACCAATGTCAGTGATATCAAGTCATTGAGAGCTATAAAGAAAATTGAACAATTATGGGGAGGGAACGAAGGTCACTGGTACGTTTACACGACTCTATGCTAAGATTCCAAGCAGTCAGGTGGTCGGTTAATCTCAGATGTTTTCGCCCATTTGGTAAATGCCCTGTAACTTTATAAGTTTTTCCGTGACTCATAGCGAATCATAGCATGGGTTTGGAAAGCTAAATAACATTGCTAGGTGAGCCAGACGATTATTTTCACGTCTTTAAGAAAAACAAATTGATAGAAGAATGGAAGAAACTTACTCTACGTACTCAGAGGGATTAAATTTCTTCCATTTTCTTAAAGATGTGAAGATAATCATCTGGCGCACCTAACAATGTGTTATTTAGTTTCCTAAACCCATGCTATGATTCACGGGAGAAGTTACAAAGTTACTGTGCATTTACCAAATGGGCGAAAACATCTGAGATTAACTGACCCTCTGACTGCTTGGAATCGTATCGTAGAGTCGTGTAAACATGCCAGTGACCTTCATTCCCTTCCCATAATTGTTCACAGTTTTTTACTGTAATGGGTTGTTCAATGCCGGAGGTTATTAAGGGGTTAATGGAATACATTATTGTTTCCATCAATACTCTCCCTTTCACATGTAAACAAAAAAAAACGAAGAAAAGAATGAATGCTAAATGTACGATTAACTTTCATCAGAAAGACCATACCAATTCATATTCCTTCACTTTATTTTATGCAATTTTCAGACTATTTTATTTTGTGTTTGGAAAAAATACTTTATACAGTACTCACTCCAAACATATTTGTAATAACATACGTAGTGATGAGTTCACCAATACAAGTGATGTACTGAGCTGGTAGGTAATATTATGTATCATTTCGGCCATCCAGGAAGTGTTATCTGACTTGAATGCCTACTGTGTCATTACACTTGTATATGTTCACTAACTTATATATATATATATATATATATATATTTCAGATTCAGGTACAGTACTGTATTGATTGCAGTATTGTACAGTATACTCTCTCCAAACAGTTGTAATACCATAAGTGGTGATGACAGTGTTCACCAATATATTTAAGGTACTGAGTGGGTAGGTTTTTGATTATTCGGTAAATCCAACATCTCGGCATCATCCTGGTCCCATAGATGCCGAATAATGGGACTTTTACTGTATTACTGTTTGCATCAATACTCTCTCTTTCACATTAAACACAAAAACAAACAAAAGAATGAGCGCTAAACGTACGTTTAGCACTAATCAGAGAGACCTTAGCAATTCATATTCCTCCAGTTTTTTTTAAAGTATTTTTCTGACTTTAGGTTAGGTTAGGTTTGGTTAAATTATTAGGTACAGTTAAACTTGTTTAGGTTAGATTTAGTTAAACAGGACAGTCCCTTCCACCATTATGCTGAGGATTAAAAGTACTAGAGCTGTCACAGCCGTACAGCTGAAAACAACAGGGAAACTGATTTTAACAAGCAACATTATTTATGGGTAATGCATTACAGTATCAGTGGTTCATGGGCTACGCAATTACCGGTAAATGTCATTTTCAGGAAGGCGTCAAGAATGAAATAATTTCAAGAATTAACGAGGGGGCTTGGAACGTAACCCTCGCTAATTTGGTAGGGGTGGTTACTGTACTGTATGATACTTTGCAATATTGTAATCAATACAGTACTTTACCTGAATCTGAAAAAATATAGAAATTAGTGAACATACAGAAGTGTAATGAAACACTAGGCCTACAAGTCACAGATAACACTCCCTGGACCGCCGAGATGATTCCGGACATCTGCCGAACAATCAAAGATTTTCATAAATGGGACTATTTCTCAAAACTGCCGAAATGTCGGATCTACTGAATAATCAGCTGCCGAATAATAGGACTTTTACTGTATATATATATATTTATATGTGTGTGTGTGTGTGTGTGTGTGTGTGTTCTTACCTAATTGTATCTTTACAGGAATGAGTCAAGCTCATACTCTCCTGTGTATTAAACCTATCTATCTATCTGTTGCCAGACACCATAATCCCGTAAGGGGTGGCCAATTGACTTATGAGTTATTTGTTTTTCAGGGAGGGGCACTAACCCTCCACCAACCCACTTGTTGACATGTAGGGAGCATGTATGGTTTGGTTATATGGTTACCACTCAGCATTGTAAATGGTTTCTTGGCATACAGGAAACCATTTGGCTTGTCACTCAATGTAAAGCCAACTGTAATGGAAAGAAAAGCAATAAGAAGTGACAGGAAAGATGGGAGAAATAGGAAGAGAGGAGGGCAGGCACAGAAAAAGAATTATAAAGGCTAAGGAAGAAGTAGGCAGCACTACATCAAGTGAGTGGATGATGGTCGCCACCACCTACCACTAACCATTTTTATCATATATATATATATATAATATACAGTAGGCTCGCACAGTGTGCGAGAGATTGGGCGGTCCACAACCTCGCGCACTGGGAATTCGCGTACTGGGAATACATAATCTTATGGGAATAATTACATATGGGCGGTACCCCCTCATACCTGGACATTTTTTGGCCCTTAGAGACATAAAAAAGGTCAAATTTTTCAGACATTGTACTACTGATATAGCTGCAATAACAGAAATATGGGCAGTCACCTTAACAACAGTAGACAACAGGCCTGATTGATTTAAACAACAAGAGTTCTGAGGCGCGGCAATGCACTTACAGTGCCCCCGCCACCACCCCGGCCGCACCACGCTTGTTTAACAGTTGCCAATGTTGTATTATTCCAGGCTTTGACGAAGAAATTTACGGCCTGTTGAATGTTACATTTCTTCCAGAATGCAGCAACAGTCATTATGGTGGGGGTTGCAGGTATGCCAGGTGAAGCAGGTGAGTCAGGTGGGGCTGTGAAGGTGGAGAGGGAGGTGGCTGGTGAGTCAGGTGGGGCAGTGGAGGACGGCGGTGGGCGAGTCAGGGGAGGTGGTGAGGGGAGGATCCTCCCTCTCCTCCTCGCTACTGCTCACATTTTCGGCAATTTCCTTCATCTCTTCTTGCTTGTTTGTTTCATTCCTCATCTTGTTATGGACGTATTGGCAGTATAGCAACTTGGTATTCACGAAATAAACATCATTATTATAGAAACTGGGTATCTATTCTGACTTACTGTTATTGCCGAAAACGTTATTATTGAAGTTGTTATTGGCAGTATCTTATTGTAGACTACTCTTGAGCACCTTCCCCATGAGCCTCTAGGTCACTATTGGCGCGTTGTGTGGGGGGGGGGGTGCCTACTGATGGAAAATGGCGTTTTTAAGCCACTTCTTGCCTCTACCTTGTGTTTTGTGGGGTAAACTCGCGCATTCAGGGTTTTTCGTTATGATTTTTGGTCACTCTCTCACAATGCGATTCGCACACGGTGATGACGCGCACTGGGCGAGCCTACTGTATATATATACATAAATTTAAGAATTGTTTTGGCACACACTATTTCATTTGGTAGTGCATTCCATTGATCAATTGCCCTATTTGGCAACTTGAATTTCCATTTGTCTTTATCACCTCTCTTTTTATGTAG
This sequence comes from Coenobita brevimanus, assembly GCF_032717465.1. Classification (NCBI taxonomy): domain Eukaryota; kingdom Metazoa; phylum Arthropoda; class Malacostraca; order Decapoda; family Coenobitidae; genus Coenobita; species Coenobita brevimanus. Next base: position 62,502,957 of record NC_137054.1, read on the forward strand.
TTTTTTTGCAGTGTCCTCTTGCTGATGCTTCCTCATAGGTTATATACTCATTATGTCTATTTTCTTTTTCACTGAGATGCATTTGTGTAGCATAATCATGTCTCCTCTTTTCCTTCTCTCCTGTAGTGTTGGTAGACTCAGTTTTTCTAGTCTTTCTTTGTAGTTTAGATCCCTTAAGCTTGGTACAGTGCACCGTAACACAATGCTAGTTTATGGGTGACAGAAACCCTCACATTCAATGATTTCGCATTGTGTGAACCAAAGAACTTATGGGAAAAATGATATATGGTGGACAGTCCACCCAGGGCTTGAGCTTTGGGTCCCCTTCCAGCCTACTATGCCCTGCTAATACTTTGTATAATAGTACTTCTAGTTGGACCAACAAATAAAACAACAAATAGAACACCATGTACCTTTATTTAAGTGACTTCTGGGCTTGTTAAGAAAGGAGGGGGATGGGTATCTGAGGCTTGGGGTGTCTACTCTTGCCCCACAGGGCGGGGAGCCCCATTGTCACTCACTGTCGCTGCTGAGGTCTCCAGGAGGTGCCATAAGGCCTTCAAAGGCAACAGCCAAGACCATGATGAACAGGTGGGCACTGCTATGTTGCTAAAACGGACCACAGGATGCGAGATACAACATGTGTTCTCATTGCAATATGGAGGAGAATTGTCTGTTTACCCAGGAAAGTCGGTAGATGGCATGGAGATAGCTGGCCAGCTGCTGGCCATTTTAAATCTGGCTCATTGCTAGCCACCTGTCTTCGTTTGACTGACTCGCATTGTCCGGCCTGACACTTGTAGTAATGGGGGAAAGTCCATTTTTTTCCTTGGAATCATACAGCTGATTCGCATGTTGGGAAGTGTGAATTGGAGATTTTGCATTTGATAAAAATGAACATTATCTGGGTTGACTTCACATTGTAGGTGATTCGCAACATGCGGTTCGCATTGTGTGGGGGTGCACTGTACCCATTTTGTAGTGTCCCTTTGAGGATGCCAGACTACTGATGCATACTCCAGGGTTGATCTGATGAATGATGTTATTATCTTTCTCAGCATGACTTCATTTATATATGTGAATGCTATTCTCAAACAGGGAGTCTTCGATATACGAAGCCCCAATATACGAAAATTCGAAGGTACAAAAGTGAAAAATATAGGACAAATTCCCCTATATGAAAGGCATATGCTTCAGTGGCATGAAAAGCGTTACGAGAAACAGATTCAAGTTTGGCGCGCAACCAACTGCAGCACCACTATCATGTATGGCAAGGCAAGCAACCACCTCCGCTTCATCCCAAGCTGTTCCCACTCCCCGGTTGTGTAGTGCATGCCTTTTGTACCCCGAGAATCTGTGGCATCTTTTGCATCTTGCATCATTCCACCCAAGTGACCTTCACCTTCATCATCGTCTGTGGAGCCTCTCAAGAAGAAGCAACACCGATCCCTGATGCTGGAGCACAAGCTCGAAATTAGCAAGAGGCACGAGGAAGACCAGGGCGTGAGTGAGATCGGGCTTCACCTGTATATACAGTAGTGTACAGTACTGTTTTCAGTTTTTACTCAATAATTTGATAAATAAACAACTGCCCTTAAAGTTCATTTAGCTTTTATTAACATTTCTGCTGTAGATTTAACCTAGTACAGTACAGAGTAGGTAGTTGACAGTTTGTTTTGGGACTTCTGGAACTCATTGTCACGGGGTTTTGTAAATTTAAAAATTAAATAAAGGTTATATATTTTGCTTGAAAATAGACACAAAGAATTGACTTGAAATCAAGCAGTAAGTTTTACTTTATGCCGGCTTACTTTGCCGATTCTCTAAGGATGAGAATTTATAAACTTTCTCAACAGTACACAGCAGAGACTAATTACTCACGTGTGCTGTTTGTTAGTACTATTAGCCTCTAGAGAAAGTGACTCCACCCCTGACAATCAGTAACTAATGCTGTTAGTGATAAACAGGTTCTTGCCGGTGCATTAACTCCTGGTTGGCATAACGGATTTAAGCTTAATACAAAAGGACTGGCCTAAGTACCCGTTATGAATAATGCAAAGCGTTTATGCGAACTAGGAGCGGCAACTAGAATAAGAAATCTATTTATCTATCTATTGCCAGACGCCTCAATCCCGTTTGGGGTGGCCACAAACAAATTGCCTCCACGTCGTCCTGTCCCCCGCCATTTCACTGCCCTGCTTCCAACTCACACCCCCCTCTCTCATATACCTCTCCACCCCATTCTTCCATCTTATCCTCGGCCTCCCCCTCCCTCTTCCCCCCTCCACCTCACTCACATACACTCTCTTCGTCAGTCTTTCACCCTCCATCCTCTCCACATGGCCAAACCACCTCAGTGTGTTCCTCATAACACTTCCTATCACATCCACACCACAACGCTCCTTTATATCCTCATTCGTCAGCCTGTCTCTCCATGTGACTCCACAGGCTCCTCTTAAATAACTCATTTCCACTGCTCTCACTCTTGACTTGTGTCCTTCCAACAACGTCCAAGCTTCGCTTCCATACGTTAGAGTTGGTATCACAATACTGTCATGTGGAGAAATAAAACACGAGTTTAACTATACAGTGGAAGCTCGATTATCCAGGCTCGGATTATCCAGCTTTCGGTATATCCGGGCCGTGACACAATGGTTCAGTGGTACAGTAATTCATAGAATTATCCATACGAATGCTCCGGTTTAAACAGGAAGCATCCAGTTGCTAGGGAGAGAGGCATGGGTAAACCAGAGAGAGTCTGTTCACCCTGCCCCCACCCACACCTCCTGCTCACAATTCGATCACAAGGGTGGTAGGGTGGAGTTTGGTGAGGCAACTGATACTCCTGACCTAGCCTAACCTTGCTTAACTACTTAATAATTTAACCTAACCTGACCTAACCTGGGCTCCAGTTGGGAAATTGGGAAACTAAATCCACTTTTGTGTACGATGAGTTTCTTCCATTATGCCCGAAGCAATCGTAGGTACGGCTTAAAGAACGTGATAAAAGAGAAAATCTTTCAGCAAGAGAAGGTAATTTACTACCCTCAAAATAGAAAAACACAGACAACAAACTGGAGGAATATGAAGTGAATTGGTGAAGTCTTTAGGCTGTATGCTTAGACGAAAAGTAATGGGTTTCCTAGTTTTAGGGAACGAAATGAAACAAGAATGTCTGCTAATCAGAAAAAAAAAAAAAAAATACTCATGTGTTCTGTAAGTTAGCATTCAGTTCTGCATTCTTCGTTAGGTATCGCGCCTCCCAACACATTTCGGACCGACAGAGCGTTGTTATTTCTTCCTCTTACATTTACTGTTCACTCTTTTGTTCGTTCTTAAGTGTACTGTATGTATGAAAGAGTATTAATACAAACAATAATGCATTCCATTAACCCCATCATAGTTGTCAGCCTTGAACAATGCTTTACTGTACTGGTGTCAGGGATGTTGGGTTAGGGAGAGCTATAAAAAACTGCGAACAATTATGGGAAGGGCACGAAGGTCACTGGTATGTTTTCACAACCCTCCTTTACCATCTCAAACAGTCAGGCGGCCTGCCACTTCGTCTCAGATGTTTTCGCCAATTGGTTTAAATGCTAACGTAACATGCACCCTAATTATGAGTATCTTCCAATATGCCGGAAACAATCGTAGGTAAGGCTTAAGGAACGTTATGATAATAAGAGAGGAAATCTTTCAGCCAAACGTAATTTACCACCCACAAAATAGGCAGAAAAATACAGAAAACAAACTAGAGCAATATGAATTGAATTGGTAAGGTTATTAGGCTGTATGCTTGGAGGAAAATTTATGAGTTTCACAATTATAGGGGACGAAATGGAACAATTATGTTTACTAACAAGAAAAAATATTTTCATCTCACGTGTTCTCATAAGGTGGCATTCAGTTCCACATTCTTTGTTCGATGTCGCTTCCCAACACATTTCGGACCGCCAGAGCATACAGTTATTTCTGCTCCTTACAGTTAAGTGTACATTTATTCCACATTCTTTTGTTTGTTCGTGTATTTTTGAAAGAGAGAGTATTGATACAAACAATAATGTATTCCATTAACCCCTTCATGGCTGCCAGCCTTGAACAATGCTTTACTGTACCGGTGTCAGTAACGTTAAGTTAGGGAGAGCCATGAAAACTGCGAACAATTATGGGAAGGGAACGAAGGTCACTGGTATGTTTACATGACCCTACTCTACCATCCCAAACAGCTAGGTGGTCCTTTCATCCCAGATGTTTTCGCCGATATGTTTAAATGCTAAAGTAACATGCACCCTAACTTTATGTTTAAATGCTAATGTAACATGCCCCCTAATTTTATTAATTCTTTCACGAATCGTAGCAAATCACAAGATGGGTTTAGGGAGGAGGGGAAAAAACCAGGTGTACCAGATGAGTCTTTTCACATCTGTAAGAAAAAGAAACTGACTTTATAACTTTGAAAAAATGGTTTCAAGGTCTGCCACGGGAGCACACAAATTTCTGAACTCACGAACACTGAGGATTTGAGGGGGGTAAACATAGGCTTTGCTGTAAGCAGTAAAAGCACCTTACCAAATCAGTTCATCCTGATAGTCTATTATATTTTTCTGATTATTTCTGGGTTGGTAAATAAACATTTCTTGTTAAATCTGTTTCCCCGCTGTTTTTAGCTGTTCTGGTGTGACGACTCTTTGATTCGTTAATGTAATGGCAGAAGACACTGTTCTAATCTAGTTTAAACCTGGCCTAACCTAGCTTAACTGCACCTAATAATGTAACCTAACCTAATCCTCAGTTGGGAAGTTGGGAAACGAAGTCCACATTTGAGTACGATGAGTTTCGTCCATTGTGCTGGAAACAATCGTAGGTACAGCTTTAGAACGTGACGATAACAACAGGGAGGAAATCTTTCAGTAAGAAAACGTGATTTACCGAACTGAATATAGTCTGAAAAATACTGAAACAAACACTGAACTGGAAAGGTCTTTCTGGTACTTAAAGTGTACATTTACCGGTAAATAAATCAGTCTAACAGTACAGTACTTGTGTTTTGTTTCTGCTGGATTAATCGTGCTTTCGGACTAATTGGGCACCCCTTAACACCATATAGCCTGGATAATTGGTCTATCTCTGTACATTAAGCTCAAAGGAAAAGAACTGTAAAATTTATTAATTACAATGAAATAAATTTACGTTACATAAGTCTCAAAATGAATTCAAAATAACAAGGAGAATACACTCACTCGCTCACTCAAAAGCTAAACTTAAACCTAGGAAAAACGAAAAGAAATACTGGTCAGTAGAGGGGGTTAAGCAGAATGACTGGGCGTCGATACGTAGGATGGACACTACAAACACACTAAACCTCTTCGCTGATTCACCGTCTAGGTGGAGATTTCAGGAACTCACTGTACAACGGCGGCACTGCTCCACGCTGGGCACAAATGAACCTGCTCCCACAACGATCCAAGCCTGACTGAGTTCGAGTTATTAAAGAAGGCGAGGGCCAGCCGTGCTTGCTCAACGGTCAACGGAAAGAAAGTGAGCGACACACACTCACAATAAATCACTCAGCGAAGGCACCAATGTTGCGCGCAAGGATGATCACCTATGAAACAGCGTAAAATGTTCTGAAAACTGTCCCAATCGAGTGAATGCCAGGACAGTTGAACTGAGCGATACTCTGTGGAAATTCCACTAGAATTCGGGGTTTTCACACTGAAACAAAATGTTACGAACCTACGCTCGTGCCAATTCATGACATTACGCCCCATCAAAATCAAATTTATTTTTCTTCAGGAAAAAAAAAAATTGATATACATATAAATCCTAAAGTCACACAAGACTCACACTGTGGTTTGTGTACTATCCTGCTACAGGAGAAAATCACAGTTGCCCTTGAGCGTAAGAACCTCGTATTTACGTTAATAGAAGCAAGCTTGAGGAAAAAACTCCAAGAAGATGGTGAAAAATCCTGTACTCGGGTCAAACTGAGCAGAAGTTCGCTACATTTACATTAACAACTAATTGTTATGTAGCGTGATATATGTAATACACGGTGTAGGTGTGACAGTTGTGGTGTAACTGTGCCTACGTGTAAAATTATGTAATACAATAGTAAATAATGACGACAAGGCAGAAGAGAAGAGGCGGCAGCATGCAGCAGAGATGATCAGCTGATCTCCACGACAATGCTGCACCCGCCAGCTGCACCTGCGAAAGGAATCAAGGTGGAGCATCAAAAGTGTCATTTCTCTCTCTCTCTGCCTAGCAATCAGTACTTATGTTTATTATTAACTAGGAAACATAGTCTTTGGATTGCTCAAATCTCTCAAGACCCCTGTAGTTTACTGGTTAACCTAGCATTATTAACCAGGAAACGTGCCAGTTCTTGAATTGCTCAAATCTCTCAGAACGGTCAGTTTCCTGGATAACCTAACATTATTAACCAGGAAATGTGCCAGTTCTTGGATTGCTCAAATCTCTGAGAATGGTCAGTTTACTGGTTAACCTGACTTTACACTTACGATTAACATTAGGAAGCTGAGAATCCCTACGCATTCTCGGGCAGGTCACATTTTAACACCCACCGTGGGTGTGAACACTCATGTGGATAATGTGCATTCTCCGTGAATCCTATCGAGAAGGCCCACAGCTCGAGACACCACAAGGTAATTTTATATGCAACCTTGGATTGTCCTTACGGGGGTCTCAAACTTCCCCTTAACCTGTGGTATACGTGTATATATAGGTCCTGGACGTAATGTGTCCTGTGGGACCAACGGGTGAGACTTCAGTTATTACTGGTACACTTTTAACTGGGAACCAGGCTGGTCCTTGGATTGCTCAGATCTCTGAGGACGCCTGTCTTAGGGAACCCAGCATACAACAGTTGCCAGTGTTAGTCATCAGTTAGCAGGCGAGACATCAGGTCTGCGCCTACATTGTCACTTCCCTTGATGTATCTCACAACAAGGTTAAACTTCTGCAAATACAGTGTCCAGCATATCAGTCTTGCATTAGCCGTCTTAGTCGTGCTGAGACTAGTGAGCGGCATATGATCAGTTTGCAGAGTGAATGGTGCCCCATATGAATAATAGTAATATTTCTTAACACCATCAACCACAGCCAAGAGTTCCTTCTCAACAGTACTGTAATTCCTCTCAACGGGTTTTAGCTTATGGCTGTGGTATGCCACTGGGAAGATTCCACCTTCCAATTCTTGCATTAATACTGCACCAATTCTATCTTGTGAAGCATCAGTGCGCAGTATGAAAGGTTTGTTGGAATCAGGCAACTGCAAGATAGGCTCCTTACATAGCATATTCTTAAGGGCGGCAAAAGATCTCTCTTGCTCTTCTCCCCATTCAGTGGTGTTTGGAGCATGTTTCCGAAGCACCTTGTACAACGGTTGGGCAATTAAAGCAAAGTTGGGGATAAAACTCCTATAATACCCCACTAGGCCAAGGAATGCCCTAACCTGTTTCTTGGTCACGGGTCTCGGGGCTTCTCTAACCTTCCTGATCTTAGTCACCCTGACACCTGCAGCGATTGTTGCCAACAATATGTCCGAGGAACTCCACCTCACTGTGAGCAGTTTTACACTTGCTAGGCTTCACAGTCATGTTGAAACTCCGGAGTCTACTGAAGACAGTTTCCAAGAGTCTGAGATGCTCCTCCAACGTGGCAGAATGAACGAGGACATCGTCAATAAACATCTCTACTCCTACAATACCATGGAGCACTTGTCTCATGGCATGATTGAATACTGCTGGGGAGTTGGTAAGTCCAAATGGGAGGACTTTATACTGATACAACCCCCCAGGAGTAGCAAAGGCAGTGAACTGATGGCTCTCGGGGTGAAGGGGAATCTGAAAGAATCCCTTCGCCAAATCGAGCTTTGTGAAATATCGTGACCCTGCCAGCTTGGAGGAGATGGCAATGTGGTCACCCATTGGCTCAGCATCCACTTTGGTGATTGCATTTAGCCTCCTATAGTCGCCACAAATCCTGACTCCGCCATCCTTCTTGAGGACTACTACCATTGGACTGCAGTAAGGAGATGAGGACTTTTCAATAATATAGTAAAATGGGGTGAAAAAAATGCAAAATGGAAAACTTTGCTTTTCACAGATATATGGTTCAGCATTTTCATATGACTTGGTTCATTATATTCATTTGACAGTATTACATAAGATATGAACTTGTCTTGAGCCAAGGTCACATAGTTTTTTTAATATGAATATTTTTTGGTGATTTTTTCTTCACCTGAAATTGGATAAAAAAAAATCATGATGGGGAAAGAAAAAAATCATATTAGTTTTGCTCAAAATAGAGGTTTTACAATGAATGCCCATACATATTCATAAAGAAAATGATTGATACATCATATTTGAGCATTGCCAAATAAATATTAAAACATGTATATATATACTCTTCAATAATACACCAGCAACCTGTTAATTTCTTTTTTTTTACAAAACAAAGAAGTTAATCAATGAAGGCCAATACCTTTCTATAATGAAAATAACTGATATTTCACATTTGTACATCACCAACTTAAATTAAAGCATGTATTCTTCATTGTTACAAAAATTACTTGTTCATAATTAGTTTCCTTACAAGATAAAGAAGTTTAATAAAATTTTTCTTTCTTTCATGTAGCTAAATCAAAACTCCTTTAATAAATTATGAGATGACTATGAATTTGCCTTCAAATTCTTTTCATTATCCTTCAGACGAGCAAATGCCATGTCATCTGGGAATCTAAAAATATTTTTCATTATCCTGGGCACTTCTGGTCCATAGAATATGTATTCTGTGTCCACTATATCAATATCTTTCTTCATGTTCCGCTCAATCCATGTCCACTCCTTTGGGTCACTCGAAATATTTTTTTTCTGAAGGCAGTCAATTTCTACTCTGATCACTGGACCATCAATATCATCAGCAAAGGTTTTAACTACCTTCCCCAGAAGTAAATCATACGTGGCTCAGCGTAATATACTGCGTAGTACTTTCCAACTGAGTCATCTGTTATTACAGGAGTGTCTGATGGAACTGCCCTGTGTGCCTGTACTTCATCTTCACATTCCATTTCACTTGCATCTTTGTCTAGAGTAAAACTGACATCATCAGCAGAATCACTTTCCATTTCTTCCATCTCTTCTTCACTTGTGGTCTCGGAGAGTGGTTCAGGGTCCCTCTTTTACCTTGGCACTCTGTAATACTTCCTTTTCTTCTGTGTTTCATGTCCCGTCATTTCCTTTCTACATTCCTCTTGCGATATGATTTGGCTATGCATACTAATTTTTCTTATATGATTTGGCTATGCATACTAATTTTTTTTCTTGCAACATGTGTCATTCCCCCTCTTCCCCTACAGTGCAAAACTTCTTCTAAAGTAGTTTCCTTTTCCTCTTCCAAAAGGATATTGAACTTCATTCCTACAAGAGCCCTGGCCTGGATTTCATTAACAAGAGCCTTCCAACTTAAATGCTTGGTATACAATGCACCTCATTTTTCTATGTCTTTTTTGACATCATTTTGTAGTTCAGCTGTGTTTCCACTGTTGAGTCTCCACTCCAGTGACTACAGCCAGGTAACACCGGTTCCTGAAGAGGTGTAGATGGTGCATCTGAAAGACCTTTCTCTACTTCTGGTTCAGGTATTGTTGAAGTGGGAACATCTGGGGTACTGGCAGCAGAATGGTGTGACAGACCACGTGTGACACAGAAACCTATGGGGTAATATAAAACCAAGATGGGGTGAGAAATAATCAGTCTTGGGGGGGAAAAAAATCATGTGTGGGGTAAGAAAAAATATGAATACCTAATCTTTTCTTACCCCATGTAAGCGTGCCTCTATGGTGTAAATGAAACTCCCCCCTCCCTCTGGGGGAGGGGGGGAGGGGTAGGGGAGTGCTGCTGGAGGACTAGTAGGGTCCTTCTGATTTCTTTTTACCCCAAACTGAGCTCGTCACAGTTCTTGAGGGAAGATGAAACCAAAGTTTATACATGCCATTAAAAAGTTTTGCTGAACTTTTTTTCATGTTTTTTTGTAAAATGTGTTCACACCATACATGTATAAGACAAATTTTATGATATGTATATGAAATCAGTTGTACTAAAGTATACTATTTATATGTCGCATAAGCACATCAACTGCTTTGACAGAGTAGCAGATATGGAGTGATTTGTTCTTACCCCACTAACCCCTAGATTTTTTCTTTCTCCATGTCAGCAATTTCGTTGTCTGTTGCGTCCAGTAGTCGCATGGGAATCGGATATACCTTAACCTTTACGGGATTATTGCTGGTCAACTCAATTTTGTGACAATCAACCTTTGTGAGTCTAGGTTGGTCAGAGAAGACATCAGCATCCTGACAGAGCAGTTACCTTATGGCATTCTGGTCACCTAATGCTAAGTCAGTGTTGGGTAAAACATCTCCGACAGTCTCCTCTTGACTGGACTGAACAGTTAAGGGCTCATCATCATGGTCATCAGCTGGGATCACCGCGGCTGCCCCGGTTTCTTCCAGTGGCTGGTCACTATCATCAGCTACTCGTAGGCCAGTCTCCTCGGGGTCTGACTCATGATAAGCCTTCAACATGTTAATGTGGAACCTTTTACGAAGATTCCCCATCTGAATTATGTAGTTGAGGTCTGAAATGTGCTCTATTTCATCAAGTGGACCCTTCCACTGTGCTAACAACTTGTTCTGGGCAGTGGGGAGTAACATGAAGCACTTACCGCCTGGACTAAACTTCTGAAGTTTTGCCTTCTTATCATAATAGGCTTTCTGAACTTCACGGGCCTTGATCAATTCTTCCTTAGCTAACTCACACGTCGACTGGAGGCGGTCAGCTAGATCAAGGATGTAGGTGTAGGTGGTCTTGACTACAGGGTTGGGTTCTTCATTGTCCCATAACTCGCTAAGGACTTGAGTGGTCCACGGACCGACCTTCTATACACCAGTTCAAAGGGTGAGAACTTCAAGGAATGCTGTGGGGCTTCTCGATAAGCAAATAGAAGAGGAGCAATGAACCGCGGCCATTCCTTTGGCTGTTCAGCGGCCATGAGCTTTAACATCTTGAGAGTCCCATTGAACCTCTCACACAACCCATTACACATGGGATGAAAAGGCGTAGTTCGCAGGCCTTGGATGGACAACAACCTGAATGCTTCGTTCATCATTGCAGAGGTGAACTGCGAACCCCGGTCACTTGAGACCTCCTTGGGGATAGCTTTGCAACAGAACACTTCAATCAATGCCTCAGCAACAGTGACGGCCTCTATATTCTTAAGGGCCATGGCTTCAGGCCACCGTGAGCTGAAATCAACAACAGTGACGATATACCTTGATCCATCACTTGTCCTAGGAGAGATTGGCCCAACAATGTCAACTGCTACTCTCTCGAACGGTTCAGAGATTATAGGCATTGGTTTCAATGGCACAGGAAGGACACATCCCCGGTCAGTGGTACGCTGACACACATCACAGGAATGCACAAGCCTTGTTATTTCCCGTCTCATTCCTGGCCAGAAAAAGTCAGCATGGATGCGGTCAGAGGTTTTCTTTTGGCCCCTGTGACCTCCCATCACTGAACTATGACCTGATTCGAACACTGCCCAGCGATACTTTGTGGGAACAACAAACTGCAGTCGAACCTCGCCCTGGGGTGTTTGTGACTAACGGTATAGCCGTCCTCACTTACGAAGGAACCTGGCTTGACCTCCCCGTGAATACTTAATCACTTTACCCTCCAGCTTCTTACGCACTGAGGCAAGTGTCGGATCAGACTGATGTTCTTGGACAACATCTTGACTATGAATCAGATCTTTCGGCATTGCGACGGTCAACGGGGTGACACGATTCGGAGCCTTGGTCATGGCTTGTGTTACTGCAACAGCCGAAGTCTGAGTAGCAACATCTACGGCGCAACTGTTTTTGACGCCCGGTATGTTGCCAATAATGAGGTCAAACAAAGGTTCTGGCATGACAACAGCAGCTGTCAAGCCAGTGTAGAAAGGAGATGCCACCTGGGTATGTGCCTCAGGGAACAATCTCACTGATCCATCAATAAGTCTAACTTGGATCTGCTTACCCGTGTACTCGTCAGGCCGAACTAAACTTTCCTTGACGGAGCAACCTGAGGAACCATTATCTCTCAGGATATTATTTATTATCTCCCACAAGCCCTGGCTGGACAAGAAAGGCGGTGTTACTGGTGGAAGGGTCTGAGGAGGTAGCAGCCAGTCATTGGTGAGACTGCGGAACGAACGATGCAGCAAATGTGGCGCCCTGAGAACTAGATGCCTGAGGGGTCGTGCTCACTATCTGAGGAGTTGGAGCATTGACCACCTGAGATGTAGAGTTCACTGTCCCTGGGGGACCAGTGAACTGCGGAGAAGTACCTGTACTGGTGGGGTTGGCACCACTGTGCGCTTGTTGTGGAATGAAGGCTGCATTTGCATCCTGCCTCCGATACACTAAAGTCGATTGTCCTGACTGAGGGTTACGTGGTTTGTCCTTGCCCTGCTGCTGCTTGAAATACCAGTACTGCTCCTGGTTAGGGTTCTGCTTGTCGTACCGCCTCCACTCAGGTTTCTGGGTATTTTGCTCCTGGTCCTTCTTCTGTGGTTTTGGACCTTGGCCTTTATTCTGGGAACGGCCTTGTTGCTGGGGTTCAGTCTGAGATGGTTTCCCAGATTTGTCAGCTTTCCTGTTCCAGGTGTACAGCCTACGAGTTTGATACCCGTATAGTGTGAAGAATGCATCAGCCTTGTTCACCATTTGGCTGGCATCCCTTACCTGGCAGATCTTAAGCTGAGCCATAAGTTCAGCAGGCCACAGCTTTTCTAGCTGCATGTGCAGCATAAGGTCGATTATCCCCTCACGCGTGGAAGGAGTTTCATCTTTCTCCATCCACTCATTTAAGTAAGCAGTAAGCCGATCAAGAAACTGAACGGCAGTCTCTTTTTCTTGTTAACGCGCCTTCATAAACTGACTCTTGGCGTCGTCAGCTGTGAGACCATATGCTTTGACGAGTGCGGCCTTCATCATCTCATACGTGAGATTGTCTCCACGAATTCTGTGGAGAATATCGAGGGCAGGGCCCTCAAACAAGCTAAGAAACTGGAATCACTTAGCTGCCTCATCCAGCTGATACAGCTGAGCCATGTCTTCGAAACGAGCTATGAATGGCTCGATTCACTCGCCTTCCTTGTATGGAGGAAGCTTGATGTGTGGGGTCACCAGAACATGTGCAGGGAGAGCGCTCATGGAGCTTGGGCCAGCTGCACCAGATGTCTCTGAAGCCAAGGAGTCTCTCTTGAGCTTCAACATCTCAAGTTCATGTCTCTCACGTGCCTCACACTCAACACGTTCTTGTTCTCGTTCTCTCTCCCGTTGTTCTCGCTCGTATTCACGTTTTCACGTTGTTCTAACTCGAGTTTGCGTTGTTTATGCTCTTGTTGATGTTCTCTCTCACGTTGTTCTAACTCGAGTTCGCGTTTTTTTTGCTCGTATTCGCATTGTTTTTGCTCGTATTCGCGTTTTTTTTTGCTCGTATTCACATTGTTCTCGCTTGTGTTCGCGTTCTCTCGCGTTCCTTACGCTGAATTCGACGCTCTTCACGAGCATCGTTCTCACGTTGCTGCTCATAACTAAACCGAGAGAGTACATACTCTTTGACTTTTTCGGGGTCGCTAAGCCCCATATCTTTAGCTTCCTGTACATAGACGTCGGTAGACATGATGCCAACTCAGTCTGAGTGAACTAAAGACTAAGTACTGATTGCTGTTTTGCGGAGAAATGCCAGTAATCAAGAGTAAAGAATATAGGCACAGGTTAGTGGTGACCAGTTTTTTCTAGTTAAACTGGTAAAGAAAAAATTAAAAAAATAACTGACTGTGGAAACTGTTACTTAAAATTAATAGAAATGAATCATTAATCACCAGTAAGATAGTGCCTATAGACTTTAATGATAAATACCTAAGTATGAGTGAGTGAGTATTATCTCGTTAATAACTTTAGAGCTAGGAGTTAATATCCTGGCGAGGTCGCCAGATGTCACGGGGTTTTGTAAATTTAAAAATAAAATAAAGGTTATATATTTTGCTTGAAAATAGAGACGAAGAATTGACTTGAAATCAAGTAGTAAGTTTTACTTTATGACAGCTTACTTCGCCGATTCTCTAAGGACGAGAATTTATAAACTTTCTCAACAGTACACAGCAGAGACTAATTACTCACGCGTGCTGTTTGTTAGTACTATTAGCCTCTAGAGAAAGTGACTCCACTCCTGATAATCAATAACTAATGCTATTAGTGATAAACAGGTTCTTGCCAGTGCATTAACTCCAGGTTGGCACAACGGATTTAAGCTTAATACAAAAGGACTGGCCTAAGTACCAGTTATGAATAATGCAAAACGTTTATGCAACTAGGAGCAGCAACTAGAATAAGCTTAATGTGGAGAAATAAAACACGAGTTTAACTATACATTAAGCTCAAAGGAAAAGAACTGTAAAATTTTTTAATTACAATGAAATAAATTTACTTTACATAAGTCTCAAAATGAATTCAGAATAACAAGGAGAATACACTCACTCACTCACTCAAAAGCTAAACTTAAACCTAGGAAAAACGAAAAGAAATACTGGTCAGTAGAGGGGGCTAAGCGGAATGACTGGGCGTCGATATGTAGGACGGACGCTGCAAACACACTAAACCTCTTCGCCGATGCACCGTTTAGGTGGAGGTTTCAGGAACTCGCTGTACAACGGCGGTGCTGCTCTACGCTGGGCACAAACGAACCTGTTCCCACAACGATCCAAGCCTGACTGAGTTTGAATTATGAAAGAGGGAGAGGGCCGGCCGTGCTTGCTCAGCAGTCAACGGAAAGAAAGTGAGCGACACACACTCACAATAAATCACTCAGCGAAGGCACCAATGTTGCGCGCAAGGATGATCACCTATGAAACAGCGAAAAATGTTCTGAAAACCGTCCCAGTCGAGTGAACACCAGGACGGTTGAACTGAGCGATACTCAGTGAAAATTCCACTAGAATTCAGGGTTTTCACACTGAAACAAAATGTCACGAACCTATGCTCCCCCCAATTTGTGACACTCATCTCATTTTCTTAATTTTTTTATTGGGAAAAATGCTTCAATATATGAAAAATCGATGCACGAAAGATTTTAAACCCTTCCGTTTATCAGGGACTCCCTGTATTAACGAGCAGTGTATACATGTTATGTACCATCTCACTGATGTGGTCAGCCAGAGATAGTCTGTTATTGATAATCACTCCTAGATCCTTCTGTTTTTGTGGTACGTGTTGGGTTGAACTTCCAAACTTAAAATCCCAATCTGGTCTTTTTCCACTTTTACCAAACTTAATTACATGACACTTGTCCACGTTGAATTCCATTTGCCATTTATTGCTCCATTCATGACGTTTATTTAATTCTTCTTGCAGCTGTCTGAAAGAGTCTGTGTTAGTAATTCTCCTTTGTATTTTTGCATCATCAGCAAACATAATTAGATGGCTTCCATTTCCAGTGTTACTGTCTATGTCATATAGTACAAATAACATAATTGGTGCCAGCACTGAGCCCTGTGGAACTTACCTAGTCTCTTCCCTCCATCATGAGTAATTACCCCTTAATACTGTTCTCATTTCCCTTTTTCTGAGAAAATCCTGCACCCAACAGTACAGGTTGCCCTGGATTTCTCGTTGCTGCTACAGTTTCCATAAAATTCTTTGATGCAGTAGTCTGTCAAATGCTTTCTTCAAATCTAGATAGATACTGTCCACCCATCCTTTTCTTTTCTGCAGTGTTTCTGCAACTCTATCATAGTAGCTTAATAGATTAGTAACAGATGATTTTCCCTTTCTAAACCAAACTGTCTTTCTGCTATCATCCTGTGTTCTTCTAGATCGTTTACCCAAATTCATCTTATCAGCTTTTCTACTATCCTACAACACTGGTCAGTGATACTGGTCGGTAGTTGAGTGGATTCAGTCAATTCCTTTTCTTGAGTAGGGGAACAATGTTTGCTTTCTTCCAAATAGCTGGTAGTTTACCTTGACCTAAGGATTCCTTGAATGTTAAACAGTAATCCCTCCAATATCCGACATAATAGAGCCATAGGCAGGTCTGGATAGTGGTCCTGTCCGGATATTGGGCCCCAGTTTCTGGACTTGTACTTATGGACCCTAACTCAGAAAAACACCTATACAACTCCCTCTGGATATGCATAGCACCTATTTAAGACCCAAATCACACCAGTAAGGGACATAAAAGACTGAAATAAATGCAAAAGAAGCATAAAATTAGTTTTTGAGGTAGGTTCATACAGTATTCAACATTCTGGGTACGTACAAGTCCCTGGCTCCTGGACTGGTAGTTATGGACCCTAACCTAGCCTAACTCAGAAAAACATCTCCCTACTGCACATGCATAGCACCTAAGACACAGCATATTCACACCAATAAAGGACATAAAAGAGTGAAAAGGGTGTTTGAGGTAAGTATAGTATGGAAAATACAGTAGAGTACAGTATGAAACATTCTGCCTACTTACAGCAAGTCCATGGTTATCTCGATGAATAACCGCCTCCTTTCAGACTCTGACAGTAAGAAGGATTTCCTGAAGCACTTGCAGTACACTGTTCATGAAGTCTTGCACTGAACTTAGTCATTCGCACTCAGAAGTCCATTCTCTTCACACTGCGCACTCTTGTCTAACTTATGCTCCATTGTAACTTAACCTTCTCGCGCACGATAAGTTTCAGTAAGTTTTCCGGCGCATGACTTTATCTGCGAAGCCGCCCGGCCCAGCTGCCCGCACATGGCAAATAACACGTATTCTCTCCTTATTTTCACCACCCAAACATCAATATACTGCCATGAAACCTATGTCATCTTATTCGTCGATGTTTGTTCTAGCTGATAAGCACCACAAAAAAAAAAGGAAAACACGAATAAAACAACATTAGGCGGCCGTGAATAAAATTTCGCTATGTCACATTCTCTCCCCAACATCACCATTCGAGTGTTTTCCATCATACAGGAAAATGTTATTAGAAGTTTTGATAGAGAATTTCATCAGCTTTCTAAAGAGACAAATCCGGTGTTGATACGATTTGTAGTTTTCGAGAAAATAGCCAAAAACTGAAAGCCATTTTTGAAAAAAAAAATCAAGGAACTCTAATATGGAAATTTTCTTGCAGATGTTATGTTTTTATTCCATAATATTATGCAGAATTTCGCCAGCTTTCTAATGAGCACCTTTTGGTTTCCATATGCCTCATAGTTCTCGAGTAAATCACCAAAAACGACTGGGAACTCACGTCCGTACGTCACTTTCGAGATGTGCGCACAGCATATGCAATATTCCTGCCTGCGTAACAACGAATTCTTATCATAGATATTACATTGTTATGTCGTGCACATACGTAGAATTTACAGCTCTTTATCATGGTTCTTATAGGAAATCGATACGTTCAATAGTTTTCGAGTAATGGGGTACTTTATGGGGTGGAAGACAATTGACAATCGTCATGGTCGAGCCTGCCACAGACGTCGTAGGACACGCATGCTCATGAATCATATGCTGCATTTGTTTGTGTCCACTTGTGATAGGATTAATGTCATTCCTACTTACAAAACCACTTACACTCTCCAATGAATACACACAACAAAAGCTTATTCATTTGTATGAGTCATACAAAAAGGTAAAAATATTCTTATCTGGCAAGTCTAGCAACTACTCAGCTCATTTATCCCTTATAATTTAATGATTTCTATGTTAATTCTTTAGAAATGAGTAGATTTGTATCTCTTAATATATGGTTTCAATGAGGAAAGTCATATTTTCCTCCTCTGAGACGATTTACTAACTTAAATTTATTAGTGCCTAAATTCACCTTCAGTCAACGATTTCGACAAACCGTCCCAAATCCAGGAACGGTCAACAGTCATTTTTTGCCTGCTCTGAGAGAGGTCGGAAGGCTGGACGGAAGTCGAGAGGATGCACGCTGAGAATCTTAGATGTCAGGATCGTACTGTTGTGTTCCTCTGTGCATTAATAGGGGTGGCCATCAATTTCCTCAGATTATGAATGATGAAATTACAAAATAAACAATTTGGATAATATAGTGTCATATACAGTATGTACAGTACAATCCCAGTTAACCGGGTGGCTTGGGGAATTTACCTTCCCGGTTACAGATTTTTCCCGTATTTCTGATTTTCAAGTCAAATCTATACAAAGGCTATCACAGCAGTAAATACAGTTCAGGTACTCACCAGTCACATTAGGGGTTACACTAAGAGATTCCGCCTGAAAAACTGCCTTGTAAACACACACCATGGTCATAACGGACGTGCGTGCAATGTCTAGCAAGTTGCAGTACTGCAAATTGCACCAGTCCATTGTTTACCGAATTACTGTATTCATTATATGTACTGTACTCATAAAATTTGAAAAATAAAATAAAGAAATAAAAGCTTGAACATTTATTAGTGAATTGATGATGTGTTAAGACTGCACTGTAGAATTATCACGACACCTGTGCCCCCACGTGAGTTTGTTTACGTTTCTGACTGTTCTTCTTCTTCCCCACTTGACCTCCATCACTCCACCCCTCACCCGCCACTCAGCTGTTTTGCAGAAAATAAAATAAATGATGTATGTATGAAATGCAGGCATATTATTTATTTATTTTTCTTCCAACAAAGTAAACTTTCATTCTTATTAACATTTATATTCAGCCATTAGTGTTTTATAATGTTCGCCTTTTTCAAGTCGGTTGCATATGTCCAGCTTCTGTTTCAAGGTAAGCACGATACGCTTACGTTTAGTTTGCACTTTAGGCATTTTGGAGTGTACAAATTACCGTCTATCAGTGGAACACAATAGCAAGAGAGCTTGTTTACTGTCTGGTGGCAAAACGCAGACTGGTGATTTTTGGAGGGTGTGGAGGATGACTGAATTCAAGTAGGGGAAAGAGGGGGAGAGGAGGGGTGGTTAAGAGGATTTGCTAGGGATTTACATTAGCCGGAAATGCTTTCACCTCGCTTTGTCTGACTTCACCCACCCTCGCGTGACACGATCAAACGGCGGTTTGGCGGTCCATTCAAATTGGCGCACTGTTATAACTTACTGACATTTTTACCAGCCCTTGAATTTTCCCGTTGTTCTGAGTATTCCGTTTGTCTGGATACCGGATAGCTGGGATTGTACTGTATATATTTCTCAAAGTGGCTAATCAATCCAAAATAGAATATATTCTCTATAATAAGTATATATAGAAAAATATATGTATATATATAAAAATATGTGCTTTTCACTTTCACTCACAAAGTACACACTGCTTCCTACCTAGATGACTTAACACTCTCACGCACACTTCATGACTGGTGTACTACAAAAAGACTCAGAATGGCCTCTTTTGTGGTAGAACACAGTCATAACTCACACCTCACCATCAACAACATCCCCCTTGTCCCACATGCACACAAAATCTTTGGTGAAATGAAAGCACAGTAACAGAAGAATTTGGTAATATCTTGCAGCATAGAGCAGTTAGTTAGAAGCTGATCTATAAAAATATTTATCTAAGCCTTTCTGAAATTATCTTGATGTCCTCAAATGTGAATATTACAAAATCTTGGGTGCCGCAATATTAGTAAACAAAAGCAGAGTCTATCTTGTCCCTGGGACTGTACCTTCAATGCACATGCGCCACTTAGATATTTGGGATGTTACGAGCGTCGTACCGATTTTTTACTTATATTGGCTAGTAATCGACTTGAAGAGGGTAATTACAAAGTATTTCGTTCCAGCCAATAGTGAGTAATGTAACTCCACCTCTTTCAGTACAATAAAAGACTACTAATGCAAAATAAATGAGGATCTTGGAGTTCATTTGATGCTAGTCTAGCTGGATAAATATTTTTTACGTATTACTATGAAAATAATAAGTAGTTTGCCTTAATTTCTTCTCAGTTATTTGAGAAAAAAATAATTCCTCTACACATTACAAACATTAATTTGAATCATAAGTCCACACAAAGATATATTATTAATGATTCATGAGAGTGCGACTGTTCACTGTCAGTGGCAGGCTCGACCACTTCAATGGCGGCTCCATAGCACCCCATTGGCCGACAAAGTGAGATTACTCCTCCAAGCACTTTCGACTTTACCGAAAGTCTGTTCCCCCAACTTTTCCAACAGAAAATGCTCCCAGAGGCTTATATTCTGCAAATTAACATACGTAGAATTTACTGCTCTTTATCATGGTTCTTATGGGACATCGATACATCCAATAGTTTTGGAAAAATTGGACGACAAACGTAGAATACTCCTCCTCACCTGCACGCGAGATAAAAAACACTTTCCCTACCTCACCCACGGCTACATATTTTCGCTCGTTACGTTTTATTATTTTCTTTTTTTACTCAAAGTTACATGTAAAATATCATAAAGTTTTTGATAGTGCTGTCGGAAACTCGACATGACCACTAGTCTTTTTGCCAGGTTCTGACAAAGAAGCTGAACTTTCTTCCATCTCCTATGTGTGTATGTAAAAAACATTATTTATATTTGTAAAAAATATTGAACTATAGAAATAGGTCAATATACAGATCAACAAAATATGGATAACTCACTTCCTCCAGAGGTGTTGAGATGCTGGCAGTAGCTTGAAGATGAGGAGTTATGTAGTGTGTGAGCATGTGCATGTGTGGGTGAGCGTGTGGGTGAGCGTGTGCATGTGGGTGAGCGTGTGGGTATGGGTGAGTGTGTGTGCGTGTGTGTGTGTGTCTGTGGCTGCAGCGTATTTTCTTCTCTCCTTGCGATACATTTGCCTAAAACACATGCGATCCACACAATAGATTTCTCCACGAACATTCGCTGCACAACATACGTATGTATATG
Organism: Coenobita brevimanus; assembly: GCF_032717465.1. Classification (NCBI taxonomy): domain Eukaryota; kingdom Metazoa; phylum Arthropoda; class Malacostraca; order Decapoda; family Coenobitidae; genus Coenobita; species Coenobita brevimanus. Next base: position 62,523,911 of record NC_137054.1, read on the forward strand.
TGGCTGTGGCATATTTCTTGTCTCTGACACTTGCACTTTGTTTTAGCAGAGTCAGTGAATGCATGAAATATTTCTCTGTGAACACTCACTGCGACTCTATTGTATTGGCACACACCACACTCCTTCACGAACACCCGCAGCATGTTTGACGTATATTTCACACAATTCCATACGCATTTGCACTATCAGATTCACAGTAATTCCATCACTAAACACCTCTAATTCTTCCTTCTCGACTATAAAAACTGTACGTGATGCCTGCCCCATTCCACACTATAGTACCATAATTTCACCAAGCCAGCCACAATTTCTTTCACACATAATACACTGTAGGCATTGGCTTCATTATATACGTATTTGTAATCACGCCATGGGCCTTGGGGAGGGCGAGAGGCAAAACCCCGCAACAGTGAACACGCATATCGGCTCGTAGGCCTAACAATTCATAACGGACACAATTCCTTTTCGTAACATATCTATGTTCCATCAACAATATCACATACAAATATGCTCATAAATATTGCATTATCACACTGAGTCCACAGGGGCTTCGGCTCAGGAAGGAGGGGGAGAATTAGGAGGAGTTTAAAGGGACTGAAGACACAATGCAACCCACCACCTGGCTGCTTGGAAGAGACTGAGGTATACTGCTACATGCTGGGCCCACTGAGGCAGCTCAGTGTTGCCAATACCTTACCATTGGAAAGCGCTATACCCGCTACAATTCGTCAAAATTTGACGCGATTTTGCCAGAAACTTAATTTTGGGCTAATTTTTGTGTGCTTAGGAACGCGATTCGAGTGACTGATCAAATTGAGAAAATCCACATGTCACGTGAATTGCGTGACTGTGCCTGAGAGGGTTAATAAGTGTTGCACTCTGCACTTTAAGTCTTTCCACTCTTATAACCATTTTCTAAAGCAAAAACACACAAGTTTACTTATGTTAAATTTAGTCCAAAAATTGTTTGTCTTTTCACTCACAACTGTAAATCCTTAACACAATGCACTGTTTTTTTCACTGCACAACACTGTAAATTCCTGTGTGGTCTAGTGGAGAAGTTCTTGGCGTCTATTCACTGTCAGAGTCTGAGAGTATCGCTTGCAGGTGACCTAGGGGTGCGTCGCTGGGTCGTGGTGATGGCATACCCACTGCAGATGACTCTGAAGACAGACGCAAACTCACGTCAAGCGGTGACTCCACCGTGGCTGATGTGCTGGGCTGTAGCTCGGAGCATGAGGGCCTGTCTTGGGGAGGCAACGGAGTGGGGCCAGGGCTGGGCACAGCGGGGGTCACGGGCCTGAAGAAACTGTCAATGGTTGATTGATGCAAGGAACGATGATTCTGACGATTAATGATGCGCTTCCTAAAAGGACGCACTTCCTCCACAAGTCCCAAGGGCCCCATCTCCCTGTCGCAGTCCGGGTGTTCCAGGTAGTCCAGAACGAACTCTAGGTGTTCCCGGAGTGCACTCAGCATGGGGATGGCTGGAGTTGTGTCATGCTGAGAAGAGTCCACATCATCGTTGCCATCCTCGTCGGAATCTTCAAGCTGGGCACAGACACCTGCAACTGAAGATGCGATCTCGATATCAGACAGGGTCTGATACCTAGGATCACGCTCGTTGTCATCCAGCCACTCACGCACGTCGTCCACAACAACATCGTTGCCATGTGTACGTAGACGTGCATGGAAGTCATCCACGTCAAAACCTAGGAAATCGTACTCCACATCCGTTCCAAGAAGCAAACGAGACCAGCCATTTTCTAGAGTCTTGACAGGGATATCCTTCCATGCACTGGCCCAGTTGTAAATGGCAGACTTGGTGTTGTAGCGGCAAAGGTTTTCCAAAGTCCACTGGCCTCGCGTGTCCCGTCCTTCCCTGCGCTCGTCCTCGTCCTCGAGAACAACCATCACCTCGTCCAGGAACTTCCATCGGTACAGCCTCTTCATTGCCACGATCACTCCTTGGTCCATTGGTTGGATGAGGGCAGTCGTATTAGGTGGCAGAAACGTGCACCTAATGCGGCCATTCTCAGCCACCAAGTCCTTGTTGCACGGGTGGGCAGGTGCATTGTCGAGGAGAAGGAGGGCCTTTACCTGGTCGCGTGGGATTCCCAGTTTCTCCATCTGGTAATGTATGACCTCCTTGACAAAATTGCGGTGGAACCAGTCTTTGAAGATCTGGGCTGTGAACCATGCCTTCAAAGAATGGTACCAGACGACAGGAAGGACATCCATCACCCCACGAAGACACCGAGGCTGCTTTGCACAGCCAACAATAACGGGCTTAAGCCGTTGCATGCCATTAGCATTGGCACAACACAAAGCAGATATCCGTTCCTTGGAGAGCTTGCGGCCAGGTACACGCTTCTCCGTCTCCTTGGGTAGAGTGTTCGTTGGCAAAGAGCGATAGAGTAAACCAGTTTCGTCAGCGTTGTAGACTTGACCGAGAGTGAGGTCCTCCCTGTCGATCAAGCCCTTCACCTTGTGCCGAAACTCGTCAACTCCATCCTCGTTAGCATTCAAAGCTTCGCCATGAGCCTTATGGTTGGTAAAGCCATGCCGTAACTTAAACGTGAAGAGCCAACCCTCAGGTGCCTTGAAGTCTAGGGCGTCGTGAAGCCTGACGAACTTCTCAGCAGCAGCCTTCAGCTCCGTACCACGTACCATCACACCAGCAGCACGTTGCTGTCGATACCAAATCAACGTGGAGCGGACGACTTCAGCAAACTTGGGAGTAAACATCACCTTCCTCTTCACGTTGCGTTTGCTTCTCGACGAGAAGTCAGCCGTGTACTGCATGAGTTTGTCTCGGGATCTCTTAATATCAAACAAAGTAGATCGGGCCAGGTTAAACTCGCGGAGGATGCATAAAGAAGACCACCCCGCATCTACTTTCTCCAATATCTCCTGCTTCTTCTCCAGAGTCAACACCACTCTCTTCCTATTCTCAGGCGGCGGGGCCATCATCACACACACGAAGGAGAGGCACGAGAGCAGCAGGAGGGCCTGCAGCAGGTAAGGCACCACCACAAAAGCGAGCACGTGGGCAGCCATGACGACGAGCGTTCACTCGCGACGAGAGACAGGCGGAAAGTGGGGAGGATGCAGGGGCGCTCTAGCGGACGTCGGAGGAATGACACGCCACAACAAAGTTGTCCCGCGCCCCGCACGCTAAGTTCAAATTATGGGCGGGAAAAAATCTTTTTTTTTTTTTTCTAATTCTTTTCGGTTTTCAGACCATTTTGGGAATATTGGATCCCAGGACGATTATATCCGGTTAGTGGGGATGTTCGGATAGTGGGCATTCGGATATTAGAGGGATTACTGTATATTGGTCTACTGTACTTAACTCTTTTGCACATTCATTTAGCACCCAGCCAGAAATGTCGTCAGGACAATTTTTCTTTTGCTTTGTCTGGTTTACTTAATTCTTCATGTACTTCTTTTTCTGATATTTGTATATCTGGTAATATGTGTGGGAATGATGTTCCATATCATCTCTTAAAAGTATTTTCTTATTTAAAAACTGTTTTGAAGTTTTTTATTTAGTGCTTCACAAATATTTTTTTCTTGTGTATAGATGATCCCGTTATCTGTAATGGATTGTATTTTAGCTTTAATGTTGGTTTTGATTTGGATGTAGCTGTGAAATAGCTTAGGTTGATCACTACTTTTATTTATGTTATCTTCCTCAAACTGTCTTTGAGCTTCTCTCCTTATCCAAGTACAGTACAATCCCAGTTAACCGGGTGGCTTGGGGAATTTACCTTCCCGGTTACAGATTTTTCCCGTATTTCTGATTTTCAAGTCAAATCTATACAAAGGCTATCACAGCAGTAAATACAGTTCAGGTACTCACCAGTCACATTAGGGGTTACACTAAGAGATTCCACCTGAAAAACTGCCTTGTAAACACACACCATGGTCATAACGCACGTGTGCAATGTCTAGCAACTAGCAGTACTGCAAATTACACCAGTCCATTGTTTACCGAATTACTGTATTCATTATATGTACTGTACTCATAAAAATTGAAAAATAAAATATAGAAATAAAAGCTTGAACATTTATTAGTGAACTGATGATGTGTTAAGACTGCACTGTAGAATTATCACAACACCTGTGCCCCCACGTGAGTTTGTTTACGTTTCCGCCTGTTCTTCTTCTTCCCTACCTGACCTCCATCACTCCACCCCTCACCCGCCACTCAGCTGTTTTGCAGAAAATAAAATAAATGATGTACGTATGAAATGCAGGCATATTATTTATTTATTTTTCTTCCAACAAAGTAAACTTTTATTCCTATTAACATTTTTATTCAGCCATTAGTGTTTTATAATGTTCGCCTTTTTCAAGTCTGTTGCATATGTCCAGCTTCTGTTTCAAGGTAAAAACGATACGCTTATGTTTAGTTTGCACTTTAGGCATTTTGCAGTGTACAAATTACCGTCTATCAGAGGAACACAATAGCAAGAGACCTTGTTTACTGTCTGGTGGCAAAACGCAGACTGGTGATTTTTGGAAGGTGTGGAGGATGACTGAATTCAAGTAGGGGAAAGAGGGGGAGAGGAGGGGTGGTTAAGAGGATTTGCTAGGGATTTACATCAGCCGGAAATGCCTTCACCTCGTTTTGTCTGACTTCCCCCAGCCTCGTGTGACACAATCAAACGGCGGTTTGGCGGTCCATTCAAATTGGCGCACAGTTATAACTTACTGACATTTTTACCAGCCCTTGAATTTTCCCGTTGTTCTGAGTATTCCGTTTGTCTGGATACCGGATTGCTGGGATTGTACTGTATAATAATTTCTTGCCTATTTATAGTTGTTATATGCTTTCTCACTATTGTGTTTTCTGCATCTATTCCACTGCAGATCTTTTTTTTTTTTTTTTTTTTTTTTTTTTTTTTTTAAACATTCAGTGTTAAATCATTTCTTTATTTTCATTTCTTTGTGCTGACGGTTGTAATTTTGGACTTCTGTTTCATAAAATTTACAGAAATTTCAATATATAACATTTAAATTTTGTCCTCTAAGCTCCTTTTCAAAATCAAAGAAGTACTTCTTAAGGTCATTGTAGTTGCCCTTTTTGTAGTTTAGGCTCATTTTGTAACTCACTTTACTGTTAACTACGTCTTATGCAATCCTGAAGTTTCAATTTGATACTGCATGGTAACTTTTGCCGAATGGAGGGTGATACATTATATTGTCAATATAATTTTCTTGCCTGGTAAATATAAGATCTAGTACTGATGGATCATCAAGTCCTCTTTTTCTGGTGTTTTCCTTTACATGTTGTGTTAGGTAAAAATTCTGCACAGGATCTAGGAGCCTTTGATCTCAGCAACTTTCGTGGCTTCTTACGTCTAGAGTATTTCACTTTATATTTGTATAGAAATCTCTGGTTAATATAATCCTTTCAGATTCCTTTTCTATTCTATGCAGTAATGCTCTTAAACTCATGAATTTTACTTTGTGCCGGGTCTTCATATTCACCTCTTTCCCAAGTGTCTGTTTTGGGTGGCATGTATAAATTTGCCACAGTTACAGTCATCTCGCATAAAGTGCGTGAATATGGCCGACACAGCCCATTGCACTCTATAAATTCACACTTTGCGAAGCATGGGATCCCATGTTAAAATGGCTGTATGGGCGACATATTCTGAATTTTTGTATATTGATTCACTGATAACTATCCCTAACTAAAATGCAAAAGGAAAACTTACAGTAGAAACATGTAGGAGTAATACTGTTTATTTATTATGATAATTCAAGACCTTACTAGCATTGTACAGAAGGTAGGTAATGCAAATTATTGTTGTGGTTCTCGAGGCCATACCATGTAATCTGAATCAAAACACTCAACAGCTGTTCTGCAATTGTTCATGTCGAGCCTCTACAAGAGGGGTTTTGGCTGTCTTTGTATTGTTTTTTTTTTTTTTTGCCTTGGAAGGTATGGTTTGTGGGCTCAGCCTTTGGTTCCTTCTTTCTTGCGTTAAAAGAAAAAAGAAATAACAATCCACCATCTTCACCCTCGGTACACTCATACCTGTGAAAAATCCTCTTGCTAATGAATCATTCTGAATCACTACCAATCGAATTTTTGGTAATTAATCATTCTGAATCATTACTGATCGAATTTTTGGTAATTACAGTAATCATTTTGAATGATTACGGATCGAATTTTTCGTTACCAAATTTCCTCACATTTGGTAATGAAAACTACCAATTGGCAACCCTGGTGATGACTGCGGCAGTGATGGACGAATGCTCTTAAAGCACAATATTGTGTGGCCAGTTTTATGGAATACACATCTTAGTTTGCACTAGGTTAGGTGCTGCCTGTTCCTGCTCCAGGAAACCCTCAAGTCCAGGTCAGAAACTACAGACATTATATCATCATCCTGCTGCTGTGCCCACCACTCACTCACACACCAGCCTTACCCCACCACACACACTCACCAGCCCACCCTTACCCCTCGCACGCTACAAATTGCTCGCGAGTTGCGAGAGAATACTGTATTTGCCTCAATTTTTCATGCCCGTCGCTCGCTGCAAGTAGCAAACGCACTTTCTAGATAATTATTTATTGTCAGACCCCCCTCACACATTAGGCGAGATACACTTTGCAAAGGCGCATTTTAGGCGAAATGACTGTACTTTCCTTTCAGATGTGTTAATCTCTAATGCAGTCATTTCTACTTGTGAGGGTATATCTAGTTCTTCTTCTTTGACTTGTAGATCTTTCTTTGTTTATATTATAATTCCTCCTTCTTTTCTTAAATTTTTGTCTGTTCTCCCTATATTGTATTCTAAGTTTAGGGTATCATTTGATATCTTTGGGGTTAATTTTGTTTTAGTTATTCAAATAGTAGGTGGTTCCTTTGGTATAGTCCTTCATCTCTAATAATTGAGACACCATTCCAATTACATTTGAGTACATCAACTTAATCATCTTAATAACATACATGCCATAGCTTGAGTCCACTACCTTCCTTCTTTTTATTCCCTGTTGGTTATGTACCAATTTTGTACCTCCAGTCCAGTTACTTTGTAAAAAAAAATTTACATTTCACATCCTCTGATCTTTCCTCATTCTGTGTTTTTGCTTCCTCCCTCTTCTCCTTTAGTTTTGCCAACCTCTTTAGTGAGGCATTTTTTTATCGATACTTTTTTCAATTCCTCTTTTTCCATGTGTTTGTTTGTATTTTTTTTTTTTTTTTTAAATTTTGTCCACAGTCTTCACGCTCTGGGAAGTTACTTTCATAGGCCTTGATTTATTTCACTCATATTTCAATAGCCTTTTGTGTTCCTCAATGTCTTTGTCACAGTTGCCCCCTGATACTTCCATCAATATGTACTTTATATTTACCATCTCCATTTTCTCTCTCAAAATTTTGTTTTTATTTCTTCTTCATCTATACCAGTGATTAGTGTCGATTTGTTGATATCTGCTGAATCTTTGACCAGTTTTGGGTTGTTTTTAATGATTTCTTTCACTTCCATTCTAATGCTTTTTCTTCATTTTTTTTTTTTTTTTTTTTTTTTTTTTTTAATGTGTCCCGACTCTGGGCATAGGCTTCACAGCCTGCTATCAAGGCCCAGCAGTCCTCCTACATACCATACACCTCTACATGTCACCACTTCGGCGCTAACACCCACCGTCCATATTGAATACATGCTAGGGCTGTCTCATACAGGACTGATGTGTTGGTATTAGCGGGGATATTTTTATGACATGTCGGCGGGTCTTCTGGTAGATCAGTAAAGCCTGATATTAATGAAATTCAAATCCTTAAACTGTTCCCTGCCCCAGCCGGGATTCGAACCTGGGCCCGGTGGGACTGCAGGCCACCTCTCTACCGATTGAGCCACCGCCTCCTTACTTTCACCATTTCAGCATACATAGTTTCTGCTTCATATCTGCAACTTCTCATAATTTCGTTCACCTGGGTTATCTTCTTTTCAGTATCACTGCTTTGGTCTGTCAGACTGCTTGCTTGCTTAATTGTCTCTGTATCATTTCTGAACTCCTCCCTAATACTCTCATGGTTGACAACTGTACTCACCATTTCACTGGTCGTCCTTCTAAGTGTAACTACCTCAGCTGACAGGCCATCTATCCTTGTGTCGTTTTTCTTTAATTCCTTTACTAATTTTTCATTTTCTTCCTTCTACATGTGTAATTCCTTCTTAATTTCATCTATTTCCCATTGAAAGATGTTTTCCAGTCCATTCACTTTCTCTACTACTTTATTACAGTAAAAGCTCGATTAACCAGAATGCGTGGGGAGTCTTCCATTCTGGATATGGAATTTTCTGGATAATCAAATGTTACACTTAGAAATTTTCTGGGAGGTCAAGCAAATAAAATAGTACCAAACTTAGGACTTTATTTCATATAGTACATTATTCAGTATTAGATACAGTACAGGTACACTCACGCTCACTAATATCTGCCCAGGGGTGCCCCCTTCCTACCTCAGAATACCCAGGGAAGAGGGGAGGGGGGAATGAAATGAGCTCCACGCACCATTACCCCAGCTCCCGACCATCCTCCATACCCCTACCCAACCCTCCACCCCACCCGTCATTCTTAACTAGCAGTTACATCTCAAGCTGATTTCATGCTTAACACTCTTGATCCCACTACTAATACAAACAAAGAACATTAGGATATGTTAAAACAACATAACTATCAACATGTTGCAGCAAGAAATTAATGCATTGTGACAACAGTAAAAGAAAAATGTTAACAACGGCCACCTCAGGCCTCCTGTGTTGGGTGCACTGTTTTGCTAACCTTGAGTAGTTTCAGGAATTTTGTCTGTCCTGTCTCCTAAGGTCTTGCTTTAAATTCAAAATAATGAAAGTTAATAGACTACCAAAAATGTAAAGATTTATTGACTAGATTGTACATGAATGTTTGTAGTTTTTTTTTCGGTAACAGCTGTTTTGGTATTTAACCAACATCAAACATGGCCGAAAATATAAACAATGAGGGACTGGAATTTCAAGGATTTGATGCTAATACCAGTGTCATGGACCTGGTTAAAACATTAATTATGAGGATTAGTGAACTCGAAAAGAAAGTAGAGAATCTAGTGATAAAGGATGTGTCAGTAAATACGAAAACCACCATACAGAGTCTGATCCAGTCCAATGAAACAGCCAATGAAGAAATTAGGAATTTGAAGCGGGAAAATGTTGAACTGAGGAGGAAACTAGAAGAGAGTACTAATAAAACGGAGAAGTTGAGTAATGTATTAGAAGAACATAAGGCAAAGTGGGCACACGTAGAAGAAGAACAGAAAGAAGTGGCCAGCTTAAGAGAGATCATCCAGGAAGAAAGGGAAATGAACAAGAAAGAAATGGAAGAAAATGTAGTGAAAATACTGAAGAAAAAAGAGAAAATAGTGAGAGAAACTGTAGAAAGGAACAGATGTGTGGTAGTATTTGGAAACAGGGAAGAGGAAGAAAAGGTTAGGTTCGTAAGACTCGAGAGAGACACGAACATGGTGAGAGGAATATTAGGCAAGATTGACCCCGAAGGAGACAAGTGGGTAAAAGAAATTGAGGAAGTAAGGAGGATAGGGCCTTATAAGAAAGGGGAAACAAGACCAATGAGAGTCAAGTTTACATCAGAAAGTGTAATAAATGAGATACTTAAAGTGACCTGGAAATTAAGCAAAGAGGCGGGGATGGAAAATATTATAATAAGAAAAGATCTGAATGAAGAAGAAAGAGAAGTTTTAAAATCATTAAAGGAAGCAGTAAAGGAAAAAAAATGATAAGAGGACAGAGGAAGAATGTAATACTTTTTTTTGGAGAGTATTGGATGTGAAAGTAAGGAAATGGTATTTAAGGAAATAGAAGTGAGGGAAACTAAGGGGGATGGTTGTGAAAGATCAGAAGTTGAGGAAGTGGTACGGACAGAGAGTAGGAGAGAAGAGGGTATTAATAATGTCAAAAATAATTTGAAGGTGATATATACTAATGTTGATGGTTTCATATCGACAAGGATCGAAATTAATGATTTCTTGAGAGAACATGAACCTGATGTCATGTGCTTTGTAGAGACCAAATTAAGAGAAGATATTGATGTTCATTTGGGAGATGGTAAATACAAACTGTGGAGAAAAGACAGAAAAGAAAAAAAAGGAGGAGGAGTGATGACAGCAGTGAAGAACAACATAAATGTAGATACTGTGGAAATGGGAGAAGACAGGGCTGAAGTGATATATATGAAATCAGAAACTGCAGAGAATGTTAAGAGAGATATGGCGGTAGTGTATGTTCCCCCAAAGACGAGAGCATGGAAGGATGACGAATACCATGAGATGTTGTCAGATATGGCTAGCTACTTGCAAAAAATAATTGAGAAAAGCAATAATATAATTTTGGTGGGTGACTTTAATTGTAAAGAGGTGAACTGGGAGGAATGGTACTCGGGAGGCGGCGAGGATTCGTGGGGCACTATGTTATTAAATATAATAATGAATAATGTGATGACGCAATGGGTCAAAGAAGAGACACGGTTTCGAGGTGAGGACACACCAGCAAGGTTAGATTTACTGTTCACCAAAGAACGCGATGTAATAGAATCATTGGAATATCTCTGTCCGTTGGGAAAAAGTGATCACGTGGTCATTGAGTTCCAGATGTTAATAGGAAACGTCGAGCCAAGAGACGAGCTTCATAGACAGGGAAGATACAACTTTGGAAAAGCAAATTTTACAGGATTGAGAAACTTTTTGAAAATGCGGATTGGAGAAAATTCAGAGAAACAAGAGAGATACAGAGGAAGTGGGATATCTTTCTAGACCTCTATAATTTGGGAGTGGAAAAATTTGTACCAAGAGTAAGAGGGAAAGAAAACAGGAAAAAGGAGTGGTTTAATAGAAGATGTATGGTAGCAAAAAAAGAGAGAGATAAGACGTGGAACAATTGGAGAAAGAGAGGTAACGACAGAACAAAGGAAGAATATAAAAGAACAAGAAATGAATACACAAGAATACGTAGAGAGGAAGAAAGGAATTTTGAAAAAGGTATAATTGACAAATGCAAGGATGAACCCAAACTGTTTTATAGATTTGTTAATGGCAAACTGAAACAAATGGAAGGAATCACCAAGCTGAAAGTAGAAGGAGAGGTCTTTAAGGATGCGGCAATGCAAGCAGAAATAATGAACAAACGTTTCCAGTCAGTTTTCACTAAAGAAAAGGAGCTTGTGGAAGGGGAGGGAGTGATTAGAAATGTTCTGGTGATGAAAGATATAAAAGTGGAGGTACAGGAAGTGTATAAATTACTGGAAACTCAAGATGTAAGGAAAGCCCCAGGACATGATGGAATTTCTAATTGGGTACTGAAGGAATGCAGAGAACAACTGGCGGATAAAATTCACAGCTTAATTGTATGCTTACTGGAAGAGGGGAAAGTGCCAAAAGAATGGAAGAGGGCAAATGTGGTACCAATTTACAAGGGAGGAAACAGGGAAGAACCCCTGAATTATAGACCAGTGTCTCTAACCAGCATGGTCGCAAAATTGTGTGAGAGAATCCTGAAAGACAGATGGATAAAATATCTGGAAGAGATGAATATTTTGGCTGAATGTCAGTTTGGATTCAGAAGTGGAAGGTCATGTGTTTCTAACTTGTTGAGCTTTTACTCAAGAGCGATTGATGTGGTACAGGAGAGAGATGGTTGGGTGGATTGTGTGTACTTAGACTTAGAGAAGGCCTTTGACAAGGTACCTCATAAGAGACTAATGTGGAAACTAGAATATATAGGAGGACTAAAGGGGAAACTTCTGGAATGGATGAGAGACTTTTTGAGAGACAGACAAATGAGGACAGTAATAAAGGAAAAGATGTCTGGATGGAGGGAAGTAACAAGTGGAGTCCCTCAAGGCTCAGTGTTGGCGCCAGTAATGTTCCTGATTTACGTAAATGATATGGTAGATGGAGTGAACAGTTATGCAAGTCTGTTTGCTGATGATGTTAAGATCTTGAGGAAGATAGAGGTTGAGGAGGATTGTAAAATACTGCAGGAGGATTTGGATAGGATACACAATTGGAGCCGGACGTGGGAAATGAAATTTAATGTAAAGAAATGTAAAATATTGGAAATGGATAAAAGTACCAGGAGACCATCACTGAATTATTTGTTGGGTAATGAATTAATCACAAAAAGGAGAGAAGAGAAAGATTTGGGAGTGCTGGTCCAAGATAGTTTGTCACCAGAAAAGCACATTAACAAGATAGTTGGAGAGACTTATAAACTCTTGACTAACATAAGCGTAGCATTTCATTATATGGATGAGGAGATGATGAAAAAATTGATAGTGGCCATGATCCGCCCCAGGTTAGAATATGCAGCGGTAGTGTGGTCCCCACACAAAAAGAAAGATATAAACAAGATTGAGAGAATACAAAGAACAGCAACCAAGATGGTCCCCAGTCTGATAGACCTGTCATACAGAGAGAGGCTGGAAAAACTGGATTTGCCTTCCTTAGAGGAAAGGAGAAAGAGGGGAGACATGATTGCGGTGTTCAGGACCATGGTGGGAGTAGATAAAATTGACAAAGAAGATATGTCTGTATGGGATAAGAGAGCAACAAGAGGACATGGAATGAAATTGAAAAAGTCAAGCTGCTTGAAGGATATCAAGAAATATAGCTTTCCTTACAGAAGTATAGACTTATGGAATAGCCTGGACAAAAAGATCGTCCAGTCTAAAAACTTAAACGAGTTTAAAGTTAAATTCGACTTACTGAGAAACAGCGACGGAAACCCACGAGCATAGTACATTCCGTGTATATCACAATTAGGTATATTAGGTAAATACTTAAATATTTGGAATGATTTAGACAAAGAGGTGGTGCATGAGAAAAACATTCATGTGTGTAAAGGTAGACCTGATAAATGTGGATATGGAGACAGGACAACACGAGCATTGCTCAATTCCTGTATACTACAAATAGGTAAATACACACACACACACACACACACACATAAAATATCTGGAAGAGATGAATATTTTGGCTGAATGTCAGTTTGGATTCAGAAGTGGAAGGTCATGTGTTTCAAACTTGTTGAGCTTTTACTCAAGAGCGATTGATGTGGTACAGGAGAGAGATGGTTGGGTGGATTGTTTGTACTTAGACTTAGAGAAGGCCTTTGACAAGGTACCTCATAAGAGACTAATGTGGAAACTAGAATATATAGGAGGACTAAAGGGGAAACTTCTGGAATGGATGAGAGACTTTTTGAGAGACAGACAAATGAGGACAGTAATAAAGGAAAAGATGTCTGGATGGAGGGAAGTAACAAGTGGAGTCCCTCAAGGCTCAGTGTTGGCGCCAGTAATGTTCCTAATTTACGTAAATGATATGGTAGATGGAGTGAACAGTTATGGAAGTCTGTTTGCTGATGATGTAAAGAGCTTGAGCAAGATAGAGGCTGAGGAGGATTGTAAAATACTGCAGGAGGATTTGGATAGGATACACAATTGGAGCCGGACGTGGGAAATGAAATTTAATGTAAAGGAATGTAAAATATTGGAAATGGGTAAAAGTACCAGGAGACCATCACTGAATTATTTGTTGGGTAATGAATTAATCACAAAAAGGAGAGAAGAGAAAGATTTGGGAGTGCTGGTCCAAGATAGTTTGTCACCAGAAAAGCACATTAACAAGATAGTTGGAGAGACTTATAAGCTCTTGACTAACATAAGAGTAGCATTTCATTATATGGATGAGGAGATGATGAAAAAATTGATAGTGGCCATGATCCGCCCCAGGTTAGAATATGCAGCGGTAGTGTGGTCCCCACACAAAAAGAAAGATATAAACAAGATTGAGAGAATACAAAGAACAGCAACCAAGATGGTCCCCAGTCTGACAGACCTGTCATACAGAGAGAGGCTGGAAAAACTGGATTTGCCTTCGTTAGAGGAAAGGAGAAAGCGGGGAGACATGATTGCGGTGTTTAGGACCATGGTGGGAGTAGATAAAATTGACAAAGAAGATCTGTTTGTATGGGATAAGAGAGCAACAAGAGGACATGGAATGAAATTGAAAAAGTCAAGCTGCTTGAAGGATATCAAGAAATATAGCTTTCCTTACAGAAGTATAGACTTATGGAATAGCCTGGACAAAGAGATCGTCCAGTCTAAAAACTTAAACGAGTTTAAAGTTAAATTCGACTTATTGAGAAACAGCGACGGAAACCTACGAGCATAGTACATTCCGTGTATATCACAATTAGGTATACTAGGTAAATACTTAAATATTTGGAACGACTTAGACAAAGAGGTGGTGCATGAGGAAAACATTCATGTGTGTAAAGGTAGACTTGATAAATGTGGATATGGAGACAGGACAACACGAGCATTGCTCAATTCCTGTATACTACAAATAGGTAAATAGGTAAATACACACACACACACACACACACACACACACACACACACACACACACAGATACTTCAGTTGTAAATAGGTGAACTGGGTGGAATGGGACTCAGGAGGCAGCGAAGATTCGTGAGGCACTATATTATTAAATATAACAATGAACAGTGTGATGTCGCAATGGGTCAAAGAATAGACACAGTTCCGAGGTGAGGACAAACCAGCAAGACTAGACTTACTGTTTACCGAAGAACCCGATGTAATAGAATCCTTGAAATATCTGTGTCCTATTGGAAAAAGTTATCATGTGGTCATTGAGTTCCAGATGATAACAGGGAATGTGGAGCCAAGAGACGAGCTTTATAGGCAGGGAAGATACAACTTTGGGAAAGCAAACTTTACAGGATTGAGAAAATTTTTCAAAAGTTCAGATTGGAGAAAATTCAGAGAAACAAGAGAGATACAGAGGAAGTCGGGTATTTTTCTAGGCCTCTATAATTCAGGAGTGGAAAAATTTGTGCAAAGAGTAAGGGGGAAAGAAAAGAGGAAAAAGGAGTGGTTTAATAGAAAGTGTATGATAGCAAAAAAAGAGAGAGACATGGCGTGGAACAACTGAAAGAAGAGAGGTAACAACAGAACAAAGGAAGAATATAAAAGAACTAGAAATAAATATACAAGAATATGTAGAGAGGAAGAAAGAAATTTTGAAAAAGGTATAATAGATAAATGTAAGGATGAACCCAAACTGTTTTATAGATTTGTCAATGGCAAACTGAAACAAAAGGAAGGAATCACCAGACTGCAAGTAGAAGGAGAGGTCTATAAAGATGCAGCAATGCAAGTAGAAATAATGAACAAATGTTTCCAGTCAGTTTTCACTAATGAAAAGGAATTTGTGGAAAGGGAGGGAGTGACTAGAAATGTAGTGATAAAAGATATAAATGTGCAAGTACATGAAGTTTATAAAAGTGGAAGTACATGAAGTTTATAAATTACTGAAAACTCAAGATGTAAGGAAAGCCCTAGGACCAGATGGAATCTCTAATTGGGAACTGAAGGAATGCAGAAAACAACTGGCGGATAAGATTCGCAGTTTAATTGTGTGCTCTCTGGAAGAGGGGAAACTATCTCAGGAATGGAAGAGGGCAAATGTGGTATCAATTTACAAGGGAGGAAACAGGGAAGAACCCCTGAATTATAGACCAGTGTCCCTAACCAGCATGGTTGCAAAATTGTTTGAGAGAATCCTGAAAGACAGATGGATAAAATATCTGGAAGAGATGAATATTTTGGCTGAATGTCAGTTTGGATTCAGAAGTGGAAAGTCATGTGTTTCCAACTTGTTGAGCTTTTACTCAAGAGCGATTGACGTGGTACAGGAGAGACATGGTTGGGTGGATTGTGTACTTAGACTTAGAGAAGGCCTTTGACAAGGTACCTCATAAGAGACTAATGTGGAAACTAGAATATATAAGAGGACTAAAGGGGAAACTTCTGGAATGGATGAGAGACTTTTTGAGAGACAGACAAATGAGGACAGTAATAAAGGATAGGATGTCTGGATGGAGGGAAGTAACAAGTGGAGTCCCTCAAGGCTCAGTGTTGGCGCCAGTAATGTTCCTGATTTACGTAAATGATATGGTAGATGGAGTGAACAGTTATGCAAGTCTGTTTGCTGATGATGTAAAGATCTTGAGGAAGGTAGAGGTTGAAGAGGATTGTAAAATACTGCAGGAGGATTTGGATAGGATAAACAATTGGAGCCGGGCGTGGGAAATGAAATTTAATGTAAAGAAATGTAAAATATTGGAAATGGGTAAAAGTACCAGGAGGCCGTCACTGAATTATTTGTTGGGTAATGAATTAATCACAAAAAGGAGAGAAGAGAAAGATTTGGGAGTGCTGGTCCAAGATAGTTTGTCACCAGAAAAGCACATTAAC
The DNA here is from genome assembly GCF_032717465.1 of Coenobita brevimanus. NCBI lineage: Eukaryota > Metazoa > Arthropoda > Malacostraca > Decapoda > Coenobitidae > Coenobita > Coenobita brevimanus. The sequence goes on from NC_137054.1 coordinate 62,540,266, forward strand.
AAGATAGTTGGAGAGACTTATAAACTCTTGACTAACATAAGAGTAGCATTTCATTATATGGATGAGGAGATGATGAAAAAATTGATAGTGGCCATGATCCGCCCCAGGTTAGAATATGCAGCGGTAGTGTGGTCCCCACACAAAAAGAAAGATGTAAACAAGATTGAGAGAATACAAAGAACAGCAACCAAGATGGTCCCCAGTCTGACAGACCTGTCATACAGAGAGAGGCTGGAAAAACTGGATTTGCCTTCGTTAGAGGAAAGGAGAAAGCGGGGAGACATGATTGCAGTGTTCAGGACCATGGTGGGAGTAGATAAAATTGACAAAGAAGATCTGTTTGTATGGGATAAGAGAGCAACAAGAGGACATGGAATGAAACTCAAGAAACCAAGCTGCTCGAAGGATATCAAGAAATATAGCTTTCCTTACAGAAGTATAGACTTATGGAATAGCCTGGACAAAGAGATCGTCCAGTCTAAAAACTTAAACGAGTTTAAAGCTAAATTCGACTTATTTAGAAACAGCGACGGAAACCCACGAGCATAGTACATTCCATGTATATCACAATTAGGTATATTAGGTAAATACTTAAATATTTGGAACGACTTAGACAAAGAGATGGTGCATGAGAAAAACATTCATGTGTGTGAAGGTAGACTTGATAAATGTGGATATGGAGACAGGACAACACGAGCATTGCTCAATTCCTGTATACTACAAATAGGTAAATACAAATAGGTAAATACACACACACACACACACACACACACACACACACACACACACAGCAATGACAGTTACAAAAGAGTCTAAACTATAAAAAGGGAAATTATCAAGACCTAAAGAAGTATTTCTTAGGAGTTGATTGGGAAAATGAGCTTAGAGGACAAGATTTAAATGCTGTATATAAAAAATTCTGTGAATTTTATGAAATAGGAGTCCAGAAGTACATCCCACAGCACAAAGAAGCAGATAAGAAAATACAGAAATGGTTCAATACAGAATATAAAAAATCAAAAGAAAGAAGAGATTTGTTGTGGAATAGATACAGAAGACACAATAGTAAAAGGGCGTATAATAATTACAAACAGGCAAGAAACTATTATACAAGAATAAGGAGGGAAGCCCAAAAACAGTTTGAGGAGGATATAATAAATTAAAATAGTGATCAACCAAAGCTGTTTTATAGCTATATCAGAAGCAAAACCAAAGTAAAAGATATAATACAATCCGTTACGGTCGAGGGAATCACATACACAAGAGAAAGATATTTGTGAAGCACTAAATAAGAATTTCCAATTAGTTTTTAAAGAAGAAAAAAATTTTGAGAGGGACTATGTGGAACATGCATGTCCACACATACTACCAGATATACAAATAGCAGAAAAAGTAATACAGGAGGAGTTAAGTAGATTAGACAGAGGAAAAGCAAGTGGTCCTGATGAAATTTCATGTTGGGTATTACGAGAATGTGCAAAGGAGTTAAGTAAACCATTATTTTTAATTTTCAAGAAATCCTTGAGTCAAGGTAAACTACCTGATATTTGGAAAAAAGCAAATATTGTCCCCTTATTCAAGAAAGGAAATAGACAAAATCCACTCAACTACCGACCAGTATCACTGACCAGTGTTGTAAGCAAGGTATTAGAAAAGCTTATAAGAAAAGCTTGGGTAAATCATCTAGAAGAACACAGTATGATAACAGAAAGACAGTTTGGTTTTAGAAAAGGAAAATCATGTGTTACTAATCTGTTGAGCTACTATGACAGAATAACAAACACAATACAGGAAAGGGAAGGATGGGTGGACAGTATCTATTTAGATTTCAAGAAAGCTTTTGACACAGTACCACACCAAAGACTTTTATGGAAACTGTACCATCAAGGAGGAATTCGAGGCAGACTGTTTTGTTGGATGCAAGACTTTCTCATAAAAAGAGAAATGAGAACAGTACTAAGAGGAAACTACTCATCATGGAAAGAAGTGACTAGTGGAGTACCACAGGGTTCAGTGCTGGCACCAATCATGTTTTTAGTGTATATAAATGATATAAATAGTAACACTGGAAATGAGAGCTATCTGAATATGTTTGCAGATGATGCAAAAATACAAAGGAGAATTACTAACACAGACTCTTGTAAAGAGCTACAAGAAGAATTAAATAAACTTCATGAATGGAGTAATACATGACAAATGGAATTCAGTGTGGACAAGTGTCATGTAATCAAGTTTGGTAAAAGTGGAAAAAGACCTGATTGGGATTATAAGTTAGGAAATAAAACCCTATACACATCAGAAGGAGAGAACGACCTGGGTGTGATTATCAATAACAGACTATCTCCGGCTGACCACATCAGCGAGAAGGTACGGAACATGTATACACTGCTTGCAAATATGAGAATAGCATTCACATACATAAATGAAGACATTCTAAGAAGGATAATAACATCATTCATTAGACCAACCCTGGAATATGCATCAGTAGTCTGGAGTCCTCATCTCAAAAAGCACATAGACAAGATTGAAAAAGTTCAAAGGGCCGCTACAAGATGGATACCAAGTTTAAGAGACCTAAGCTACAAAGAAAGACTAAATAAACTGAATCTGCCAACAGTACAGAAGAGAAGGAAAAGATTTGACATGATAATGCTATATAAGTGCATATTAGGGAAGGAGAAAATAGACATAAATGATTACTTAACATATGGAGAAGCATCAGCAAGAGGACACTGCAAAAAACTGCATAAGAAGAGAGGTGATAAAGATGTTAGGAAATTCAGTTTCCCAAACAGAGCAATTGATCAATGGAATGCACTATTGAATGAAATAATGTGTGCCAAAACAATTCACAAATTTAAGGATATGTACGATAAATATGGTTTAAGACACGGGACAGTACGAGCTTGACTCATTCCTGTAAAGATACAATTAGGTAAGAACACACACACACACACACACACACACACACACACACACACACACACACATGTTCTTATTCAAGAAAGGAAATACAAAATCCACTCAACTACCAACCAGCATCACTGACCAGTGTTGTAAGCAAGGTATTAGAAAAGCTTATAAGAAAAGCTTGGGTAAATCATCTAGAAGAACACAGTATGATAACAGAAAGACAGTTTTGTTTCAGAAAAGGAAAATCATGTGTTACTAATCTGTTGAGCTACTATGACAGAGTAACAAACACAATACAGGAAAGAGAAGGATGGGTGGACAGTATCTATTTAGATTTCAAGAAAGCGTTTGACACAGTACCACACCAAAGACTTTTATGGAAATTGTACCATCAAGGAGGAATTCGAGGCAAACTGTTTTGTTGGATGCAAGATTTTCTCATAAAAAGAGAAATGAGAACAGTACTAAGAGGAAACTACTCATCATGGAAAGAAGTGACTAGTGGAGTACCACAGGGTTCAGTGCTGGCACCAATCATGTTTTTAGTGTATATAAATGATATAAACAGTAACACTGGAAATGAGAGCTATCTGAATATGTTTGCAGATGATATAAAAATACAAAGGAGAATTACTAACATAGACTCTTGTAAAGAGCTACAAGAAGAATTAAATAAACTTCATGAATGGAGTAATACATGGCAAATGGATTTCAATGTGGACAAGTGTCATGTAATCAAGTTTGGTAAAAGTGGAAAAAGACCTGATTGGGATTATAAGTTAGGAAATAAAACCCTATACACGTCAGAAAGAGAGAAGGACCTAGGTGTGATTATCAATAACAGACTATCTCCGGCTGACCACATCAGCGAGAAGGTACAGAACATGTATACACTGCTTGCAAATATGAGAACAGCATTCACATACATAAATGAAGACATTCTAAGAAGGATAATAACATCATTCATTAGACCAACCCTGGAATATGCATCAATAGTCTGGAGTCCTCATCTCAAAAAACACATAGACAAGATTTAAAAAGTTCAAAGGGCCGCTACAAGATGGATACCAAGTTTAAGGGACCTAAGCTACGAAGAAAGACTAAATAAACTGAATCTACCAACACTACAGGAGAGAAGGAAAAGAGGTGACATGATAATGCTATATAAGTGCATATCAGGGAAGGAGAAAATAGACATAAATGATTACTTAACATATGGAGAAGCATCAGCAAGAGGACACTGCAAAAAACCGCATAAGAAGAGAGATAATAAAGATGTAAGGAAATTCAGTTTCCCAAACAGAGCAATTGATAAATGGAATGCAATACCAAATGAAATAGTGTGTGCCAAAACAATTCACAAATTTAAGGATATGTACGATAAATATGGTTTAAGACACGGTACAGTACGAGGTTGACTTATTCCTGTAAAGATACAATTAGGTAAGAACACACACACACACACACACTCACACACAGTAATAAAGGAAAAGATGTCTGGATGGAGGGAAGTAACAAGTGGAGTCCCTCAAGGCTCAGTGTTGGCGCCAGTAATGTTCTTGATTTACGTAAATGATATGGTAGATGGAGTGAACAGTTATGCAAGTCGGTTTGCTGATGATGTAAAGATCTTGAGGAAGATAGAGGTTGAGGAGGATTGTTAAATACTGCAGGAGGATTTGGATAGGATACACAATTGGAGCCGGATGTGGGAAATGAAATTTAATGTAAAGAAATGTAAAATATTGGAAATGGGTAAAAGTACCAGGAGACCATCACTGAATTATTTTTTGGGTAATGAATTAATCACAAAAATGAGAGAAGAGAAAGATTTGGGAGTGCTGGTCCAAGATAGTTTGTCACCTGAAAAACACATTAACAAGATAGTTAGAGAGACTTATAAACTCTTGACTAACATAAGAGTAGCATTTCATTAAATAGATGAGGAGATGATGAAAAAATTGATAGTGGCCATGATCTGCCCCAGGTTAGAATATGCAGCGGTAGTGTGGTCCCCACACAAAAAGAAAGATATAAACAAGATTGAGAGAATACAAAGAACAGCAACCAAGATGGTTCCCAGTCTGACAGATCTGTCATACAGAGAGAGGCTGGAAAAGCTGGATTTGCCTTCCTTAGAGGAAAGATGAAGGAGAGGAGACATGATTGCAGTATTCAGGACCATGGTGGGAGTAAATAAAATTGACTGAGAAGACCTGTTTTTATGGGATAAGGGAACAACAGGTTGACACGGAATGAAATTGAAAAAGTCAAGCTGCTTGAAGGATACCAAGAAATATAGCTTTCCTTACAGAAGTATAGACTTATGGAATAGCCTGGACAAAGAGATCGTCCAGTCTAAAAACTTAAACGAGTTTAAAGCTGAATTTGACTTATCGAGAAACGGCGACGGGAACCCACGAGCATAACACATTTGTGTATGTCACAATTAGGTATATTAGGTAAATACATAAGTATTTGGAACGACTTAGACGAAAGGTGGTGCAGGGGAAAAACATTCATGTGTGTAAAGGTAGACTAGATAAAAAAGGTGGATATGGAAACAGGACAACACGAGCATTGCTCAATTCCTGTATACTACCAATAGGTAAATACAAATAGGTAAATACACACACACACACACACAAACACACACACAAACACACTGAAAAACACAGACATAAACACACCCAAAAACACGGGCACAGACACGGACACATGCAAACACCCAATGCATGAGGCCTGGGATGGCCGTTGTTAACGTTTTTGTCTTATTGTCAACGTTATAATGCATTAATTTCTTGCTGCAGCATGTTCATAATCATATTATATACTGTTTACATATCCTAGTGTTTCATATTTGTGTATTTGTATTGTGACTATGAGTGTAAAGTATGAGGTTAGCTCGAGATGTTACTCCCAGTTAAGAATGACAAGTGGGGGCTGGGAGGGGTAGGGGTATGGGGGACGGTTGGGAGCCGGGGTAGAGGCAGGTGGAGCTAGTTTCTACCCCCCCTCCCGTCTTCCCTGGGTATATGGGGGTACAAAGGGGGCACCCCTGAGTAGAAATTAGTGATTGTGAGTGTACACTACAATACACACAAAAAGACAGCAAGAGAAATTGTATAGGACTGAACACAAACCAGCAGACATTACCAAAAATTATTTAAAGAAAAATTTAGCATATGTTACAGGCCAGAATAATTTTGAAAACTTAGCTGCGTATACTGCTTTATCCTGTACTGTATAGAACTAATCAAGAATTATAGGGGGACGACCGGTATCCGGAATATTTTTGACCCCATGCCGGATCAAATTTACGTTCCGGTTATATGGATGTGCAGATGCATGGGATGCGGTTAATTGAGCTTTTACTGTATATGTTTCCATTTCAACTATTTCTGGGTAGAAATCATCATTCTGTTTTCTACCGTTATCCCTTTTCTTATCTCCATCCCTATTCACTTTACTATTGATGGTGCTCACCTTGCAGTAATTCTCACTTACAAGATAACTTCTGCTTACAAGTCTGCATCTCCCTGCTACCCGTCCGGTGAAAGATGACACCCAGTTGATGATGCGTTGTATCAGCGGATTCTTGTACTAATTGGATGTATTCTATTATTTGGACAACACTTTTGCTTATACTAGCTCAGCTATATTAGAACATCACTTAATTTAACATAGTACAGAGCTTGACTCATATAAATATACAGTTTAGGTGCGGCCAGTTGCAGCCAGGGTGGCCATTTCAGAGCAAGATGACAGAACGTCCTCCCTCTGCCCTCTCACGATAGTGTGTGTGTGTGTGTGGTCAGGGTGGGAGGTTTGTGTAAATGGTTAGTGCAGTTGTGGAAGGCAAAGGACTGGCAGCTCTACCTTGACAATGCTCCATCCCACTCATTCTATCTCAACAAACACAGGATCTCACAGATCTGGCAGTCTCCCTACTCTCTGTACACCAAACATAGGATCTCACAGGTCCGGCAGTCTCCCTACTCTCTGTACACCGAACACAGGATCTCACAGGTCTGGCAGTCTCCCTACTCTCTGTACACCAAGCACAGGATCTCACAGGTCTGGCAGTCTCCCTACTCTCTATACACCAAACACAGGATCTCACAGGTCTGGCAGTCTCCCTACTCTCTGTACACTGTACACCAAACCCCTGGAGGCAGAGTTAGGCAAAGTGAGGCAGGCTAGCAAGGCAGAAAAAAGGTAGGCAGACCTAACCAAGCATGAGGAAAGAGACTGGTGAGCATGAGTGACAGAAATAACACAGAAAACATTTTGGGGAAATAAACTAACCAGATAATAGAAGGAGAATTGATAAAGCCATTGTAGGCATGGCAGTATACCTGGCGTTACTGGCAATAGTGCGGTCACCTTGGGGGAGGGGGGAGGACCGACTCAGTGTCAGCATTTGGAACAAGATACAGAAGAGGAAAAATGGCATGAAATTATTGAGGAGGGATGTACATATTTGATATTGAACATGTGAAGAAAATAAAGGCTGGGGACATAGAGATAATAAATTAAAAAGAAATAAATGCCACATTTTCTTAAGCACTGGGTGCTGGAACAGAACGAGTGTCCTCGGAAAACATGCGATGTCTGCAGGTGTCATCCTTTGGGGAAGATTTGTAATATTATTCATGCATCCCATAGTATCATATCCTAGATACCAAAAATGAACAATAAATATCTTACTATTAATCATGTAGTCTCTGTGCATGGTGTGTGAAAAATATGAACTGCAAAACGAACCAAACCGAACATCTAGAGCATTGTTTTTGTTGGTGAGACTTATGATCCTGAATTCAAACTTCCAGCTTACAGCACTGTTTGTTACATATTGAACATGAAACAGTAGTACATACAGTACATAAAGGTAGCACATTTGAACAAAATGAAACCATCTGCTGTGAATAAAAAATTCCAAGTTATGCGTAAAACTGCCTGGAAATCGTGTTTGGGTGATGAGACTAATCAATCTATCTGTCTGTTGCCAGACGTCTTAATTCCATAAGGGGTGGCCACAAACAAATCACCTCCATGACACCTTGTCCCCTGCCATTCCACTGCCCTCCCCCCGGTTCACATCCCCCTCTCAGATATCTCTCCACTACATCCCTCTATCTCATCTTCAGCCGCCCCTTCCCTCTCCCTTCCCCCTACTCCTCACTCACATACATTCTCCTCAGTAGTATCTCACTCTCCATCCTCTCCACATGGCCAAACTACCTCAGTGTGCTTCTCCTAACGCTTTCTGTCATATGCACACCACAATGCTCCTTAATTTCCTTATTTGTCAGTCTGTCTCTCCATGTAACTCCACATCTCTCAGATAACTCATTTCCACTGACCTCACTCTTGACGTGTGCTCTTCCAACAAGGTCCAAGCTTCTCTTCCATATGTTAGAGTTGGTATTACAATACTGTACTTTCATGCAGCAACTTTTTTACTTCCATCTTCACTTTCCTATTTCGTATCACTGCTTTTAAAGAACCAGCAACCTTTCTTCCCTGTTGTACCTGTTCAAGCATTTCATTCTCCAGACTTCTGTCCTTACTCATCACACTAGCCAAGTATGTAAATGCACTCACATTTTCTATTTTCTCATCATCCAGCTTCACTGTACATTCAGTGACTTCATATCTCTCAAAGACTATAACTTGACTCTTCCCTACATTCGCCTCGAGATTCCATTTCTAACACACACTCCCAGATTCATGCACCAAGTCCTGCAGTGCCCCTTCGTCTTCACTTGACAATACAGTATCATCGGCAGACAACAGTGCAAGAAGTTTCCAAATACTGCCGTCTCTCATTAGGACCACTCCAGCATCCACTTGTCTGTCTTGTATCTCTTTAATAACCCCATCTGTATGTAGATTGAACAGACACAGAGACTTGACATGTCCCTGTCTCAATCCAACATTCTGATGGAAAAATTCACTCAGCTCACTATCCACATGCACTTCAGCCTTAGCACCCTCATGCATACCCTTCATGGCGTTCAACAACTTCCCATATACTCTGTATATTTTTATTATTTTTCACATTCCTTCTCCATTCACTTTGTCATATGCTTTCTTAAAACCCATGAAGGCCACATACAACTTCTTTCCTGTCTCTAGAAACTTTTCCACAAAAGACCTGAGGATGAATGTCTGAGCTACACAACCTCTTCCCTTCCTAAAACCTGCCTGTTCTTCTCCAACTAATTCCTCTGTTCTTTCCCTAACTCTCTCAGTAAGTATGCTACCATATACTTTTCCTAGTGCACTGAGAAAACGAAAGTCCCCTGTAATTACCACACATTTCTTTTTCCCCTTTTCCTTTGCACAGGGGGATAATTATACCTGACTTCCAATCCTCCGGGACTCTACCTTCCTCCCAGGCCAATCTGCTTATCTTCCCTATCCATTCTACTTCTATCTCTCCCCCATCTTCATTATTTCACCACACACTCCATCAATTCCTGGTCTTTCCCCATTTTAACTTTGTTCTTTGCTTCCACTAATTCTATCCTACTGATCTCTTCTTCCCTTCTCACCACCCTCCTTCTACCAACCATTCCCCAGCTACTTATACTTGCATTACTTTCATTCTTTATGTTTAACAGTTCCTAAAGTATTCTTCCCATCTGTTCACTTTTTCTCCCTTCTCCACAATCAGTCTACCATTTTTATCCACTGACTTCTTTATCATCTTGTCTAACTCTCTGTACCTCCTTCCAGAACATTTTCTTACATTCCCTCCGCTTTACACTCAAATGCCCTCGAAATTCCTCATCCACAGATGGTGCTGGGTAATCTTCAAGGAGACATAGGACCACCTCTAAAATTAAAAAAAAAAAAAAAATACCTACCTTTAATTAATTCAATGACTTTGTAAAGATGTACAGAAGTTCATTTTCGATTATGAAAATGATCCATCATCAAACAAGGAAAATATGGTTATATAAGGGATTGGTTTGGTTAGGATGTCAGTAGGTTTGCTTAAAATAGGCTGTGTTAGGTTGTGTTAGGGTAATTCAGTTGGGTTCAGAAAATTTAGTTTAGGTTTGGATAAATGAGCACTGATAATGCTAATTTTCTGCCATAAATGACATGCTAAGACAGCGTCCTCTATCTTTGGCACATTCACAGGATGGGGTTCATTTATCATTGTGTTCCATTGGGGATTGTAAACATTGGCCACTTTTTTAATACAATGAACCAGTTGTAAAGGAGATTAAAAAACATTGAAATTTGAAAATGCAGTAATAAAATACTCAGAGCCCCATGAAGGGCTTCGATAAAGAAGAAACTAAAGAAAACTGCAAAATAAGGTGGTCCCATGTCTCCCTGCAGATTACCTGGTGGGGATGTAGATTCTTGGGCTTCTCTTGTAATTTTAAAAACTCAGTCCCATTTGCTGCGATGGATATTGACGTATGGTGGAACATGCAGCAACAGGTATCGTAATTCGTTCATAAGTGTAGCTTCTTGAATAGAGAAAGGCTTTGAGGCACCCCTTAACCCTTTAACCGCGGGCATTGTTTTGCCCCGACTGGCCTCTCCCGCGGGGGTTTCAGCCAAAATGTATACAAACTTTAAACCTTTATAACTCTGCACAGATAAATCTAGAGCAAAAAATAAGGTACCATTAGAAAGTACTAACCTTCGGCTTTGCAATGATGTAGGTTTCATGATTTCGTTGACTATCACTGGATGGGCAGTGCCGTTAGAAGTGAGCGATCTAAAATCACTATTTTTCGCTCACACACCATTACCTTCGCTCACACACCATTACCAAATGCCAACCTTATTCTGATAATAATACTATAAACATATATGAACACTGCACATACGATAAACACCCACTCTGTGTTCACTGAGGCAGGTAAAAGGCACTGTAATTGCCTGCACTTCACTGCCACATCAGCGGTGTTGTAATCACTATTTTTCGTTCACACACCATTACCAAATGCCAACCTCATTCTGATAATAATACTGTAAACATATATGAACACTGCACATACGATAAACACCCACCCTGTGTTCACTGAGGCAGGTAAAAGGCACTGTAATTGCCCGCACTTCACTGCCACATCAGAGGTGTTGTAATCACTATTTTTCGCTCACACACCGTTACCAAATGCCAACCTCATTCTGATAATAATACTGTAAACATATATGAACACTGCACATACGATAAACACCCACTCTGTGTTCACTGAGGCAGGTAAAAGGCACTGTAATTGCTTGCACTTCACTGCCACATCAGCGGTGTTGTCACTCACACAGCTGGACAGATACTGATGCGTGTTGGTCAGGGGTGGGGTGGGGGGCCTGGGGGGTGGGAGGTGAGGGCCCGGGGGGTGGGAGGAGGGAGGTGGGGGTCGGCTGGAGTGAAAGAACTTAATAGCTACTCTCCCTTGAAACAATTGGCGCACGGAAAAAACGCGGGGTATTAAAAATATTCACAAACATTCGAGAATGACACCCGCGGTTTGGTCCAGTTTTTGCAATGTCATTCTGAGATGACCTTAAAGGGTTAAAAGAGTCAGCAAAAGTCACTTGATTCATGGGTAACAGCAATCTGTTGCGTAGGAAAATGACTGATTAGAGAAAGATGGCTGAGTAATAACTCCCTCATTCATTGAAGTGCTAGGGATCATCTTCGTACTGCAATACAACACCCTGGTGTGCCAGTAAATGTTTAACAATTCAGGATGATTCTTCAGTATGCCAAACACAAGAAAGTCAAAAGACATACCCTGTAGTCCAATTCTTATCTGGCTTTTACTGGTCATCAGTGTATCTCTGTTAGAAAGGAGGTATTGGAGGTTCTTGGGGGAAAGTCTGTGATAAGCCCTTCTGTTACATTTAATACAAACTTCAATCCACTGATTACAGGTTGAGTACTGCTGCTCTCATGCTTGTTCTCCTTGTGATTATGGGTGGTGTACATGTACTTCTGAAATGTTTATTAACTTAAATACCCATCCCAGATGATACCACACCCTTAAAGTCATTGTAATCACATTGGTTATTACTCTGTATTATTTGGAAGACCAATCTATAACACATTACAATAATAACACAAGACAAGACTGTTGTATGGATCATTGTTAGCTGGCAGTGTCCAGTCAGAAATTGCCTCATGGAGTGCAGGTCTCTGATGTTTAGATTACAGCTTCTGACAACCTTACTAATGGGTTCCTTTGAATGTAATTATGAGTTGAAATATATCTCCTAGTTTCAAATAGAACTCACTGGACAAAACTGTAACTTGTGAGTACTCTGTCAAGAGGAAGATAGTTTTGGATCAGTGGGATAAGTGGTGAATCAGAAGGATTAGTAGTGAATCAGAAGGATTAGTGGTGAATAACAGGCATTAGTGGTGAATCAGAAGGATTAGTGGTGAATCAGAAGGATTAGTGGTGAATCAGAAGCATTAGTGGTGAATTAGAAGCATTAGTGGTGAATCAGAAAGATTAGCGGTGAATCAGAAGCATTAGTGGTGATCAGGATAACTGGTGAATCAGAAGGTTAAGTGGTGAACGGGGAAAAATGAAATGTGGCTAGGAAGGATAAATAAAGATTTGAGAATGGCAATGAAATATAAAAGGATTGTTTATGTTGCTGTATAAACTCATGATGGTAAAGTTGCCCAGGTGTGCTATTTCTTGATACAGAAATACTTGATGCAAAGGTTTCCAGGTGCTGAAAACTGAAAAAAATGTGATGGTTTGGAAAATTCATGCTGCCAAAAATTCCCAGTGCCAAAAAAATATATATCATACATTTATTGTTGAAAATTCACAGATACAAAAATTCATGGTCCTGAAAGTCCATAATGCCAAAAATTCACAGTGTCAGTTTCACAGTTCTGAAAATTATTGATGCTTTTGTCTCACTGTTCCAAACTTCATGTTGCCAGACTTTCTGGTGTTGAAATTTAATGCATTTTATGTGGCATCTGCCCATTAGTGGGGGAGCATGATCATAGTTGGGAATTTGTGCCTTTTGATAGGTTTATAATGCGTGGCCATGAAGTGTAAAAAAACAATAAGATCATATTTGCAAGCACAAACATTGTCTGTAATGATGTATGTTCTGTATGAATCTATGTACAAATAGTACTGATGGTATATTCACAGGAGGTCTGTGTGTGAGAGTGGTGAAAGCGAGTGTAGCGGGAGCAGAACCAGCAGCCGTGTAGTGACTCCAGAACCCTCCACACCTCCAACCTCTGCTCCCCCTCCTCCCCAGGCCCCCACTGCTTCTTGCCTAAGCCCAGATCAGTCACCAGGCCCTGCCCAAACTCCACCAGTATCACCATCACCTCCACCACCTCCCCCACCACTGCATCCTGCCTTGTCACCACCATACTCAAGTGGGGATGCAGGTTGTGCTGCCACTCTGGGTGCAACAGCAACCAGTGTGGCAACCACTTTAGGTAGAGCAGCAGATGTTGTTGAAGATGGGAGGAGGCAGGAGGATTTCCGGGACAGCAGTGAGGATGAGAAGGCCCCAACACCCCCTCCCAGACCACATCATCGTCTCTCTCGTCCCACACCCCCACTGCCTCCACCTCTCGCCCAGCAGTGTCCCCCAACTCCAACCCACCACCCACGCCGCACACCTCATTCTCATAGCACAGATCAAGTGAGTATATAATCTGTTTGTAACTACTTATATCAGTTCATTCAGTTTTATGTACATATCTCTACTTTGTCACTTTTTTTTTCTTTCTTTATCCCCAGCACACAGGACACAAGATTAATTTTTTACCTCATATCATATGGAGATACTTAAGGAGAAGTCAGAGATTGTTCAGTGAACATTTTAAGAATGTTTTATTTATTGCTGTCAAATCATCCATCCATCATCCAGCCCTGTGTTGCCCTGTCAGAAATATGAGTGCATCCTAAATATAAATAAGTTTTGAGGGATTAGGTCCCTCAAACCCTGCAAATACCTGAAACTGTGAATGCTATTCATGGAGTGTAAATTTGCTCAGTTTTTTACTTATAATTCTGTAGAAGCCATATGTGGTTATTATACAGTAACTCCTCTACTATCCGATGTAATAGAGCCAAAGGCATGTCCAGACAATGGTTCTGTCCAGAAAGTGGGCCCCTGGCTCCTGGACTGGTACTTAAGGACTCTAACCCAGCCTAACTTTGAAAGCCACTTAAATAACTCCCTACTGGACATGCATAGCACCTATTTAAACCTATTTAAGACCCTATTCACACCAATAATGGACATAAAGCATGAAAGAAATGAAAAGGAACCAAAGAATGAGGAATCAGAAGTGACTGTACCTCAGCCAGGGTACCTACAGCATGTCTGTGGCCTGTACCTCAGCCAGGGTACCTACAGCATGTCTGTGGCCGTCTTCTCTAAGGCTTTGGCATTGGTGAAAATGCTCTTGAAACACTACAGTAATCCAGTGTTGTGCTGCACTTACAGCAATTCTTTGCACTTTGAGTTATAACTGTTTAACACTGCACATTGTTAATTGCACCACGCCAGTTTCAACTGCCAGTTTGCACTCCACAGTTAATCCTTTGCAGTCTACATTCTTAACACTGCACAACACTAAATTCCCATGTGGTCTAGTGGCGAGGTATTGCAGTTTATTCACTGTTTATTCACAAAAAACGAGCACATGCACCATCCGTTGCGATAAGCATCTACTCGTGATCGCAGTTAAGCAGTAACTGGTGGTGAGGGAGGATCAGGGTTGCCAAATCAGAGCTCGGCCACATTACCACACTCCTCAGTTTTCATTACCAAATTTGACTTTTCATTACCAAATTCATAAAGCTAGCTTTCATTCTTCACTAATTATATATACAAGTGGAAATACATGTAATCGCTCTTCTTTAATTAACAGGATGTTGATTATTTTCGTGCTATGTTGGCTAGCAGATTAATCAGAGAGAGCAAACAATCCACCATCTCCATCCTGTGTATCCTCATGTATGTGAAAAATCCATTTGGTAATGCATTATTCTGATTCATTACCAAATTAATTTTTCATTACCAAATTGACCCACATTTGGTAATGAAAAATACCAAATGGCAACCCTGACAGGGGAGGGGGGAGGGGGGAGGAAGGAAGGGGTGAAGGGTCCGTGGTGTAAACAGCTGTTTGGCGCCATGTGGCAATTTCAAATTACGGATGGGGAAAAAATCAGATTTTTTTTCTTTTTTTGGCCATTTCTGGGTTTTGAAGGTCCAGGCCCACAATGTCCAGTAAGTGAGGTGTCCGGAAGGTGGGCATCCAGATAGTACGGGGATTACTGTATTGCACATAGCATGTAGAATAACAGCTTAAGACATTAAAAGACTGAAATAACCAAGCTTGTGTAGTTTTTAACTATGTAATTTCCAGATAGGGCAAAAACATACAGGTATAAAGCACATGTATTTATAGAAAAAGTAAAAATCCTGGACTTTTTAATACACTCCAACTTATTCAGGTCCAAAGCGTAATACATACAGTATTGAGGGAATGGATAGAATGCTGAAAGGAACCTGATTGATACATGTTTCTAGCAAGAAAGATGCATGGGACTGCTGTTGATACAAGGACTGTGAGAGGAAGATGCATAGGTTAATATGACCATATGATAGTGGTATGCAGAGTTAAATTAAATTGAGAGGAGTGGATAAAGAGAGAGAGAGAGAGAGAGAGAGAGAGAGAGAGAGAGAGAGAGAGAGAGAGAACAGCAGAGTGAAAAGCTAAGTGGAGAAGCAGAAAAACAAAAAAGTGGCCAATGAACTCCCAGTGAAGATGGTAGAAGAGCTGCAGACAGTAAGTTGGGAGCAAATGGATCTGGACAGCTTGTGGAATGCATATATGGAATTTTTAGTTAGGATGTTAGAACTGTGTGTGGCATTGTGAGGTAATAATGGTATGAACTCCCAGTGAAGATGGTAGAAGAGCTGCAGACAGTAAGTTGGGAGCAAATGGATCTGGACAGCTTGTGGAATGCATATATGGAATTTTTAGTTAGGATGTTAGAACTGTGTGTGGCATTGTGAGGTAATAATGGTACAGCTTGACAAGATGAAAAGGCTGAAAAAGAATTGGAAGAAGAGAAGAAGATATGGTTGAAGCTGATGCAAGAAAGGGGTTCAGATGATTGAATGGAATACATTGAGAATAAGAAGCATGTGAACTTGTGAAGAGAAAGTGGGGGTAAATTATGATCTTGGAAGAAAAATGAATGCAGATTACAGTGATACTCAGCATTTTGGAAAGAGTTGCAAAAATGTAGAAATGAAAGTGAAAACAAATGTGAAAGTGTGAGGAATAAAAGTGGAAGAAGACTTAACAAATGGAAGTGAAATAAGATGTAGGTTCCCCCCCCTACCAACTCGAGGCATAGGCTTAACCCCTCCATGGCCGTTGGAGTTGAGCGATGCTTTACCTTAAATGTGCTGGTGATGTTGAATTAGCAGGAGCTGTAGAAAACTGCAAACAATTATAGGAGGGGAACGAAAGACACCGGTGTGTTTACCCAACTCTACCATCCCAAGCACTCAGGCAGTCACGTTTTCTTGGATGTTTTCATTGATATACAGTACTTACATGTTAATGGCACATCCACTGTGAATTTTATATTTTCTGCGAATCATAGTGAATCACAGGATGAGTTTATGAAGCTAAAAAACATATTGCCAGGTGCACCAGACAGTTCTCTTTACATCTGTAAGAAAAAGAAATCAGTTTTAGAGCTTTGATAAAATGGTTCCAGAGCTGACCAGGAGAGCCCACAAATTTCTGAACCCACAGCCAATGAGGGGTTAATAGCCTATTTCTTGAGGTCCAGCAGCCCTCCTAGATGCTTCACTTCATCAAAATAAACACTACAGTTGCATGTGACATACCATATGTACAGCATGAAAATTAAGTAAGCAACTTATGGCTGAAAGATCCTTGGATGTAAGTGATGATATGAATTCATAGAACAGTGAATTTCAGCTTTTGAGCCCACCAAATCTGGCTTCACTGAACACAGCGCAACCCCCCTTCCCTCCCTCAACACTACAAGACTATCAACTGTAGCCAGCGAACAAGCAAATGAAGACTTACCTCAGCAGCAATTTAAATTGCCCAGGCAGGAAAAAAGCATCACAAAGTTAAGCTGTTGGCAGAGTTTGGCATCATATTGTTTACAAAGATTCCCATCACATTTGTTTGATTATTTTTCATAGGTTGACCCTCTCCTCTTATCTTCCTCAAAACTGGCGGTATAACAGTCCTAATCATCTATTTTTGTTTTTACTATTATCTGTTGAGATAGTTCATAAGTGAAAGTGTACAGATCAAAAACAAATGCCTGTAGTGGTAGTGATGAAACTGGAGACATATTTCAACCAGTTCATAAGGTAAACAGATATCCATTTCAATTCAGGAAAAATATATTGGTAGGAGAAGGGATCTTTATTTTGTTTTTGTTGATTTGGAAAAGGCCTTTGACAGAGTCCCTAGAGAGGTGGTGAAGTGGGCAATGAGAAAGCTTGGCTTGGAGGAGTGGCTGGTTAGTGTGGTTATGGCTATGTATGTGGGTGCTCACACCCAGGTAAGAGTGAATGGAGATTTGAGTGATGAGTTTTCTGTGAATGTTGGTGTGCATCAGGGGTCAGTCTTGAGTCCCTTGTTGTTTATCATGGTACTTGAAGCCCTTTCACATGACTTTAGAAACGGACTCCCGTGGGAGTTGTTGTATGCTGATGATTTGGTGTTGATTGCAGAGAACGAAAGGGAGACGGAGGAAAGATTTAGGAAGTGGAGAGATTGTATGGGGCACAAGGGTTTAAGGGTAAATGCAGATAAAACAAAAGTGATGATATCTAGGGTTGGTGGCGGTACTGTCAAAGATGAGGGAGAGTGGCCATGTGCAGTTTACCACAAGGGCGTGGGAAGTAATTCCATCTTGTGCGGTGTGTGTGATAAGTGGGTGCATAAGAGATGTAGTAGTATCAGAGGTAGACTGCGAGATAATGCTGATTTTATGTATACGGCGTGTCGGGGTGAGCAGGTGGAGATTGTCAGACGTGAAAGGATTGAGCTTGCTGGTGAATCTCTTGAGTGTGTGGAAGAGTTTTGTTATTTGGGAGACATGTTGTGTGCTGGAGGTGGGGCTGGAGCTAGCTCTGTGGCTAGGGTGAGAAGTGGTTGGAAGAAGTTCAGGGAGCTCTTTCCTCTCCTGACATTGAGAGGACTCTCCCTACATGCTAAGGGGACTTTTTATGCAGCATGTGTTAGGAGTATAATGCTGTATGGTAGTGAGACCTGGGCAGTGAAGGAGGAAGATATTCACCAGCTCAGACATACAGAAATGACAATGATTAGGTGGATGTGCAGTGCATCCCTGCGTCCAAGGCCTGGAGGGGCTGGGTTTATGATGGAAGAGTTGAGAGGTAGGATGGGACTGGAGTGTATTGGTGTTGTGATGAGGAGAGGTAGATTGAGATGGTTTGGACATGTGGAGAGGATGGGGGATGATAATTGGGTGAGGAAGGTGAGAAGTGTTAATATTGAGGGTGGGGTTATGAGGGGTAGACCGAGAAAGACATGGGACGAGGTCATTAAGTGTGACCTCAGGGTTAAGGGACTGAACAGGGAGGCTGCAATGGATCATGCAGCGTGGAGAGCCGCCATTAGGTGACCAAGGCCGACACATGCAGGCATGTTGGAGCCTTTAAAAATGAAAACAAAATACAGAATTGCAGACTACCTTATTTTTATTTATTTATCTATTTTTTATTTTTTTCAGTAATATGCAGTATTAACTCTAGATTAGTGAGAGCAGTGCGAGTATAAGTGGTTGGGGAATGGCTGGGAGAAGAAGAGATGAGAGGAGGGAGGAAGAGATCAGTAGGGCGGAAGTAGTGGAAGCGATGAAGAAGATTAAGTTGGGAAAGGCCCCAGGAATTGATGGAGTGTGTGGTGAAATGCTTAGGTATGGGGGTGAGATTGTTGTGGAGTGGATATGGAAGCTGTGTAGATTGGCTTGGGAAGAGGGAAGGGTTCCAGAGGACTGGAAATCAGGTATAATTGTTCCTTTATACAAAGGAAAAGGGGAGAGAGAAGTATGTGGTAACCATAGGGGTATTTGCCTACTTAGTGTGACTGGTAAAATATATGGTAGAATACTCATTGATAGGGTTAGGCATATGACAGAGGAGCTAGTTGGAGAAGAAAAAGGGGGATTTAGGAAGGGAAAAGGGTGTGTAGATCAGATATTTGTTCTAAGATGTTTAGTGGAGAAGTATCTAGAGAAGGGAAGGAAAGTGTATGCTGCCTTCATGGACTTGGAGAAAGCTTATGACAGAATAGATAGGCAAGGTATGTGGAAGGTATTAAGAATATATGGAGTGGAGGGGAAATTGTTGAGTGCTGCGAAGAGTATGTACGAGGGAGCTTGGGCTGCGGTGCGAGTGGATGGTGAACTGAGTGAGTTCTTTGATCTCAATGTGGGACTGAAACAGGGTTGTGTGATGTCTCCATGGCTGTTTAATATATACATGGATGGGGTTGTAAAGGAGATGCAGGGTAGGGCAGTGGATGTGGGGGTGGCTCTAATGAATGAGGGTGAGATTTGGAAGCTTCCAGTGCTGCTGTTTGCTGATGATACAGTACTGTTGAGTGAAGATGAATGGGAGTTGCAGTGTTTGGTGAATGAATTTGGGACATTGTGTAGGAAGAGGAAGCTGAAAGTTAATATAAACAAAAGCAAAGTTATGGTGTTTGACAGGAATGAAGTCACAGAGTGTGCAGTGAGGTTGGATGGTGAGGATATGGAGAATGTGAGTGCATTCAATTACTTGGGTAGTGTGATGAGTAGGGATGGAACTTTGGGGGATGAAGTGCGTGAAAGGGTACAGCAGGGAAGGAAGGTTGTCGGTACACTGAAAGCAGTGATGAGAAATAGGGAGGTGAGTATGGAAGTTAAGAAGTCACTGCATGATAGTATTGTGATCCCTACCCTGACGTATGGAAGCGAGGCATGGACCTTGCAAGAGGGGAACAAGTCAAGAGTGAGAGCAGTGGAAATGAGTTACTTGAGAGGAGCATGTGGAGTGACGTGGAGGGACAGGTTGATGAATTAAGAAGTGAAGGAACGCTGTGGGGTGGATGTGGATGTGGTTGAGAAGATTAGGTGAAATACACTGAGGTGATTTGGACATGTGAAGAGAATGGAGAATGAAAGACTGACTAAGAGGGTGTATGTAGGTGAGGTGGAGGGAGGGAGAGGGAGAGGTAGACCGAGGATGAGGTGGAGGGATGGAGTTGAGAGGTAAATGAGGGAGGGGGGGGTGAGTTGGGGGGAGGGTAGTCAAATGGTGGGTGACAGAGCGACTTGGAGGCGTTTTGTCTGCGGCCACCCTTTGTGGGATTAGGTCGTCGGGCTATAGATAGATAGAACTCTAGATTTAGCTGTGAATGGCTTCAAATCATACAGCCCTTGGTCATGGTGATGGATCCCTCCACGCTTACCCCCACCTACCACCAGTCAGCTGTTTAGCCTGTGTTTACAGTTCTTGAGGGGGTGTAATGCAACAAGATTTTCTGTATTTTTGAGCAAGGATATAACAGTTGCTTGTTGTGGGAGATTGACTTCAGATGTTTCTTATTATATTGGTGTAAGGTAATCAGTGAATAGATACACAAAGTGAGTCTTGTGGTGGCTGAGTGAGACGGGGGGAGAGACTCATTAGAGGAAAGAAACAATTTTCACTTTATCTGGTTGCAGACACAAAATAGGCATTTTATTTTGGGTTGAAGGGCCTAAAGGGGGCTTTAGGGTGGGAGGCACTTAAATATTTTCATAAGTTCTTTTATTAATACAGCAAGAAAAACTTAGAACGTGAGGGGTATAGAGATGCAGTTCATATGTTCCTTGCGACTGTTATGTACATGTAGTAAACTGTCAATTACCAATTTCGCAGCAAATAACATGCTGCTTTGTTAAAAACGCACCCTAATTCTAGAAGAGCAGTTATGATAAAAAAGGTTTGTCTCAACCAAGATTGCAGAAAGGTTGTGTGATATGAGTAATTTTCACTCAGATACACACTCACCTCTCAGAATCTCCATTCAGTACTGTATATCAGTTATTGATTCTTTATTTTTATGTAAAAGAATGATACAAAAAAAGAAAACAAACAGCCCCTTCTTTACAAAAAGCTACTTTGTTCCATGATGCCATCTTAACACCATTCATAAATTGTCCAGCTACTTTCTTACAGTAATTTGAGAAGTAATCCCTAACTGCTGGGTGTTGGTCAGAACTGTCAAGAAATCAGTGGCACGTGGCACCAGGTGTCAGTAGGAACCGGCCTTGTTTTCCCGGCGCAGTTTGAAGTGGCCGCCACTTTATCTTGTCGCCAAATGCTCAGGGAAGACTCCCACCAGCCTGCCCAGCCATACCTCAGTCAACTCTGTGACTCTTCCAGATGTAGGACAATCTGAACCTTTCTTGTCCAGTTTCATTCCCGCCTTATGTGGACTTTTGCCTCATCCACCCCTGCCAAGCCTCTTGCCAAGGATGCTATGAAAAGACTCAGTGATAGTGCCATAGGGCGTGCCTTGAACACCACTGTGTCTATTTTATCCAAACACTTCTACAATAATAAAAACTATCTATCTATTGCCAGACGCCTCAATCCCGCTCGGGGTGGCCACAAACAAATTGCCTCCATGTCACCCTGTCCCCCCACCATTTCACTGCCCCACTCCCAACTCACACCCCCCTCTCTCATATACCTCTCCACCCCATCCCTCCATCTCATCCTTGGCCTCCCCCCTCCCTCTTCCCCCCTCCACCTCACTCACATGCACTCTCTTCTTCAGTCATTCACCCTCCATCCTCTCCACATGGCCAAACCACCTCAGTGTATTCCTCCTAACACTTCCTATCACATCCACATCCACACCACAACGCTCCTTTATATTCTCATTTGTCAGCCTGTCTTTCCATGTGACTCTACAGGCTCCTCTTAAATAACTCATTTCCACTGCTCTCACTCTTGACTTGTGTCCTTCCAGCAACGTCCAAGCTTCACTTCCATACGTTAGAGTTGGTATCACAATACTGTCATGTAGTAACTTTTTCACTTCCATGCTCACTTCCCTGCTTCTTATCACTGCTTTCAAAGAACCAGCAACCTTTCTTCCCTGCTGTACCTTTTCAAGCACTTCACCCTCCAAACCTCCATCCTTATCACACTACCCAAGTACTTAAACGTACTCACATTTTCCAATTCCTCACCATCCAACCTCGTTGTACATTCACTCACCTCTCTCAAAGACCATCACTTTACTCTTCCCTACATTCACCTTTAGATTCCGTTTCTTACACGCTCTCCCAAACTCATCCACCAAGCCTTGCAGCTCTCCTTCGTCTTCACTCAACAACACAGTATCATCTGCAAACAACAGTACAGGGATAAAAACAGTATAACATATGTTCACACTTACAAGTGGGAAGTGGAGGAACGATTGGGTAAATATGGATTGGAGCAGATGGGGGGCATGGAAGGTGTGTGCAAGATATTCACAGAAGAAATATGTGCAGCTATTGAGGTGGTGTGGGGGGTGAAGAGAAGACGGAAGGTGGTGAATGGTGGAATGAAGAGGTGAGATAGGCTGTACCACAAAAGAAGAAAGTATATAGTGAGTGGATGAGTAACAGGGGCGTGGAAGAAATTGAGAGATAGAAGAGAGAGTTGTATGTAGAGAGGAAGAGAGAGGTGAAAATATTAGTATGAGAGAGTAAGAAGAGAGTGGATGAGGAATTTGAGTGTAAAGTGGAGGGAATGTTAGAAAATGTTCTGGAAAGAGGTAAAGAGAATTAGACAGGGTAACAACAAAGTTAGTTGGGGAGTGAAAGACAGAAATTGTAGATTACTAGTGGAGAAGGGAGAAAAAGTGAATAGATGGAGAGAACACTCTAATGAAGTGTTGATCGTAGAGAATGAAAGAAATGCAAATATAAGTGGCTGGGGAATAGCTGGGAGACGGAGGGATGTGAGAAGAGTGGAAGAAATCAGTAGGATGGAAGTCGTAGAAGTAGTGAAGAAAATTAAAATGGGGAAAGCCACAGGAATTGATGGAGTGTGTGGTGAAATGCTTAAGCATGGGGAGATAATAATTGAATGGATGTGGAAGATGTGCAGATTGGCCTGGGAGGAAGGTAGAGTCCCAGAGGATTGGAAGTCAGGTATATTATTCCCCTGTACAAAGGAAAAGGGGAAAAAGAAATATGTGGTAATCCTAAGGTCATTTGTCTTGTTAGTGTAACAGGAAAAGTATATGGTAGGATACTTATTGACAGAGTTAGGGAAATAACAGGAGAATTAGTTGGGGAAGAACAGGGAGGTTTTAGGTAGGGAAGAGATTGTGTAGATCAGATCTTTAGTGGAAAAGTTTCTATAAAAGGGAAAGAAGTTGTATCCGGCCTTCATAGATTTGGAGAAAGCATATGACAGGGTGGATAGACAAGGATTGTGGAAAGTATTAAGAATGTATGGGGTAGATGGGAAGTTGTTGAATGCCGTGAAGAGTATGAGGGTGCTAAGGCTGCAGTGCGTGTGGATAGTGAACTGAGTGAATTTTTCTGTTTGAAGGTTCGGTTGAAACAGGAATGTGTCATGACTCCATGGTTGTTCAGTCTGTATATGGATGGGGTTATAAAAGAGATACAAGGTAGGGCAGTGAATGTTGGAGTGGCCCTAATGAGAGAGGGCAGTGTTTGGAAACTTTCTGTACTGTTGTTTGCAGATGATACTGTGTTGTTAAGTGAAGACGAAAGGGAGCTGCAAGCTTGGTGGATGAGTTTGGGAGAGTATGTAAGAAACGGAATCTAAAGGTGAATGTAGGGAAGAGTAAAGTTATGGTCTTCAAGAGAAGTGAAGTCAGTGAATGTACAGTGAGGTTGGATGAGGAGGAAATGGAAAATGTGAGTGCATCTAAGTAGTTGGGTAGTGTGATGAGTAAGGATGGAGGTTTGGAGGGTGAAGTGCTTGACAGTGTACAACGAGGAAGAAAGGTTGCTGGTTCATTGAAAGCAGTGATAAGAAACAGGGAATTGAGTATGGAAGTGAAAAAGTTACTACAGAAGAAGTCCTATTTTTCGGCATCTATGGGACCAGGCTAGTGCCGAAAAATCAAAATTGCCGAATTATCAAAAACCCTACCCACTCAATACCTTATATGTTTCGGTGAACACTATCATCACTACTCATATCATTACAAATGTGCTTGGAGAGAGTACTGTATACTGTTTGATACTGTACAATACTGTAATGAATACAGTACTATACATGAATATGAAAAATAAAGAAATTAGTGAACATACTGTATATAAATGTAATGGTACAGTAGGCCTACAAGTTCACATGCACTTACCTAAACTTCTAGTAGGTTCCTTAATTACATATGTACAATAGAAGGGGTTGACTGGACTCTGCTACTGCTGGAAGAAGTCCCCAGCAGTAGAGGGTCCTCATGGAGAATTTCAAGACTGACGAAAAAAATCGGAAAATCTGCCGAACGATCAGAGATTTTCGTAAATGGGACTATTTCTCAAAACTGCCGAAATGTCAGATTTGCCGGGGAATTGGATGCCGAAGAATTGGACTTTTACTGTACATGACAGTATTGTGATACCAACTCTAACATATGGAAGTGAAGCTTGGATGTTGTTGGAGGGACAAAAGTCAAGAGTGAGAGCAGTGGAAATGAGTTATTTGAGAGGAGTATGTTGAGTCACATGGAGAGACAGACTGACAAATGAGGATGTGAAGGATCATTGTGGTGTGGATGTGGATGTGATAGGAAGCATTAGGAGAAACACACTGAGGTGGTTTGGCCATATGAAGAGGATGGAGAGTGAGAGTCTAACGATAAGAGTGTATGTGAGTGAGGTGGAGGGGGGGGAGGCCAAGTATAAGATGGAGGGATGGAGTGGAGAGGTATATGAGAGAGGGGGGTGTGAGCTGGGAGCAAGGCAGGGAAATAGCGGGGGACAGGGTGACACGGATGGAACTTGTTTGTGGCCACCCCGTACGGGATTAAGGCATCTGGCAATAGATAGATAGATAGATAGATGTACACACTAAACAAAAAGCAAATTGCATTGTTTTACAACTGAAGTTCAGTATAACGAGGTTGTTTGGGAACAGGGTATACTGCTGTCTCTGCCCGTCTCTCAGTATCACTCCCATACTGCAGCACAGTGTGCCTTGCATTATAAAGAATTAAACATTCTGAACAGTTCACAATTAACTAAAACAATCACTCTCCTCAAAACCTATTTAGTATAGTGAAACATCCTTTGTTATATCTAAATATCACTGCTGTCTCCCAGTTGCTGCAATTGGTACAGTATACACACACACACACACACACACACACACACACACACACACACACACACACACACACACACACACACACACACATTTTGGGTTGCATTCACCTTCATCGATCATGATATCTTTGCTAGGATGGCAGTGAGGCAGAGGGTGAATGGGGTTGATCACTCTGTTCAGCTGTGAGGCAGAGAGGGAACAGGATCAATCACTTTGATCAGCAATCAGGCAGAGGGTGAACAGGATTGATCACTTTGATCAGCAGTGAGACAGAGGGCAAATGGGATCGATCACTCTGATTAGCACTGAGGCAGAGGGTGAACAGGATTGTTCACTCTGATTGCTTTGCCAGCTGTGAATATAACAAAAATGGTGGACACTCCTGTGAATGCCCGTCAGGCAGTGCAAATTTCAAATATTGTATTGATTATGCTACTCAGTCAGTTTTATTCCATTTTCATAATAAAGTACAGTACTGTAATTGGCTGCATTGTGAATGGCATAAATATTACTAAAATACTTCAGTCATGGCTGAAAAATAGTGTAGCTGTAATTTCAGGCAGTACTGTTTAGCATTACAAGTGTTTTTCCTTTTTTTCACTACTGATAATATAAGATTGTTTCCTTTTATGATAGGCTTGTCATGAATGAAACAAAGTACAGTATTAGCAAAAGAAGCCAGACTAACAAGAGTGATTGAATTTCCATGTGACAGACATCTGTTTCAATGACTCAGCAGTCTCACTAGCCAACATCTCTCCAATATGATAACTTTGCTAGTTAGTGAGTGGATGGCAAACGAAGTGATCATGACTGCCGTTCAGAAGGTTAGCAGGGAGTACACCAATGATCATGTTAGCTTACTAGAGTAGGGTGTATGCTAGATGCTAAACTACTAAATTGCTGTACCACTAAACCCCTTGACCATCACATGGCCAGTTGTAAACAAACTGCAAGTGTTCTGTGTACTTGAACATGGGTGTTTATAAAATCGACTTGGTATATACACAAGTGCATGTAATTTTTTACAATAAATCAACAGTCATTTTAGTCTAGAAAATACCAGTGATTGCCAAGCAGTGAGATGATCATCTGTATAAGAGTTTCTTCTAAATGCAGGCAAGCTGACATGTCTAGTCTGGGATCCAGGATGCATGGGGATATTTCAAGTTAATTTTGAGACAAAAAAGTATGTCTTACATGCTGCGAAATACAATACCCATCATATATTGCCTAATGGGGTGTCAGATAGTGACCTACTGACAGATAATGAAGCGCTACCCCACTAAACCTCCCTAAAGGTGGGCTGACCCCCCTAAAAAGCTCTGTATTTGTAATATATAATGGTTCAGAGATAGAGAAACACCCTAATATACTGTAAGAAAAATGATAGAATGTCATTGAACTATAAAGGCACCAGGAAATTGCATTTGGGTGAAGAGATGATTGGTGTAGATTTGATTTTGGGGTTTCCCATTTTCATAGGGAAAATTTTGCCATGATAGAAAATGATATATTCAGGATAATGTATTCAGTTATGGATAACTGAGACTGATCTGTAAATACTTATACACACACAAATGCAAACACACACAAGGAAGAACAAAACAAATACAGTAAACTCTTTATAAGTAGAACTATATGGGGCTCTAGGGAAGTTCGATGTAGCGAATGTTCCGACTAACTGGAAATAATTGCAAAATATATATATACTGTACAATGTGTGTATATATATATATATATATATATATATATATATATATATATATATATACAGGTAAGCCCTTAATTCACGCGAGGGTTAGGTTCCCAGACCCTTCGCGTATGTGGTAAATTCGCGTATATGTTCTGCCCTTGTGTGCACATAATTACGCATGTCTATACATAAATTACATCTGAATAATACTGTTTATGCACTACATACACCTTATAAACTAGCATAAAGTATTAAAAACAACAAAAATGTAACAAATTTAAAACTGAAACCTGACAAGCACAGGCGTAGGTGGACACTTCAGCAGTTTGGTGCACTATCCCTCACTGCCTCCTGTATGCTACATTCTGCCTTCTTTATTGTATGAACAGTTGACTCATTCACCCCAAACATGCGGTTACAAGACATTTCACAGGCGTAGGTGGACACTCTTTAGCAGTTTGGTGCACTAGCCCTTCTCCCGTATGCTACGTTCTCCTTCTTTATTGTATGAACAGTTGACTCACCCCAAACATACGGTTCTGAGACAATTCACCATCAAGTCAATTCACCGTCAAAACATGGACAATTCTCCGTCATTCTATTAATATACTTATTATTGATTAATTAATACTTTAATAACTAATTTTCAGGGGGATTTTATAAATCATATAAGTAAAAAACTAGTGTACTGTACTTGCTAAATAAACTGGTATGTAAATAAATGACGGGGAATCGTCCTGACAGAGAATTGTCGCCGACATTCCTTCCTGAAGTTTGTCCAACACTTTAACTTTCTCTGTCAGCAACATCACTTTACAAGTCAGTTTTGGTGTGTTACCACATACATCACTAGCACTACGCTTATGCCCCATGTTGACAGACAAGGCAAGCAATTACTGGAAGGCAGAAAAATAAGCCACAAATAACGATTTGCAAGTCATGCATGGTTCGACCGTTTGGCTCCCACACACACATACACACACACACATACATATATGTGTGCACACGGGCAGCAGGTAGGCATTTTTTATACTTTATTTATTTCTCTTGTATATTGAAATTACTTATTTGAATACTATAATTTTGTTTTAATTATTGTACGAAAAATTCGTGGATAACCGAAATCGCGTGAAAAAAGTTCGCGTGAATTAAGGGATAACCTGTATATATATATATAAGTAATCCCTCCACTATCCGACGTAATAGAGCCAAAGGCATGTCCGGAAAGTGGTCCTGTCCAGATAGTGGGCACCAGCCTCCTGGACTTGTACTTATGGACCCTAACTCAGAAAAACACCTATACAACTCCCTCTGGAGGTGCATAGGACCTATTTAAGACCCAAATCACACCAATAAGGGACATAATAGACCGAAATAGATGCAAAAGAAGCATAAAATGAGGTTTTTGAGGTAGGTTCATACAGTATTAAATATTCTGGGTACTTACAAGTCCCTGGCTCCAGGACTGGTAGTTATGGACCCTAACCTAGCCTAACTCAGAAAAACACCTCCCTACTGCATATGCATAGCACCTAAGACACAACATATTCACACCAATAAGGGACATAAAAGAGTGAAATGAGGTGTTTGAGGTAAGTATAGTATGGAAAATACAGTACAGTACAGTATGAAACATTCTGCTTACTTACAGCAAGTCCATGGCCATCTCGATGAATAACCGCCTCCTCTCAGACTCTGACAGTAAGAAGGATTTCCTGAAGCACTTACAGTACACTGTTCATGAAGTCTTGCACAGAACTTAGTCATTCGCACTCAGAAGTCCATTCTCTTCACACTGCTCACTCTTTGTCTTACTTATGCTCCATTGTAACTTAATAAGTGTTGCACTCTGCACTTTAAGTCTTTCCACTCATAAAACCAATTTCAAAACAAATCACAAGTTAATTTACGTTTAATTTAGTCCAAAAAAATTTTCTTTTCACTCAAATTTCTACTTTCTTTACAATACTGTATGGACTGTTTTTCTTTCACTGCACAACACTAAATTCCCCTGTGGTCTAGTGGAGAAGCTCTTGCCGTTTAATCACTGTCAGAGTCTGAGAGTATCGCTTGCAGGTGACCTAGGGGTGCGTCGCTGGGTCATGGTGATGGCGTACCCACTGCAGACAACTCTGAAGATAGACGCAAACTCACGTCGAGCGATGACTCCACTGTGGCTGATGTGCTGGGCTATGGCTCGGAGCATGAGGTCCTGTCTTCGGGAGGCAACGGAGTGGAGCCAGGGCTGGGCACAGCGGGGGTCACGGGCCTGAAAAAGCTGTCAGTGGTTGATTGACGCAAGGAACGACGATTCTGACTATTTATGATGCACTGCCTGAAAGCACGCACTTCCTCCACAAGTCCCAAGGGCCCCATCTCCCTGTTGCAGTCCGGGTGTTCCAGGTAGTCCAGAACGAACTCTAGGTGTTCCTGGAGTGCGCTCAGCTTGGAGATGGCTGGAGTTGTGTCATGCTG
Source organism: Coenobita brevimanus (assembly GCF_032717465.1). Taxonomy (NCBI): domain Eukaryota; kingdom Metazoa; phylum Arthropoda; class Malacostraca; order Decapoda; family Coenobitidae; genus Coenobita; species Coenobita brevimanus. Next base: position 62,569,745 of record NC_137054.1, read on the forward strand.
AGAGGAGTCCGGATCATTGTCGCCGTTCTCTTCGGAATCTTCAAGCAGGGTACTGACACCTGCAATTGAAGATGCGATCTCGATATCAGACAGGGTCTGATACCCAGGATCACCCTTGTCATCATCCGACCACTCACGCACTTCGTCCACATCAACGTCATTGCCATGCGCACATAGATGTGCATGGAAATCATCCACGTTGAAACCTAGGAAATCGTACTCCACATCCGTTCCAAGAAGCAGACGAGACCAACCATTTTCTAGAGTCTTGACAGGGATTTCCTTTCATGCACTGGTCCAGTTGTAGATGGCAGACTTGATGTTGTAGCGGCGATAGTTTTCCAAAGTCCGCTGGCCTCGCATGTCCCGTCCCTCCCTGCGCTTATCCTTGTCCTCGAGAACAACCATCACCTCGTCCAGGAACTTCCATCGGTATAGCCGCTTCATTGCCACGATCACTCCTTGGTCCATTGGTTGGATGAGAGCAGTAGTATTAGGTGGCAGAAACATGCACCTAATGCGGCCATTCTCAGCCACCAAGTCCTTGTCTCACGGGTGGGCAGGTGCATTGTCGAGGAGAAGGAGGGCCTTTACCTGGTTGCGTGGGATTTCCAGTTTCTCCGTCTTGTAATGTATGACCTCCTTGACGAAATGGTGGTGGAACCAGTCTTTGAAGATCTGGGCTGTGAACCATGCCTTCAAAGAATGGTACTAGACGACAGGAAAGGACATCCATCACCCCACGAAGACACCGAGGCTGCTTTGCACAGCCAACAATAACGGGCTTAAGCCGGTGCATGCCGTTAGCATTAGCACAACACAAAGAAGATATCCGTTCCTTGGAGAGATTGCGGCCAGGTACACGCTTCTCCATCTCCTCGGGTAGAGTGTTCGTTGGCAAAGAGCGATAAAATAAACCAGTTTCGTCAGCGTTGTAGACTTGACCGAGAGTGTCGATCAAGCCCTTCACCATGTGCCGAAACTCCTCTACTCCATCCTCGTTACCGTCCAAAGCTTCGCCATGAGACTTACGGTTGGTAAGGCCATGCCGTAACATAAACGCAAAGAGCCAACCCTCGGATGCCTTGAAGTCTAGGGCGTCGTGAAGCCTTGCGAACTTCTCAACAGCAGCCTTCAGCTCCGTACCACGTACCATCACATCAGCAGCACATTGCTGTCGATACTAAATCAACGTGGAGCGGTCGACCTCAGCAAACTTGGGAGTAAACATCATCTTCCTCGCCACGTTGCATTTGCTTTTCGGCGTGTACTGCATGAGTTTGTCTTGGGATCACTTAATATCAAACAAAGTAGATTGGGCCAGGTTAAACTCGAGGAGGATGCGTGAAGAAGACCATCCCGCATCTGCTTTCTCCAATATCTCCTGCTTCGTCTCCAGAGTCAGTACCACTCTCTTCCTCTTCTCAGGCGGCGGAGCCATCATCACACACACGAAGGAGAGGCATGACAGCAGCAGGAGTGCCTGCAGCAGGTAAGGCACCACCAGAAAAGCGAGCATGTGGGCAGCCATGACGACGAGCGTTCACTTGCGACAAGAGACAGGTGGAAAGTGGGGAGGTTGCAGGGGCGCTCTAGCGGACGTCGGAGGAATGACACGCCACAACAAAGCTGTTCCGTGCCCCGCGCGCCAAGTTCAAATTACAGGCGGGGAAAAAAATTGTTTTTTTTTTTTCCCCCCCCCCGAATGTTTTGCGGTTTTCGGACCATTTTGGGAATACTGGATAGTGGGCGTCTGGAAAGTAGAGGGATTACTGAATGTATATATATATATATATATATATATATATATATATATATATCTATCTATCTATTGCCAGACGCCTCAATCCCGTTTGGGGTGGCCACAAACAAATCGCCTCCAAGTCGCCCTGTCCCCCGCCATTTCACTCCCCTGCTCCCAGCTCACACCCCCCTCTCTCATATACCTCTCCACCCCATCCCTCCATCTCATCCTCGGCCTCCCCCTCCCTCTTTCCCCCTCCACCTCACTCACATACACTCTCTTCGTCAGTCTTTCACCCTCCATCCTCTCCACATGGCCAAACCACCTCAGTGTGTTCCTCATAACACTTCCTATCACATCCACATCCACACCACAACGCTCCTTTATATCCTCATTCGTCAGCCTGTCTCTCCATGTGACTCCACAGGCTCCTCTTAAATAACTCATTTCCACTGCTCTCACTCTTGACTTGTGTCCTTCCAACAACGTCCAAGCTTCACTTCCGTACGTTAGAGTTGGTATCACAATACTGTCATGTAGTAACTTTTTCACTTCCATGCTCACTTCCCTGTTTCTTATCACTGCTTTCAAGGAACCAGCAACCCTTCTTCCCTGCTGTACCCTTTCAAGCACTTCACCCTCCAAACCTCCATCCTTACTCATCACACTACCCAAGTACTTAAACGTACTCACATTTTCCAATTCCTCACCATCCAACCTCGCTGTACATTCACTGACTTCACCTCTCTCAAAGACCATCACTTTACTCTTCCCTACATTCACCTTTAGATTCCGTTTCTTACACACTCTCCCAAACTCATCCACCAAGCCTTGCAGCTCTCCTTCGTCTTCACTCAACAACACAGTATCATCTGCAAACAACAGTACAGGGAGTTTCCAAACACTATCCTCTCTCACCATGGCCACTCCAACATCCACTACCCTACCTTGTACCTCTTTTATTACCCCATCCATGTACAGATTGAACAACCATGGAGACATGACACATCTCTGTTTCAACCCAACTTTCAAAGAGAAAAATTCACTTAGTTCACCATCCACACGCACTGCAGCCTTCGCACCATTGTACATACTCTTCACAGCATTCAACAACTTTCCATCTACTCCATATATTCTTAACACTTTCCACAATCCTTGTCTATCCACCCTGTCATATCCTTTCTCCAAATCCATGAATGCCGCATACAACTTCTTTCCCTTCTCTAGAAACTTTTCCACTAAAGATCTGAGAATGAATATCTGATCTACACAACCTCTTCCCTTCCTAAAGCCTCCCTGTTCTTCTCCAACTAATTTCTCTGTTCTTTCTCTAACTCTGTCAATAAGTATCCTACCATACACTTTTCCTATTATACTAAGAAGACAAATGCCCCTATGGTTACCACACACTTCTTTTTCCCCTTTTCCTTTGTACAAGGGAATAATTATACCTGACTTCCAATCCTCCGGGACTCTACCTTCCTCCCAGGCCAATCTGCACATCTTCCACATCCATTCTACTACTATCTCTCCCTCATGCTTCAGCATTTCACCACACACTCCATCAATTCCTGGGGCTTTCCCAATTTAACTTTCTTCATTGCTTCCACAACTTCTATCCTACTGATTTCTTCCTGTCTTCTCACCTCCCTCCTTCTCCCAGCCATTCCCCAGCCACTTATACTCGCATTACTTCCATCCTCTACGTTCAACAATTCCTTAAAGTGTTCTCTCCATCTGCTCACTTTTTCTCCCTTCTCCACTAGTAATCTACCATTTTTATCTTTCACTCCCCTGCTAACTTCACTTCTACCCTGTCTTACTCTTTTCACCTCTCTCCAGAACATTTTCTTACAGTCCCTCCACTTTACACTCAAATTTCTTCCAAATTCCTAATCCACTCTCTTCTTACTCTCTCTTACTAATCTTTTCACCTTTCTCTTCCTTTCTACATATAACTCTCTCTTCCGCCTCTCAACCTCTTCCACGCCCCTATTTCTCATGCATTCATTGTATGCTTTCTTCTTTTGTGCCACAGCCTGTTTCACCTCTTCAGTCCACCACGCTGTTCCTTGCACCCCCCTCCGTCTTCTCTTCCTTCCACACACCACATCACATGCTGCACATATTTCTTCTGTAAATATTCTACACACACCTTCCATGTCTCCCATCTGCTCCAATTCATATTTGCCCAATCGTTCCTCTACTTCTCTCTTATACTCTGCCTTTTTCTCATCCTCTTGTAACCTTTCCACTCTCCTTGCAACTACTCCTTCCTCTCGTCTTTCCCTTCTTCTATTCCTCCAACTTTCTTGTACTTTAATTCTGGCCATCACCAAGTAGTGGTCAGAAAGTCCACTCCCCCAACCTCTATACACTCTTGCATCCTTTACACATCTTCGCATCCTTTCATCCACACACACATAATCAATCATTGCCTTCCTTTCATTCAGTTCACCACCCACCCTTCTCATCACTCGCCATGTATACCTGTGAATCATTTTATGCCTGAAGAGGGTATTGGCTATCACCAACCCCCTCCCAGCACAAATGTCCACTAACGCACTCCCATTCTCATCTATCTCAGCAGGCACACCCCACTCACCAACTATTCCATCCACCTTCACATTCCCAACCTTACCATTCATATCACCAATCAAAAACACTCTCTCATTCCTTCCAAACTTTTCTATGCACACTTCTACAGTTGTCCAGAACTCTTCTCTCACTCTTCTAGCACGATCTTGCGTTGGCGCATACACACACACAATCGCCCACATTTGTATTCCAACTTTCAACTTTACCCACACAATCCTTGACCCAACTGATCCATACTGTCTTATGCTCCTCTTCCATCTTTTACTCACAACTATACATACTCCTTCCTTTGCCCTCTCATTCTCACCTACTCCTGCACATATACCCCATCCATACTCCCATTCTCTCACACTTTCTCCTCACCATTTTGTTTCAGTTATTCCACATACATCCACTTTCGCTTCCTCAAGCACCTGGACAATCTCTCTCTCTTTCACCTCATCATTCGCTCCCCTTACATTCCAGGTTCCAATTACAATGTCCTTTGTCCGGTCCTTGGTCGTCATGTTTGGTCAGTCCTTGTCCGAGGCTTATTGTTTGTTTTTTTAGTTAGTTGTTTTCCGGGGAGGGGCACTAACCCTCCGCCAACCCTTTTAGTCGCCTTTTACGACAAGCAGGGATACTGGGGGAGTATTCTTGAAAACCCCCTCTACCCGACACCCCTCCTACAAAACAAACTTTTCAACTATGGAAAAGACATGTAAATAATGCATTATGATTACCTTTAATGCTTGGTAGGGTTTCCTTTGCGCTTCTTCACGGACCTGAGACGTTGTGGAAGTGAAAGGGCGAGGTTCCTCAGGTGCTGGGGTGATATACTTGCCCAGGACTCACGAATGGCTGCTTCCAGCTTAGGCAGAGAGCTCACATCCTTCCTTGGAGATTCTTCTTTACCAGGTACGAGAGGTTTTCTATCGGGTTGATTTCTGGGCTATTGCCTGGCCAGTCTTTCTTGAAGGAGACCTCGCAGTCAAGAAGCCAGTTGGTGACAGATTTGGCTTTATAAGCAGGTGCACCGTCCTGCTGAAACACTCATGCACCTGTGAGCTCAAAGAACTCAAGTAAATGATCACAAAGCAGCTCCAGGTATATGTCCTGATTCACTCTGCAGTTCCTGGGAAGCACAACAAGCTTCCCCAACCCCTTACCAGAGAAACAACCCCATAACATTAATGACTCAGGGTGTTTAACTGAGCTCTCCACGTAACAGGGGTCAAGCGGATCACTACCTCTGCTCCGGTGCACACGTGCTCATCGATTACAGGTAACGGTAAATGTTGCCTCATCAGACCACAAGACTGACAACCATCGGTCCTCACCCCAGGTAAGGTACTTGTTAGCAAAGGCAAGCCTATGAAGTCACTTGTTACGTGTAAGAAGAGGCTTTCTCACAGGCCTGTGGCTTGTGTAACCAAGTTCATAGACTCTTCGAGAAACTGTGCCACTGAAACCTCGCCAAACACTTCCTGGTTGCTCTCCTTAGTTCTCCTTGTAGTCACACGAGGATTAGACTCCACTGCACGTTTTAGCACATTAACGGACCTCGGGGAAATTTTCCTGGGCCTACCAGACTGTGGTTTCTTTGTAGGAACGTCACCATTATTTTCCACTCGGTAACAGGCACACCACCTCCACACTGTTGACCGAGCCACACTAACCAAATCGCTGATTTCTTTCATGGGGTGGCCTGCCTCCTTTAGAGCAATGATCTGTGATATTATTCCACTAGACAATTCATGGGTAGGGGCCATATTAAAGTAGCAAAAGCCAAAACACTGCGGGTCACTAGGTAAAAAATGGCGCAACAAGAGAGGGAGGAGTGGCCAGGTTCCCCTCTCTCACGCAGCCCTCAGGCAACTGAGGCACCAGCCAACCAATGCCCAGTAAGGCCTCAGACTGCCGTGACATCATGTTAGCGTCCAAAACTTCTGGCTAAATTTTTTCTCCCAAAAAAGGGTGATTCTTTTTTCGCCAAAAGTATTTTGCGCCTTGACATAGGCGCGCAATATTTTTGTCGAGTACTGTATAATATATATATATATATATATATATATATATATATATATATATATACTGTATATATCTCATCATCATCATCGTCAGCCGTTTGAGTGTCCAGTGCAGGACCGGCCTATCCCTAATGAAGTAGGGACGATGCAGCCAATGTATCTCTACCAAGTGGCTTAGGCTGTCTAGTAGAGATTGTATTTAGGGTGAGAAGTGTTTGTAAGTGTAATTGTTGTGTTGGAGTGGCTTTGGATGTGTGTTTAGTCTCTGAACCAAGTGTAATCGGCCCGCGCAAGCCGACTGGGTGCACACATACTTTATAGTATGCGACACTGGTTTAACCACAGCACCCCTGATGTCCGCCAAAGCAGTCCGTGGCCAGAAGAACGCTCCCAATGTTTATTACCCTGGCGGGGCGCGAACCCTCGTTCTTCAGTGTACGAAAATGCACACTTTACCACTGTACCACAGAGGCTCCATATATATATATATATTTATATATATATTGTATATATATATATATATATATATATATATATATATATATATATATAAATATATAACCCCTCCAGTAATCACAAATTGTATGTGATTGCTTGTTTATTAGCTAAAGAAGCATTTATAAAGCAATAAAAATAAACAATAAAAACAATTGGGTGCATGTCATAGGCTAGGCTTGGATAAGAGGATGCATAGCTGGAGAGGTGCAGCAGCCACTTGTTTATGTAAAGTTGTGCACTTATTTACTTCACTTTACAGTCACTTAAACTAAAATGTAACACTTGGAATTTAATAAACTAAAATGCAGTACTTGGAATATAAGAAACTAGTATGTAACCCTTTGAATAAACACTAAGTCACACCTTGGTCAGTGTTCAATTTGCTGGAAATTTCACCTTCTGCAGGGTCAGCTTATCAAGATTTTACTGTATAGTTAAAAGCATTTTTCTTTATTCCAGATGTTTTTGAGGTTCATGACTTGACCATCAGTGATATAAATGGAAGAATCACAGTTAAGGTCTTAGCTGTAATAAATATTATAAGCAATGAAGTCATCTGTAAAACAAATTAGTGTAAGATATTAAATTCTTTCCTAAACTAAAATGAAATTATCTTAGTGACAGTGTAATAGTTGCCCATGCGCCATCCGAATCCAAAGCAGAGAAAAACAATTAAATGAAAGGGTCCGTGACCAGATTCGTGAATCACCAGAAGCATATTTACTAACTATTTAAGAACAAATTAACTAACTATATTATTACTCATATTAAGAAGTTTTAAATTAAACCATTATTCAGTTAAGTAGAATAATCCCTCGTTTAGCCTGACATAATAGAGCCAAAGGCATGTCCAGGTAGTGGCAGCATCTGGATATTGAACAGTTCGTCTACCATACCCAGACCCTACCTGTACCCAACCTCCAACCTATATCTAACCTATTTGTACAGTACCTAAGCATAATTTGGCAGTGTTTTCCAGTCATTCAGGCATATTTAGACATCAAAACACACATAGGAATATCCAAAGTAATGCTGAACTCCAAGAAAACCACTCAGAAAAAACACTGAAAACCAAAAAAAAAACACTGCCTAAACACTACTGTATGTACAGTACTCCCTCCTTATTTTGGGTGTGTTTCCTGGTCATTCTGCCATATTTTGACATCAAAACACACATAGGATTATCCATATTAATGCTAAACACCAAGAAAACCATTAAAAAAAGAAAATGAAAATAAAAAAACACCCTACCCATACACTGCAGTATGTACAGTATCCCTCCATTTTTGGCTCTGTTTTCTGGTCATTCTGCAATATTGAGACATCAAAATACACATAGTATCTATATTAATGCTTGGCTCTGTTTTCTGGTCATTCTGCCTTATTGAGACATCAAAACAGACATAAGATTATCCATGGTAATGCTAAACATCAAGAAAACAATGTAAGCGACAAAAATCCACAAAAAACCTGCCAATGGTTTGAAAATCTGTTGTCTGTGATGAGTGATTGCTCCCGGGGCTCAAAAAAAAAATTCACGGCCAGATATGCCACCTTCATCTTTACTGATGCCTGTACTATAAGATTAGCTAATCAAAACAAATAAAACTTTTAAGTAAAAGTACAGAAATGCAGCAAGAATAAAGTGTTCAGGAGTAAAACTTACTGTCAAATAACTTCCCACCATCCCAGTGCAAAATTTTGCCAGCACCATCCAAGAGTTAAGCATATGTCTACATAGATGCAGAATTTCATGAGCTTACTCGTGGTCACTTTGGAATTTTTATACGACCAACAGTAGTCGAATAAATCACAATTTGAAAACTCATGAGTCAGTGTTATCACCACAGAGGAGGGTAGGGAGTGAGGGGGGAGCCGGGAGGGTATGGAGGAGGGAGGTATGGGGGGGAGAAGGATTTTCCTCCTTCTCTCAATGGATGGACGTACTTTTTTATTGTACATTTACTTGTGGCTTGCAGTCTGTTAGACACCGAGTGGCCATGCGGAAACACAGCTCACCATGACAAAGGGACTTACAATGTTCGGTAGAGAGGCGGACAACCGCTGTCGCCAAACATGTACTCCTGGCTTGTGGTCTGTTTTCGATAATGGTGGCGGTTGGGAAAGACTTAGCCCGGTGGCTGCATGATATTGTACATTCAGTGGGGATGCATACTGACATTCTGACACCGCTTGTGGGTTACAGTCGTATTACTCGGGTACTGGAGGTTTGGTGGGAGTGATGGGACGAGTGCTCGACTTTCACCATTCAGTACAGGGGTGGATGGACATTTTAGCTCTAGTTGTGGGTTATGGACTTCTTCCTGCTCACGGCTCGAGCTCAGCGGCCACCATACCAAATGTTTGAACATGTTGGCTGGCCTGCTTAAGTTCTCAGGGAGTTTTACGTCTAGTTAATGACAAATACAGTAATCCCTCCAATATCCGATGTAATAGAACCAAAGGCATGTCCAGGAATTCGTTTTGTCTGGATATTGGGCACCTGCCTCCTGGACTGGTACTTATGGACCCTAATCCAGCCTAACTTTGAAGCCACGTAATTTACTCTCTACTGGACGTGCATAGCATCTATTTAAAACCCTGTTCACACCAGTAATGAACAAAAGGCATGAAATAAATGAAAAGGAACCAGAGAATGAGGAATTAGAAGTGAGTATGGAAAATATTTAGCAGTGTACAGGGTACTTACAGCACGTCTGTGGCTGCCTCCTCTGAGGCTGTGGCAGTGGTGAAAATGCTCTTGAAGTACGTACAATAATCCAGTGTTGTGCTACACTTAATTCTTTGCACTGTGAGTTGTAATTTTTTAACACTGCACATTCCGTTCTTAATTGCGCCACGCCAGTTTCAACCACTAGTTTGCACTCACGCTTAATCCTGTGCACTCTAAATTCTAATTTCTTAACACTGCACAACACTGTAAATTCCCATGTGGTCTAGTAGCGAAGTATTGCAGTTTATTCACTGTTTATTCACAAAAACGAGCACGTGTGGAATCCATTGCAATGAGCATCTACTCACAATGGTAGTTAGGTGGTAACTAGGGAGAGGGGAAGAAGGAAGGGATGAAGGGGCCATGTGTAAACACAGCTTTTCGGCGCTGCATGTGTCATGTCTCCATGGTTGTTCAATCTGTACATGGATGGGGTAATAAAAGAGGTACAAGGTAGGGTAGTGGATGTTGGAGTGGCCCTGGTGAGAGAGGATAGTGTTTGGAAACTCCCTGTACTGCTGTTTGCAGATGATACTGTGTTGTTGAGTGAAGACGAATAGTAGCTGCAAGGCTTGGTGGATGAGTTTGGGAGAGTGTGTAAAAAACGGAATCTAAAGGTGAATGTAGGGAAGAGTAAAGTGATGGTCTTTGAGAGAGGTGAAGTCAGTGAATGTACAGCAAGGTTGGATGATGAGGAATTGGAAAATGTGAGTACGTTTAAGTACTTGGGTAGTGTGATGAGTAAGGATGGATGGTTGGAGGGTGAAGTGCTTGAAAGGGTACAGCAGGGAAGAAAGGTTGCTGGTTCTTTGAAAGCAGTGATAAGAAACAAGGAAGTGAGCATGGAAGTGAAAAAGTTACTACATGACAGTATTGTGATACCAACTCTAATGTACGGAAGTGAAGCTTGGACGTTGTTGGAAGGACATAAGTCAAGAGTGAGAGCAGTGGAAATGAGTTATTTAAGAGGAGCCTGTGGAGTCACATGGAGAGACAGGCTGACGAATGAGGATATAAAGGAGCGTTGTGGTGTGGATGTGGATGTGATAGGAAACGTTATGAGGAACACACTGAGGTGGTTTGGCCATGTGGAGAGGATGGAGGGTGAAAGACTGACGAATAGAGTGTATGTGAGTGAGGTGGAGGGGGGAAGAGGGAGGGGGAGGCTGAGGATGAGATGGAGGGATGGGGTGGAGAGGTATATGAGAGAGGGGGGTGTGAGTTGGGAGCAGGGGAGTGAAATGGCGGGGGACAGGGCGACTTGGAGGCGATTTGTTTGTGGCCACCCCAAACAGAATTGAGGCGTCTGGCAATAGATAGATAGATAGATTTTTTTTTTTTTTGGGGGGGGAGGGGTTCCGAAGGCCCAGGCCCAAAATGTCCAGAAATTGGGATGTCCAGGAATTGGGCGTCCAGTTATTAGAGGGATTACTTCAGATCATGGTTTAATAAAGCCGAGGTCCAGTATCCCTTTCCTTGGGGGAAGCAGCCTAGGTATATAGATATAGATATATACAGTGCTCGTCAGAAGTATGGGGCGCCCTGCGTCCCTCCTGAGAAACAAACCTTTCAACATTGAAAAAACATATAAATAATGCATTTTATTTACCTTTAGTGCTTCGTAGGGTAGCCTTTACGTTTCTTCACGGACCTGAGACGTCTTGGAAGTGAAAGGGCGAGGCTCCTGAGGTGCTGGAGGGGTATTTTGTCCCAGGAGTCACGAATGGCGGCTTCCAGCTTAGGCAAAGAGCTCGCGTCCTTCCCTTGGAGACTCTTCTTTACGAGGTACCAGAGGTTTTCAATCGGGTTGAGGTCTGGGCTATTTCCTGGCCAGTCTGTCATGAATGATACCTCGCAGTCCACGAAGCCAATTGGTGACCGATTTGGCCTTGTGAGCAGGTGCACCGTCCTGCTGAAACACTCGTGCACCTGTTAGCTCGAAGGAGTCTGGTAAATGATCACACAGAAGCTCCAGGTAAACATCCTGATTCACTCTGAGGTTCTTGGGAAGTACAACAAGCTTCCCCAAACCCTTCCCTGAAAAACAACCCCATACCATGAGTGAATCAGGATGTTTAACTGTGCTTTCTACATACCGTGGGTCAAGTGGGTCACTACCTTTGCATGCTCCTCTGTTACAGGTAACACTAAACGTTGCCTCATCAGACCACAACACTGACAACCATTGCTCCTCACCCCAATTTAGATATTTATTAGCAAAGGCAAGCCTACGAATTCTCTGGCTGCTAGAGAGAAGAGGCTTTTTCACAGGCCTGTGACTTGTGTAACCAAGCTCATGCACCCTACGAGACACTGTTCTCACTGACACCTCACCAAACACTTCTGGGTTGCTCTCCTTAATTTTCCTTGCACTCACACAAGGATTAAACTCCACTGCACGTTTTAAAACATTAACAGACCTTGGGGAAGTTTTCCTAGGCCTACCAGACCTCGGTTTCTTTGTGGGAACTTCACCACTGTTTTCCTCCCGAAACCGCGCACACCAACGACGCACTGTCGATCGTGCCACACCAACCAATTCACTCATTTCCTTTGTCTGGTGGCCTGCCTCCTTTAGAGCAATGATCTGGGATATGATTTCACTCGATAGTTCACGGGTAGGTGCCATAACAAAGATTTGAAGGCCAAAACACTGCGGGACACTCGGTAAATATGGCGCAATTTGAGAGGGACACTTGGCGGAGTTCCTCTCTCTCAGGCAGCCCGTGGGCGACTGAGGCGGGAACCAACCAGCGCATCAGAAGGCCTCAGGCTACCGTGACGTCATGCTCGGAGCTCAAACTTGTGGCTCAATTCTTACCCCCCAAAATGGGTGATTCTTTTTGGGCCATAAGTATTGCGCGCCCGGCGGACAACGCTGAATACTTCTGACGAGCACTGTATATATATAGATAGAGAGAGAGATATATATATATCTATATCTATCTATCTATCTATATATATATCTATATCTATCTATCTATCTATTGCCAGACGCCTCAATCCCGTTTGGGGTGGCCACAAACAAATCGCCTCCAAGTCACCCTGTCCCCCGCCATTTCACTGCCCTGCTCCCAACTCACACCCCCGTCTCTCATATACCTCTCCACCCCATCCCTCCATCTCATCCTCGGCCTCCCCCTCCCTCTTCTCCCCTCCACCTCACTCACATGCACTCTCTTCATCAGTCTTTCACCCTCCATCCTATCCACATGGCCAAACCACCTCAGTGTGTTCCTCATAACGCTTCCTATCACATCCACATCCACACCACAACACTCCTTTATATCCTCATTCGTCAGCCTGTCTCTCCATGTGACTCCACAGACTCCTCTCAAATAACTCATTTCCAATGCTCTCACTCTTGACTTGTGTCCTTCCAACAATGTCCAAGCTTCACTTCCGTACGTTAGAGTTGGTATCACAATACTGTCTTGTAGTAACTTTTTCTCTTCCATGCTCACTTCCCTGTTTCTTATCACTGCTTTCAAAGAACCAGCAACCTTTCTTCCCTGCTGTACCCTTTCAAGCACTTCACCCTCCAAACCTCCATCCTTACTCATCACACTACCCAAGTACTTAAATGTACTCACATTTTCCAATTCCTCACCATCCAACCTTGCTGTACATTCACTGACTTCACCTCTCTCAAAGACCATCACTTTACTCTTCCCTACATTCACCTTTAGATTCCGTTTCTTACACACTCTCCCAAACTCATCCACCAAGCCTTGCAGCTCCCCTTCGTCTTCATTCAACAACACAGTATCATCTGCAAACAACAGTACAGGGAGTTTCCAAACACTATCCTCTCTCACCAGGGCCACTCCAATATCCACTACCCTACCTTATACCTCTTTTATTACCCCATCCATGTACAGATTGAACAGCCATGGAGACATGACGCATCCCTGTTTCAACCCAACTTTCAAAGAGAAAAGTTCACTTAGTTCACCATCTACACCCACTGCAGCCTTCGCACCATTGTACATACTCTTCACAGCATTCAGCAACTTTCCATCTACTCCATATATTCTTAACACTTTCCACAATCCTTGTCTATCCACCCTGTCATGCTTTCTCCAAATCCATGAAAGCTGCATACAACTTCTTTCCCTTCTCTAGAAACTTTTCCACTAAAGTTCTAAGAATGAATATCGGTTCTTCACAACCTCTTCCCTTCCTAAAGCCTCCCTGTTCTTCTCCAACTAATTCCTCTGTTCTTTCTCTAACTCTGTCAATAAGTGTCCTACCATACACTTTTCCTATTATACTAAGAAGACAAATGCCCCTATGATTACCACACACTTCTTTTTCCCTTTTTCCTTTGTACAAGGGAATAATTATACCTGACTTCCAATCCTCCGGGACTCTACCTTCCTCCCAGGCCAATCTGCACATCTTCTACATCCATTCTACTACTATCTCTCCCCCATGCTTCAGCATTTCACCACACACTCCATCAACTCCTGGGGCTTTCCCCAATTTAACTTTCTTCATTGCTTCCACAACTTCTATCCTACTGATTTGTTCCTGTCTTCTCACCTCTCTCCTTCTCCCAGCCATTCCCCAGCCACTTATACTTGCATTACTTCCATCCTGTATGTTCAACAATTCCTTAAAGTGTTCTCTCCATCTGCTCACTTTTTCTCTCTTCTCTGCTAGTAATCTACCATTTTTATCTTTCACTCCCCTGCGAACTTCACTTCCACCCTGTCTTACTCTTTTCACCTCTTTCCAGAACATTTTCTTACAGTCCCTCCACTTTACACTCAAATTCCTTCCAAATTCCTCATATATAAATACAGTACCCTCGCGTCCAACAGGCATTTGTCCAGCACGATTCGTGTCCAGCACGGAGAGCAATAATTTTTAAGATATAATTCGGTTTAATTACTGTAACACGGGTGCATTAGCATAACACAGACAGAGCTCTGAGAAGTGGCCTAAATCCGCAGAGTTCGCCTCTAGCACGATCACCCCTCGTCCAACACGGTCATACTGGACGTTCCCGTGATGCTGACAGCCAATAAAAACTTCCGATCAAGTAGCCTCCCCCGCCCACTATCGTGAGGTGATCGTGATGTCGCCCAATAAAAAACGCTTCTGCTCTCACATGATGTTTTGTTTAAATTTCTCCCGCCACAACGCCACTCAGTCGCATAATTTGCATTGGAAGGTGCTTTTTTCTTGCTGCATTCTCTGCCCTTGTTACTGCATTTTACCCTGCTCACGATGCCTAGGAAGCCTTCTGAGAACCCCAAGAAGCGGCGGCACCTCTCTCAGGCCACCAAGCCAGAAAGCATCGAGAAGAAGAAGAAAGGGGAGAGGAATGTGGACATTGTCAAGGCCTACGACATGAATGAAGCCAACGTGAGGACCATAATAAAAAACCAAGACAAGATCTGGCAGCAGTGAAGGCTTACAGAGTGCTAGGACAGGCAGAAGCAGGACCTTCCATGTCTGTGGACGAAGATTGTGATTCTGAGTGTGATTTCGAAGGATTTATGAGGGAGGTTGAGAAGGAGCAGCAGCCATTACCCGCTAGTGACACCAGCAGCCATCCTCCGGGGACCCAGTAGGACTACCTACAGCCTTGGATACCACCTTCCATTCCCAGCAAGCCCACCAACACTATCCTAAAAGGTTAATTTTTATTCATAGCACAGTACCATTTATTATAATTACAGTAGTACCAGTATATGTATAGGTATATGGTAGGTATTTAGGGTGACTTTTCCTAGGGTTGCTGACATAATTCATTTTTCCCCATAAGCTCTGTTGTTTGTCCAATACATTTTTGGTCCAACACGAGACCGATGCATGACAATATTACTGTGTTGGATGCGAGGGTACCGTATATATATATATATATATATATATTTATATATATATATATATATATATATATATATATATATATATATACAGGTAAGCCCTTAATTCACACGAGGGTTACGTTCCCAGACCCTTCGCGTATGTGGTAAATTTGCGTATATGTTCTGCCCATGTGTGCACGTAATTACGCATGTGTATTAAGTGTATTACATCTGAATAATACTGTTTATGCACTACATACACCTAATGAACTAGCATAAAGTAAGAAAAACAACAATAATGTAAGAAATTTACCACTGAAAGCTGAGAAGCACAGGTACAGGTGGAGACAGTATCAGTCTGGTGCCTCCCGTATGCTACATTCTGTACTTTCTTTATTGTACGAACAGTTGACTCATTCACTCCAAACATACGGTTCCAAGACAATTCACAGGCATAGGTGGAGACACTTTAGCACAGTCTGAATCACTAGCTCACACTGCCTCCCGTATGCTATGTTCTGCCTTCTTTATTGTACGAAGAGTTGACTCATTCACCCCAAACATACGATTCCAAGACAATTCACCGTCAAAACATGGACATTTCCCATCAGGACAATTCGCACCCTAGACGATTCCCCGTCATTCTATAAACATACGTATTATTGATTAATTAATACTTTAATAACTAATTTTCAGGGGGATTTTATAACTCATGTAAGTAAAAAACTAGTGTACTCTACTTGCTAAATAAACTGGTATGTAAATAAATGACGGGGAATCGTCCTG
Source organism: Coenobita brevimanus (assembly GCF_032717465.1). Taxonomy (NCBI): domain Eukaryota; kingdom Metazoa; phylum Arthropoda; class Malacostraca; order Decapoda; family Coenobitidae; genus Coenobita; species Coenobita brevimanus. Next base: position 62,585,933 of record NC_137054.1, read on the forward strand.
ACGGCGAATTGTCACCGACATTCCTTCACTAAGTTTGCCTAACACTTTACCTTTCTCTGTCAGCGACATCACCTAACGAGTCCATTTTGGTGTGTTACCACATGCATCACTAGCAATACGCTTAGGCCCCATGTTGGCAAACAAGGCAAGCAATCACTGGAATGCAGAAAAATAAGCCATAAATGACGACTCGCGAGTCAAGCACGGTTCGACCGTCGGATTCAAACTGACTGTGTGTGCGTGGTAGGCCGACCTTCCGCACACACACACACACACACACATGTATGCACACGGGCAGCAGGTAGGCATGGTGGGAGGAGTTAATAACTAATTTTCAGGGGAATTTTATAACTCATATAAGTAAAAAACTTACTGAAAGCTGACAAACACAGGCGTTGGTGGGTAACTTACTGAAAGCTGACAAACACAGGCGTTGGTGGGTGGTAGAGTGGGTGGCGGAGCAGGGATTTACTGAGTGGTGGGAGGAGGAGTCGACGGGTCATCGACCTTATCTTCCTCAACATCATCTTCGTCACTTTGAATGACTGGGGTTGTAGACTGATTGAGGGATGTACGTGATGAACGCTGGCTGAAAAACATTGTTATTTTAGGTTGAGATACAGCTCGCTTCATGTCACCGAAGATTTGCCGGTAACAAGCAAAAGCATTTTCAGCCTGTTCTTTACACTTAAGAGATCTTATCATGTTGGGGTCTATGTTGTAAAAATGTTCTGTTACTGCCTTCAGCATCCTTAAACCCTCAGCCAAGTTATCTAGCGTCAACTGAGACGCAGGCGAGCCATCATCAACCTTCTCATCCTCCTCATCCTTCTCAGTAGACTGAGTCAGCTCCACCAGATCCTCGTTTGTTAACTCTACTCTGTGACTCTCCAGCAGTTCCTCTACTTCCTTTTCATCCATATCGTCAAATCCTTCCCCACCAATCTGTCGTGCCAGTGATACGATGTGGGAGGCAGTGGATTTTTTTGAGACAGACTCAAACCCCTTAAATTCGTGAACACATTCTGGCCACAATTTTTTCCAACATGCATTCATTGTGTGTGGTTTTATTTCGTCCAAAGCCCCCTTGATCGTCTGAAGGCAGTCGGCGATGCTGTAGTCCTTCCACATCTGCATGACGGACTTATTCTCATCCTCTATCCCAGCCACAATGCGCTGCATGCAATTTTTGGTGTAATGTGCCTTAAAAGCGCGATTAACACCTTGATCCAGGGGTTGAATTAATGAAGATGTGTTAGGGGGGAGGTAGAGGATCTTAACACCCTCAGTTTCAAGTTCGTGGGCTGGTGGATGTCCAGGGGCATTATCCAAGATGAGGAGGACCTTGAAGTCAAGCTTTTTATTACACAGATAATTACTCACTTCAGGTAAGAAGTTGGAGTGGTACCAGTCCTTCAGGAGAGGCTGGGTAGCCCATGCCTTAGTGTTTGCCATCCAGAAGACAGGTAGCTGCTTCTTGTCTTTTCCTTTAAGGGTACGAGGATTCTGAGCCCTGTAAATTAAGCCCAGCTTAATCATAAAACCAGCTGCATTGCAACAGAACATCAGCGTAAACCGATCTTTGGCTGCCTTGAATCCTGGGGCATGGGTCTCCTGACGGCTGAGGAAGGTCCTGGCAGGCATCTTTTTCCAGAAGAGAGCAGTTTCATCCATGTTGAAGACCTGCTCTGGCACGTAGCCTCCCTCATTAATTATATCACTTAGTTCAGCCGGGAAGTCACGTGCTGCCTCATGATCAGCTGATCTACACTCCACAGATGCGGAGGTTACGAAGGGAAAATCTCTTCTTAAAATTTTCAAACCACCCTTTGCTTGCACTGAAAACTGGGGTGTCAGGAGCTGATGAAGTGCCTTCACCTCCGTCAGCTTCACACATAGTCTGGTACAGAGAAAGTGCTTTCTCTTTAATTATGTTGGAGTCAAGGGGTATACCACACTTGTGAGAGTTCTCCATCCACAAAAATAGGGCATTTTCCATCTTTATAATGCACTTATCTCTCTTATAATGAGACACTTTAGCACAGGCTGGTGCATTATCCCTCACTGCCTCACGTATGCTACTTTCTGCCTTCTTTATTGTACGAACAGTTGACTCATTCACCCCAAACATACGACCAACAGCACTCGCCGACATTCCTTCTCTAAGTTTGTCCAACACTTTAACTTTCTCTGTCAGTGACATCACTTTACGAGTCTGTTTTGGTGTGTTATGACATGCATCACTAGCACCACGCTTAGGCCCCATGTTGGCAAACAAGGCAAGCAATCACTGGGAGGCAGAAAAATAAGTCACAAAAAACGATTCACGAGTCACGCATGGTTGGAGGGTCAGATTCAAACTGTGTGGCGCGTGGGAGACCAACCTCCCACACGCACACACACACACACACACACACACACACACACACACACACACACACACACACACACACGTACACGCACGGGCGGCGGGTTGGCATTTTTATATTTTATTTATTTCTCTCATATATTAAAATTATTTATTTTAATACTATAATTTAATATTTTAATTATTGTACAAAAAAATTCGTGGATAACCGAAATCGCGTGAAAATATTCTGCGTGAATTAAGGGATAACCTGTACATATATATATATATATATATATATATATATATATATACTGACACATATATATACTGGTAAGCCCTTAATTCATGCAAACTTTTTTCACGCAGTTTCGGTTATGCACGAATTTTTCATACAATAATTAAAACAAAAGTATAGTATTCAAATAAATAATTTTAATATACAAGAGAAATAAATAAAATATAAAAATGCCTACCTGCTGCCCGTGTGCATACATACATGTATGTGTGTATGTGGGAGGTCGGTCTACCACGCACCACACAGTCAGTTTGAATCCAACGGTCGAACCATGCGTGTCTCGCAAATCGTTATTTGTGGCTTATTTTTCTGCCTTCCAGTGATTGCTTGCCTTCTCTGCCAACATGGGGCCTAAGGTAGTGCTAGTGATGCATGTGGTAACACACCAAAACCGACTAGTAAAGTGATGTTGCTGACAGAAAGTTAAAGTGTTGGACAAACATAAGGGAGGAATGTCGGCGACAATTCTCTGTCAGGACGATTCCCCGTCATTTATTTACATACCAGTTTATTTAGCAAGTACAGTACACTAGTTTTTTACTTATATGAGTTATAAAATCCCCCTGAAAATTAGTTATTAAAGTATTAATTAATCAATAATAAGTATATTTATAGAATGACAGGAAATCGTCCATGTTTTGATGGTGAATTGACTTCATGGTGAATTGTCTTGGAAACGTGTGTTTGGGGTGAGTCAACTGTTCTTACATTAAAGAAGGCAGAACATAGCATATGGGAGTCAGTGAGGGCTAGTGCACCAGACTGTGCTGAAGTGTCTCCACCTAAGCCTGTGAACTAGCTCGGAATCATATGTTTGGGGTGAATGAGTCAACTGTTTGGACAATAAAGAAGGCAGAATGTAGCATATGGGATAATGGGAGGCAGTGAGGGCTTGTGCACCAGACTGCTGAAGTGTCTCCACCTACGCCTGTGCTTGTCAGGTTTCGGTGTTAAATTTCTTACATTTTTGTTGTTTTTCATACTTTATACTACTTTATAAGGTGTATGTAGTGCATAAACAGTATTATTCAGATGTAATATACTAAGTAGACATGTGTAATTATGTGCACACAAGGGCAGAACATATACGCGAATTTATCACATACGCGAAGGGTCTGGGAACGTAACCCTTTCGTGAATTCAGGGCTTACCTGTATATTATATATATATATATATATATATATGTATATATATACTGTATATATATATATATATATATATATATATATGCAGCATATATATATATATATATATATATATATATATATATATATATATATATATAAGTAATCCCTCCAATATCCGGACGCCCATTTTCTGGACATTTTCGTCCCAGGATCCAATATTCCCAAAATGGGCCAAAAACAGCAAAAAATTCGAAAAAAATCTTGACTTTTTCCCGCCTTAATTTGAAGTTGGCGCACGCAGCGCGGGCCAGCTGTGTTTTGATGCGTTGTTCTGCTGACGTCCGTTAGAGCACCCCTCCATCCTACACCTACCACCCATCTCTTGTGTGTGCATGTTCGTGGTCATGGCCGCCCACGTGCTCACTTTTGTGGTGGTGCCTTACCTGCTGCAGGCTCTCCTGCTGCTCTCGTGCCTCTCCTTCGTGTGTGTGATGATGGCCCCGCCGCCTGAGAAGAGGAAGAGAGTGGTTTTGACTCTTGAGAAGAAGAGGAAGATATTGGACAAGGTGGATGTGGGATGGTCTACCTCACGTATCCTCCGTGAATTCAACATGGCCTGGTCTACTTTGTTTGATATCAAGAGATCCCGCGACAAACTCATGCAGTACACGGCTAGCTTCTCGTCGAAAAGCAAACACAATGTGGAGAGGAAGGTGATGTATACTCTCAAGTATGCTGAAGTCAACCGCCCTATGTTGATTTGGTATCGACAGCAATGTACTGCTGGTGTGTTGGTGCGTGGCACGGAGCTGAAAGCTGCTGCTGAGAAGTTCGCAAGGCTTCACAATGACCTAGACTTCAAGGCATTCGAAGGTTGGATCTTCGCATTCAAGTTACGACATGGCCTTACCAACCGTAAGTCTCATGGCGAAGCTTTGGAGGCCAACGAGGATGGAGTTGACGAGTTTCGGCACAAGGTGAAAGGCTCGATCGACAGGGAGGGCGGCCTCACTCTCAATCAAGTCTACGACGCTGACGAAACTGGCTTATTTTATCGCTCTCTGCCTACGAACACTCTAGCCGAGGAGACAGAGAAGCGTGTAACTGGCTGCAAGCTCTCCAAGCAACGGATATCTGCTTTGTGTTGTGCCAATGCTAACGGCATGTACCGGCTCAAGCCCGTTATTGTTGGCCATGCAAAGCAGCCTCGGTGTCTTCGTGGGGTGATGGATATCCTTCCTGTCGTCTGGTACCATTCCTTGAAGGTATGGTTCACAGCCCAAATCTTGAAAGACTGGTTCCACCGCCATTTCGTCAAGAAGGTCATCCATCATCAGACGGAGAAACTGGGAATCCCACGCGACCAGGTAAAGGCCCTCCTTCTCCTCGACAATGCACCTGCCCACCCGTGCGACAAGGAGTTGGTGGCTGAGAATGGGCGCATTAGGTGAATGTTTCTGCCACCTAATACTACTGCTCTCATCCAACCAATGGACCAAAGAGTGATCGTGGCAACGAAGAGGCTGTACCGGCGGAAGTTCCTGGACGAGGTGATGGTTGTCTTTGAGGACGAGGAGGAGCGCAGGGAGGGATGGGACACGTGAGGCCCGTGGACTTTGGAAAACGTTTGCCACTACAACATCAAGTCTGCCATCTACAACTAGGTCAGTGCATGGAAGGAAATCCCGTCAAGACTCTAGAAAATGGTTGGTCTCGTCTGCTTCTCGGAACGGATGTGGAGCACGATTTCCTTGGTTTTGACGTGGATGACTTCCATGCACGTCTACGTGCGCATGGCAACGATGTTGATGTGGACGAAGTGCGTGAGTGGTTGGATGACGACGAGGGCGATCCTGGGTATCAGACCATGTTTGATATCTAGATCGCATCTTCAGTTGCAGGTGTCAGTACCCAGCTTGAAGATTCCGACGAGAACGGCGACGATGATGCGGATTCCTCTCAGTGTGACACTACTCCAGCCATCCCCAAGCTGAGCGCACTCCGGGAACACCTAGAATTCGTTCTGGACTACCTGGAGCACCCGGACTGTGACAGGGAGATGGGGCCCTTGGGACTTGTGGAGGAAGTGCGCGCTTTCAGGCAGCGCATCATTAATTGTCAAAATTGTTATTCCTTGCGTCAATCAACGATTGACAGCTTTTTCAGGCCTGTGACCCCCACCATGCCCAGCCCTGGCTCCACTCCATTGCCTCCCCAAGACAGGCCCTCATGCTCTGAGCCACAGCCCAGCACAGCAGACACGGTGGAGTCGCCACTCGACGTGAGTTTGCGCCTCTCTTCGGTCATCTGCAGTGGGTACGCCATCACCACGACCCAGCGACGCACCCCTAGGTCACCTCCATGTTCTAGTTTCAGACTCTGACAGTGATTAGACGCCAAGAACTTCTCCAGTAGACCACACGGGAATTTACAGTGTTGTGCAGTGAAAAAAACATTGCATAGTGTTAAGAAATTAGAGTTCTAAGTGAAAAGACAAAAATTTAATGGACTGTAAATGTAACGTAAATTAACTTGAGTGTGTTTTGTTTAGGAAATGGTTTTAAGAGTGGAAAGACTTAAAGTGCAGAGTGCAACACTTATTTCATAAAGGTACAATGGAGCACAAGTAAGACAAGAGTGCGCAGTGTTAAGAGAATGGAACTCTGAGTGCAAATGACTAAGTTCTGTGCAAGACTTCATGAACAGCGTACTGCAAGTGCTTCAGGAACTCCTTCTTACTGTCAGAGTCTGAGAGGAGGCGGATTATTCATCGAGATGGCCAGGGACTTGCTGTAAGTACCCAGAATGTTTCATATTGTACTGTACACTCAACCCCCTGCTATCACGCGTTCAGCTATCACTCTTATCTGCTATCACGCACACATCAAATGCACAACAATACATGCTATCATGCACCCCAAGACCGCTATCACGCGTCGAGTTTGAAGACAGGCTAAGCGAAACTTATTCACACGGCACTTCATACGAGGTTTGCGGAGGATACGATTGTAAATCAGAACAGTAACGTGGTAAAATTCCCGATTATAGCACGGGCATTTGGAATGCATCTGAATGGATTCCTGTCGAAGACACGACGGGCAAAACAGTGACCAAAACCCATTCGGCTCGAAAGAATATATCATACTACAGCATTGAAATTTAGCCTAACACTGAATACTTATTAACCCCTTAACCGCGGGGCGTCACTTTCGTGACGCTTGGGAGCAAGGGATCATACCACGGGGCGTCGCTTTTGTGATTCTGTGTTATTTTGAATTCACCCAGGCTTCCAAGTGGGGGCTTGTATCATCTGTCAGTACTGCCAATGTCCAACACTAGTCAGCACTCCTAATCTCATCTGTACTCCCATCCATTGTTGACAATTTAGCCATTTCTCCCTGTTCTTGACTCCCCTCCCTACCCCCCCTCCATTGCACTATCCTCTCGCCTGCCCGGCCATGCTACGCTAAGTAAATCTTCCCTGGAATTTTTCACTGATTTCATCCATTGAAATAAGCCCTATGCCCTATTCTTATACCAAATAATATATACAAGAAAGAAATAAGGTAAGTGAGAGTGCCATACACCTGGAATTGGCTAATTATCACCTGACAACACCTCACGTGCACTCGTTCGCTAATTTTCCTCTTGAAATATGCCATATAATCTATTTTCGTAATAAATATACATATAAGGAGGGAAGGGAGAAGCCTAAGTGATATTTACATTCACCTGGAACTACCTGATTTATAATGTATTGTCTAGATTTCCTGCCAATCATTTCAGTGAAATACATAGCTGTTTCAAGAGCTACGTTGGTAGTACTGAATAACCCCTAAGTAGGCCTCAACCCGGGCCGGCCCTCCTTTATCAGTTCTCTCTCATCTTCCGAAGAGGAGGTACGGCTCATCCTCTTGCTGACTTCAGGGCCTTTTTTCACCCCCATGCAAAGGGCCCTGTGACCTTTACCCCCTACTAAATCTCGTGTGGAAAGAGGTAAAGGGCTGACAATTGATAAAAGAGTGACTACGATCTTTCTATTGAGTAAAACAGTGCAAGTGGAATTGTAAATAATGTGTAAATAATGTGTAAACAGCAAGTGAAAGTAATGAATGTAAATATACGTGAACAATGGAAAATAGTTTTATAAGTTACTTCAAGTGACAGTGCATAACACAGTGTAAATAAAATAGAAATGTAAATAACGTAAATAAAATAGAGAACGTAAATATATACTCGTATTCTTATAATGCTACTCATTTACATTTCTATTTTTATTTTTTTTTATTTACATACCTAGGCTGCTTCCCCCAAGGAAAGGGAGGTAGCCGAGACAGGATGACTCACTCTCCATTTACTCATCCATTCAAACACATTCATTCTCCCCTTTGGGGCTAAGATGCGAATGAATGTGTTTGAATGGATGAGTAAATGGAGAGTGAGTCATCCTGTCTCGGCTACCTCCCTTTCCTTGGGGGAAGCAGCCTAGGTATATAAATAAAAAAAAATAAAAATAGAAATGTAAATGAGTAGCATTATAAGAATACGAGTATATACCCTAGGAGTAATGAAAGTCAAAGTTTCACTATAGCATGTCTGAATACTATGAGTTATGAGAGTGAAGATGAAAGTGACATTCACTCTCAATGCCAGTATACAGGACGAGAAAGTGAATGCTACGTATTTTACTGAAAGAAATTGAATCCCTACAGTGACAATAAACTAATACTACTGAAGGAAACTTATGGATAAAGACTGTAGATATATATAAGTGTTATATAATAACAGAAATATAAAGTGTGAGGGGTTTTATGAATAATAAATGACAGAGTACCAAGAGCGAACTAGCGCAAGTGCGGCGGTCAGACGCGCTCATAATTTTCATTGCTTTCACAGTGTTTTTTTTTTGGAGTATGGATCCCAAACTACTTGAAAATCATAGAGTAGTGTTTATAGTGTTAATATCTGGCTGTGGTAATCATATTACGGGTTGTCGGGAAATGTAAAGTGGAGACTTCGTTACCCAACTTCATAGGTCTCCACAAGTCCTACGGTAACTGACGAAGGCTCAACAAACATTCCAGGAGATAGCTGAAGGTATGTGCCATAAGCATATATAATTTTAATATTCTAGGACTAATAACTGATTTTTGGCAAATATTTTTTGAGAGTCTGTCGGAGCCCGAATAACCCCGCGGCACACGGAAAACATCGGTAAACATGCCCGCGGTGTAGGGGTTAATATTGTATTTTAGAATAAATATCAATTGTTTTGAAACCCTTATAAAGAGTTAATATTTCTTATGCCGAAAAAACTGTAATGCAATAAAGTAATCACGTGTTTACAACTGAGACGGGGCTCTGACTACAGTGTGAGGAACGTGTGTGATAGCGTCCAAGTTTTGTTCCACTGAAATGTTCCTCAGCCATTCCTGATATAAGGTACCATGTGATACGCCCTGTAGCTGTGGACACTAAAGAAATGGTGACAGCCAAAGAGATCTGGCGGCAACTAAGCCACTCCCAAGCCTCAGAACCCATCAAACCACCCAAGCTGTAATCCTTATAAAAGTTTGATGGCCTTTTATTTTGTTTATTTATTCATTATACTGTTATTATTAATATAATAATGCTTTATTTCATGTTAGAGGAGAGATTGGGGGGAAATCTTAGGCATAAAGTGGTTAAAGTTAGAAAAATGGGCCAACGAAAAACCAATTAGAAATTTTCCCATTCATTGTTCAGTTCAGCTGTCGTGTATTCAGCTATCACGCGCGTTTCCTATGACCAATTAGGTGCGATAGCAGGGGAATGAGTGTACTGTTTTTTCCATACTTACCTCTAACACCTCATTTCACTCTTTTATGTCCCATATTGGTGTGAATAGTGTCGTAGGTGCTATGCATGTGCAGTAGGGAGGTGTTTTTCTGAGTTAGGCTAGGTTAGGGTCTATAACTACCAGTCCAGGAGCCAAGGACTTATTGTAAGTACCCAGAATGTTTAATATTGTATAAACCTACCTCAAAAACCTCATTTTATGGTTCTTTTGCGTTTATTTCAATCGTTTATGTCCCTTATTGGTGTGATTTGGGTCTTAAATAGGTGCTATGCATGTCCAGAGGGAGTTGTATAGGTGTTTTTCTTAGTTAGGGTCCATAAGTACAAGTCCAGAAGGCTGGGGCCCAATATCCGGACGGGATCACTATCTGGACATGCTGTTGGCTCTATTACATCGGATATTGGAGGGACTACTTATATATATATATATATATACACGTTTATATATTTTTATTTTTTATTTTTTTTGTTGGAAGGACACAAGTCAAGAGTGAGAGCAGTGGAAATGAGTTATTTAAGAGGAGCCTGTGGAGTCACGTGGAGAGACAGGCTGACGAATGAGGATATAAAGGAGCGTTGTGGTGTGGATGTGGATGTGATAGGAAGCGTTATGAGGAACACACTGAGGTGGTTTGGCCATGTGGAGAGGATGGAGGGCGAAAGACTGACGAAGAGAGTGTATGTGAGTGAGGTGGAGGGGGGAAGAGGGAGGGGGAGGCCGAGGATGAGATGGAGGGATGGGGTGGAGAGGTATATGAGAGAGGGGGGTGTGAGTTGGGAGCAGGGCAGTGAAATGGCGGGGGACAGGGCGACTTGGAGGCGATTTGTTTGTGGCCACCCCAAACGGGATTGAGGCGTCTGGCAATAGATAGATAGATAGATAGATTTTTTTTAAATTAATTTGGTTTTACACCAGGTATCCCCGAAGGGCTAAGGCGTTGCCCCTGGGTAGAGGACTTTTGACTGGAGCGTGTAGCATTTTATGACTGGATGCCCTTCCTGATTTCTATCAATGACCCTTGGGTGGATTCGATCCTCCGACCCTTCGGTCAGAGTGGAGTGCTCTAACCCACTGAGCCACGGCTGCTCTCTCTCTCTCTCTCTCTGCACAAGTATATATATATATATATATATATATATATATATATATATATATACATATATTAATTGCCAGATGCCATAATCCCGTAAGGGATGGCCATTTGACTTTGAGTTATATGTTTTACGGGGAGAGGCACAAACCCTCCACCAACCCACTTGTTGACACATAGGGAGCACGTATGGTTTGGTTATATGGTTACCACCCAGCGTTGTAAATGGTTTATTGGCATACAGGAAACAATTTGGCTTGTCACTCAGTGTAAAGCCACCTGTAAAGGAAAGAAAAGCAATAAGAAGTGACAGGAAAGATGGGAGAAATAGGAAGAGAGGAGGGCAGGCACAGAAAAAGAATGATAAAGCTAAGGAAGAAGTAGGCAGCACTACATTAGTGAGTGGATGATGGTTGCCACCACCAACCACTAATATATATATATATATATATATTTTTTACGTGTCCAACTCTGGGCAGAGGCTCAGGGCCTATTTCTTGGGGGCAGTGGCCTATCCCAAGGCCCAGTAGTCCTCCTACACCTCCACATGTCACCACTTCGGCGCTAACACCCACCGTCCATATTGAATACATGCTAGGGCTGTCTCATACAGGACTGGTGTACTGGTATTAGCGGGGGTACTTTTACGACATGTCGGTGGGCCATCTGGTAGATCAGGGAAGTCTGCTTTTTAGGAAATTCAAATCCTTAAACTGTTCCCTGCCCCAGCCGGGATTTGATCCTGGGTCCATCAGGACTGCATGCCGCCTCTCTACCGATTCAGTCACCGCCTCCCCCATATATGTATATATAAATATGTGGTAGGTGGAGTCACTCACCATCCACTCGCTCAATTTAGTGCTGCTCTTGGTTGTCTGCTCTTTCCTCTCCTCCATCCTTCTTTCCTTCCATCCTCTTCTGTTTTTTTTTCCTTCATTCTTTCCTCATCTTTCTGCCTACAGGTGACATTACACTCCCTCTTCTGTCTTTCTTTCCTTCATTCTTTCCTCCTCCTCTTGCCTGTGGGTGACTTTACACTTGAGTGACAAGCCAAATGATTTTCTGTATGCCAGGAAACCATTTACTATGCTGGGTGGTAACCATATAGCCAAATTTTGGCGCCTGATGGTTTAGTGGGTAATTATTGCACTCCAGTCGGATTGAGCCGGTGAAGGTTTATATCCAAGGGATGGTTGGGGTTTATTGCTCATGTAATGCCACTCAGGGATGAGTGAGGCTGGTCACTCTCATCTTAAATGTCATGACCAACTTGCCTAGCCCCGGGCTGCTACGCTCCTCATGGGGCAACGTAGGATGGATAATGAATGAATGAATATATATATATATATATATATATATGGACATATATAATAGAAAAATAAAAAGTGGTACCACCCTCCATGAATATTAAAATATAAGCTATGATTTTGTGATAAAAGAAGCACTGACCAAATGTACAGTAAAACAGAATATAGTATGTGCTTATTTATAATTTCCATATCTTCTGAAGAACAGAGAGTACAGTGGAAGCTCGATTATCCAGGCTCGGATTATCCAGCTTTCAGTATATCTGGGCTGTGACCCAATGGTTCAGTGGTACAGTAATTCATAGAATTATCTGTACGAATGCCCCAGTTTAAACAGGAAGCATCCAGTTGCTAGGGAGAGAGGCATGGATAAACCAGAGAGGGTCTTGCTCACCCTGACCCCACCCACACCTCCTGCTCACAACTCGATCACAAGGGTGGTAGGGTGGAGTTTCGTGAGGCAACTGATACTCCTGATGTAGCCTAACCTTGCTTAACTTCCTAATAATTTAACCTAATTTAACCTAACCTGACCTAACCTGGGCTCCAGTTGGGAAATTGGGAAACTAAATCCACTTTTGTGTATGATGAGTTTCTTCCTTTATGCCCGAAGCAATCGTAGGTACGGCTTAAAGAACGTGATAAAAGAGAAAATCTTTCAGCAAGAGAAGGTAATTTACTACCCTCAAAATAGAAAAACACAGACAACAAACTGGAGGAATATGAAGTGAATTGGTGAAGTCTTTAGGCTGTATGCTTAGACGAAAAGTAATGGGTTTCCTAGTTTTAGGGAACGAAATGAAACAAGAATGTCTGCTAATCAGAAAAAAAAAAATACTCATGTGTTCTGTAAGTTAGAATTCAGTTCTGCATTCTTCGTTAGGTATCGCGCCTCCCAACACATTTCGGACCGACAGAGCATTGTTATTTCTTCCTCTTACATTTACTGTTCACTCTTTTGTTCGTTCTTAAGTGTACTGTATGTATGAAGGAGAGTATTAATACAAACAATAATGCATTCCATTAACCCCATCATAGTTGTCAGCCTCGAACAATGCTTTACTGTACTGGTGTCAGGGATGTTGGGTTAGGGAGAGCTATAAAAAACTGCGAACAATTATGGGAAGGGAACGAAGGTCACTGGTATGTTTTCACGACCCTCCTCTACCATCTCAAACAGTCAGGCGGCCTGCCACTTCATCTCAGATGTTTTCGCCGATATGTTTAAATGCTAATGTAACATGCACCCTAATTTTGAGTAAGTTTCTTCCATTATGCCGGAAACAATCGTAGGTAAGGCTTAACCCCTTAACCGCGGGTGTCATTCCAGAATGACGGCGACAAAACTGGACCAAACCGCGGGTGGCATTCTGGAATGATCGTGAATATTTTGAACACCGCGCGTTTTCCCGGCGCGCAAATATTCTCACCCAAGAGTAGCTGTCGAGTTCTTTCACGCCAGCCATCCCACACCTCCCTCCTCCAACCCCGAGGGGCCCCCCCCCACCCCTGCCCTGACCCGCGTCAGTCAGTATCTGTCCAGCTCTGTGCGTGATAATGGCGCTCCGTCCCGACTCATCGTCGCTCGCTTCCTCCTCTACAATGTTTAGTGCTAGTGTTCCCTCTACCTCTACACCGGTAAAGGAACTGCCGACGGCGAGGCAGAAGGGGTTGAGCACTCCTGAAATTAGAACTGAGCTGGACAAAACTGTAAGTACTACTCTTGATTGTGGCAGTGAAAGTGACACACTCACAGCAAGCAGTGATGATTTGGCAGTGATTGGTGGTGAACCATTTTCCATTGATAGTGACAGTGATGAAAGTGATCGTGTTGATTAACCCCCACCACCCCCAACTTACTCTGGGAAAGGAAAGACTCCTATGGGCAAATCTGGTATTGCACGTGGGAAGGGAGTGAAGCGCAGGCTCACGTCTCCCACACCAGGCCCTAGTACGCATTTCCCATCAATTTCCCGTTCCCCTAGCCCAATTGCCCTCACATCATCATCATCATCATCTGTCGTGCCCTCTCCTCAGTCTACATCATCTGAGGAGTACGAATTACCAAAGCCTGCAAAGCGAGGGAAGGCAGGCCGTGCAGGCCGTGCAGGCAGGCCTAGAACAAAGGGGATGCGTGGCAGTTGGAGGGCAAAGCTGGGCGATAAGCGAGGTGATAAGCGGGGTAGAAAGGGTCCAAGTTTCACCACGCACCAGGTCAGAAACCCCCCCGCCTGCCCCCCGCTCAGTTCCCTCACCCGCGCCACCCCCCCACTCACCGCCCCCGCACTCACCCCCCTCCCCGTTGCCTCCTGCCTCACCCACCTCCCGCTTGCCTCCTGCCTCACCTCCTGCCTCACCCATTGCCTCTACATCAGCTCCTTCTCACGGGGAAACGAGTGGAATGCAACCTGCCCCTGCCACTGAACCACGCACAGGGCAAGTTGATGCATTTGTTTGGACTGACGGTGGAGATTTCCAGCCACACAATCCACCGTTTTATATGACAAATGCTGGAATACAGCCTGCCTTCCCATGCAATGCAGGTGATGAGTTTGTTGATTACTTCCTGGCCTTCCTTGATGATGAAATTGTGCAGCATGTCAGCGATAAGACCAATAGGTATGCAACTCAGTGTGCAGCAGAGGGGCGGGGACCTATTGGCTCACCAAAGCAAGTGTCGTGGTTGCCTGTCGGGATCAGAGAGCTGTATGTTTTTTTTGCACTCATGTTTTTGATGGCCCATATAAAGAGACATGAGTTGGAGGAGCACTGGCTCGTGGATGACATAACTACTATCCCTATATTCGGGAAGTATATGTCACGGGATCGGTTCCGACAGCTGCTTGGATACCTGCACTTCGCTGACAATGACAACCCGTCCCAAACTGACCCTTTGTGGAAAGTGAGGGATTTCCTCAACAAGATTAGGGATCGATTTATGCGATTTTTCAGGCCTGTGCAGAAAGTCGTCATAGACGAGTCCCTGGTATTGTTCAGAGGACGTCTCAAATTCAGGCAGTACATCCCCAGCAAACGCCACCGCTTTGGGATAAAGTTCTTTGTGCTGTGTGACTGTGAGACGGGGTATATAATGGATTTTGTCATTTACTCGGCTAGCACAATGGATGTGAACAGGAAAGACCCCCTTGGCTTCTCTGGCTCCGTTGTAAAAGTGCTGATGGAGAGGTATTTTGGTGGTAATCATGTGCTGTACACAGACAATTATTACACAGCACCGAAACTCTCCAAATACCTTGCTGAACACGGCATTGGCACTGTTGGCACTGTACGGAGCTATAGGAAAGAGTGGCCTAGTTTCCCGAAGCATCATCATCATCCAGGGGAGATGTTCACCTGAAGAAGTCAGACAAGCTTCTTGCGATCAGGTGGCATGACAAGAAGGTCGTCAATATGATCAGCACCATCCACAAGGGGGAAATGAAGAGAACTGGGAAGGTCAGCTACAGGACGGGAGAGCCAATCATGAAGCCTGATGCCGTCATTGATTATAATGTAAATATGAGACTCGTTGATAAGTCTGATATGATGATTGGCGAAATAGACTGTCTCAGGAGAAACACCCGATGGTACAGGAAGGCTTGCCTGCACATGCTCGATATGTGCATGCTCAATGCCTTCATTCTTTACAAGACACAAGTCGGGGGCATAAGGCAACCATCACTGAGACAGTTTTCCAAGACTGTCGTGCAGCAGCTACTTGAACGATTTGGTCAGGTGACGGCATTGATCCCGAGGCGACACTCTGACACACAACCTGACCGTCTTGAGTGCCGCAATTACATGAGCCGGCACCAGCTTGTGAAATTGCCTCCTAAAGCAGGCGGCAGGTTGTCACAGGGCCGCTGCAGGGTATGTTCAACCACCACACGAAGGCCTACGACGAGAAAAATGAGCACACATCAGTGCCTTGAATGCCAAGTCGCTCTATGTGTAACTCCGTGCTTTGCCGAGTACCACTCTCTGAGTAAATACTGAAAGTGACAGTGATATATAGTGATGCGACAGTGACGTGCTTTGCCAATAATTGTATAATGGATAATGTAGTAATAAGGGATATTTTGCCTAGAAAATAAAGGAAATATTGGCCAGTATAATAAGTGATATTGTAATAAGAGAATCTGCGGCACTTGTGGAATTCTGCGGCACTTATGTAATTCTGTGATGCGCCAGTGACGCAATATAGTAATAAGTGCATTGTAAATATAATGTACATTGCCCATATTATATGTAAAATAATATTAGAAGTTAGAAAGAATGAAAAGATCGCAGGAAACGTCAGTGAGCAGGTGCCGCCGCAGTGAAGTGGGGCACAGCCGCAGTGAAGAGCGGGTGCAGCCGCAGGGAAGTGCCTTTTACCTACCTCAGTGAACACAGAGTGGGTGTTTATCGTATGTACAGTGTTCATATATGTTTATATTACTATTATGAGAGAGTGGTTGGCATTTGGTACTGGTGTGTGGGGCGTAAAATAGTTATTTCACACCCCTCACTTCTAACGGCTCTCCCCGTCCTGTGAAAGTCAACGAAGTCATGAAACCTACATCAATGGAAAGCTGAAGGTTTGTACTTTCTAATGGTACCTTATTTTTTTCTCTAGCTTTATTCTGTGCAGAGTTATTAAGGTTTAAAGGTTTGTTTACATTTGGCTGAAACCCCTGCGGGAGAGGACAGTCAGACCAAAACAATACCCGCGGTTAAGGGGTTAAGGAACGTTATGATAATAAGAAAACAAACTAGAAAAATACAGAAAACAAACTAGAGAATATGAATTGAATTGGTAAGGTTATTAGGGTGTATGCTTGGACGAAAATTTACGAGTTTCACAATTATAGGAGATGAAATGGAACAATTATGTTTACTAATAAGAAAAAATACTTTCATCTCAAGTGTTCTCGTAAGGTGGCATTCAGTTCCACATTCTTTGTCCGATGTCGCTTCCCAACACATTTCGGACCGACAGAGCATACAGTTATTTCTGCTCTTTACAGTTAAGTGTACATTTATTGCACATTCTTTTGTTCGTTCGTGTATGTGTGAAAGAGAGAGTATTGATACAAACAATAATGTATTCCATTAACCCCTTATGGCTGCTAGCCTTGAACAATGCTTTACTGTACCGGTGTCAGTAACGTTAAGTTAGGGAGAGCCATAAAAACTGCGAACAATTATGGGAAGGGAACGAAGGTCACTGGTATGTTTACATGACCCTACTCTACCATCCCAAACAGCTAGGTGGTCCTTTCATCCCAGATGTTTTCGCCGATATGTTTAAATACTAAAGTAACATGAACCCTAACTTTATGTTTAAATTCTAATGTAACATGCCCCCTAATTTTCTTTCACGAATCATAACAAATCACAAGATGGGTTTAAAGAGGAGGGGAAAAAGCCAGGTGTACCAGACGAGTCTTTTCACATCTGTAAGAAAAAGAAACTGACTTTATAACTTTGAAAAAATGGTTTCAAGGTCTGCCGCGGGAGCACACAAATTTCTGAACTCACGAACATTGAGGATTTGAGGGGGGTAAACATACACTTTGCTGTAAAGCACCTTACCAAATCAGTTCATCCTGATAGTCTGTTATATTTTTCTGATTATTTCTGGGTTGGTAAATAAACATTTCTTGTTAAATCTTTCCCCGCTGTTTTTAGCTGTTCTGGTGTGACGACTCTTTGATTCGTTAACATAATGGCAGAAGACACTGTTCTAATCGAAGTGTTTAAACCTGGCCTAACCTAGCTTAACTGCACCTAAAAATGTAACCTAACCTAATCTTCAGTTGGGAAGTTGGGAAACGAAGTCCACATTTGAGTACGATGAGTTTTGTCCATTGTGCTGGAAACAATCATAGGTACAGCTTTAGAACGAGACGATACTAACAGGGAGGAAATCTTTCAGTAAGAAAACATGATTTACCGAACTGAATATAGTCTGAAAAATACTGAAACAAGCTGGAGGAATATACATTGAACTGGAAAGGTCTTTCTGGTACTTAAAGTGTACATTTACTGGTAAATAAATCAGTCTAACAGTACAGTACTTGTGTTTCCACTGGATTAATCGTGCTTTCGGACTAATCGGTCACCCCTTAACACCATATAGCCCGGATAATCGGGCTATCTCTGTACTGTATATAATACAGTACACCGTACAGTACTTTGTTTCAGATGTAAAAAGCTATATTGTCACAGGGTTTTATGTATATTCAATATTAAAGAATATTATTCAGTAATACTGTACTTA
The DNA here is from genome assembly GCF_032717465.1 of Coenobita brevimanus. Lineage (NCBI taxonomy): Eukaryota > Metazoa > Arthropoda > Malacostraca > Decapoda > Coenobitidae > Coenobita > Coenobita brevimanus. Next base: position 62,604,206 of record NC_137054.1, read on the forward strand.
AGAACAGGACAATGAATTGTCTTGTGAAAATCAAGCAATGATTACTTTATGCTGACTTACTTCGCCTGTTCTCTAAGGACGAGAATTTATAAACTTTCTCAACAGTACACAGCAGAGACTAATTATTCACACGTGCTGTTTATTAGTACTGTTGGCCTCTGGAGAAAGTGACTCCACCCCTGACAATCAATAACTAATGCTGTTAATAATAAACAGGTTCATGCTGGTACAATTAACTCCTAGATGGCACAACGGATTTAAGTTAATAAAAAGGACTGGCCTAAGTACCAGGTGTGAATAAGGCAAAGCGTTTATGCAAACTAGGAGCGATAAGTGAAATAAGCTTAATATGGAAAATAAAACACGAGTTTACATTACATTAAGCTCAAGAAAAAGAACTGTTAAATTTGTTGATTACAGTACAATGAAATAAATTTACGTTACATTTCAAAATGAATTCAAAATAAGGAGATCGCACTCACTCACTCACTCAAAAGCTAACTCTTAAACCTAGGGAAAAACGAAAAGAAATACTGGTCAGAAAAGTGGACAAAGCGGATGACTGGGCGTCATTGCTGAGGAAGGACGTTGCACACGCTGAGCCTCTCACCAATCACACTAGGTGGGAATTCAACGGTGGCGGTGGGAACTAGGCATCATTGCTGAGGAAGGACGCTGCCACACACACTGCCTGCTTCCACGGCACTCAAATCTTGACTGATTCAAATGTGGGAGGGAGGCGAGTGTCGTGGCCGCACTTGCTAACGGCCAACAAGTGTGAACAATACACATCCGCAATATCACTCAGGCGGAGGTTAATGTCACGCACAAAGACGATCACTTATGAAATAGTGAAAAATGTCCTGAAAAACACTCCCGTTCGGGTGAATACGTGGCGGTTAAACTGAGCGATAAATACTGGGATTCCACTAGAATTCACGGTTTCCCACTAAAGTTAATGTCACGAGTTTATTCAAATACTTAATCGCGCCAACTCGTGACATATATACAATATATACTGTAATAAATAAAATGCTTTACATCATACATAAAAACATGTTTTCATACTGTAAAATACTGTATATTTTCTAGAGAGCTTTACCAGAAAAACTATATACAGTGGGGTCCCTTGGATAGCGACCTTATTAGTCCACCAAAATAGCCACTATCCATGAAATCACTATGTGAGGGGCAAACTTCTAACCTAAAAAAATTAATAAAGTCCTGGACTCCTTCAGCTATACCCCTAGTTTCCTCATTAACCCTTACTATCATGTCATATTTCTTCAGTAATAAGATAAATACTACATATTCAAAGAAGATTAACAAACTTACTTTTAATTCATTTTGAGTGCTTCTTACTGATAAATATAGTATCGTACCATTGCAGCCTGCTAGAGCCGCAAAAAAATAAATACTGCATGCACTCCATCTAAACCCTAAATTCCTACTGTGAACACTAATAAAATAAACTTTCACTTAACATGCAAAAGGATAAACAAACCTTTAAATCACTTTTGCTATTTATTGTTAAAATTACTGTTGTGCTTGGTGGTTACTGTACTGCAGCAGCCTAGCAACCACGGCCCTGACTCTGCTTACTCTCAATATCTCATCCCTAGTCTTCCTCTCGTCCCTTACATCGTAACACACGCAAACGAACTTCATTCTTGATGCGATGGGCCTCTGTTTCCTCATTTTCCCAACCATCATATAGGTCCTTCTCAAGCTGAACAGGGGGCATGTCGACATCGTCCTCTTTGTCTGACAGGGCATTCAAAATGGCTTGTCTTTGTGCCTCAAACCTTTCTTGCTGCTGACTTAAAAATTGTGCGATCAGTGTCTGGCGCCTTGCATTTATTTTGTCATTCAGGTTCTCGGTGAAGATTTTCGTCAGATCTCGAAAATACACTAGGGCTTGGTCTCGACAGTTAAAATGGAGAGAGGTTACCTTGCCTTGAACTTCAGACAGTACGGCCAGGATTTCAGACAAATCCTTCACTGTTGGCTCATTTGGTTTTCATTTCTTCTTCCTTATCTTCTTGCACTTCCTCTTCCTTTTCCTCATCGTGGTTCAGCATCTCAGCAGTTTGTTCTCCATCTTCACCTCCTACCAAGTCCACGATTTCTTTGTCAGACACACGAGAGTCCTGGCACAGTTCTGATTACGTCAGCAGTCTCACATGCCACCACCTTCAGCTCCTGCCTGGCTGCCTCGCCCGCTTGTTTCAAATGTGGAAGCAGGGGGGCCCAAGCGTGTGCAATGGTGGCTTGATTGATCTGGCCCCAAGCTTCACAGAACAAATCCACTGCATGCTTTATCTTAAAAGACTTCCAAAAGGCCTTGACGGTCATTTCCTCTTGATCTTCTTCCTCTTGACTTGCCTCTTGATCGGGTTCACTGTCGCTAGAGTTAGCCTCTTGGATCTCCTTCAGTTCTCTAAAGTTATCAGTCTTTTCCCTCAGTTTGCTGTGGAGCTTGCCATAGAAGAAGAGTTTAGTGTTAGCAATTAACTCTTGATCTAAATGTTGAATTTTGGCGGTAGTGTTGGGAGGCATAAGAACAACCTGTATGCTAGGGTGGCGGTCTACCATGAAGCGAGCGTGCCCGGGTGCATTATCCAGGAACAACAATATTTTCCAGTCAGTATTTTTCTTCTTGCAATACTCGCGAGTCTGGGGCATAAAAATCTCGTCTAACCATATAATAGAAAGGCTTCAGGTGCTGTTTGAGTACCACACACAGTTGGGGAGTTTGTTCATATCACAGTGGTGGTAGGAATGTGGTTTGGCATATTTATAGACAATAACGGTTTTCATTTTGAAGTCCCCTGAAGCATTGCAGCAAAGCAGGACACTGAAGCGATCCTTGGCCATTTTGGTTCCAGCGGCCTGACGAAGGTTTTTGTGGGCATAGGTGAACTTGGGTGATTTCTTCCAATACACCCCAGTCTTGTCACAATTAAAAACTTGATCTGGGGTGTACCCTCCTTCCTCTATAATAGCCTTAGCAATTTGGGGAAATTCTTGTGCAGCTGTAGTGTCTGCAGATGCAACCTCGCCCTGGTAGAAAGATAGCTTTACCCCACAGCGTTTTTTAAACCTGTGTAGCCACCCACGTGAGGCATTGAATGGAGTAGGATTTTTTATATATTTTTTTTGCACATAGTCCCTGGTACACTGCTATTGCCCTTGCATAAATTTCTGGTCCATCAACACTTGCTCCTTTTCTTAATCGCTTTGCTAACCAGTTCATTACATAATGTTCAGTCACCACTTGGAGTCTGTTTTTTTCGGTAGTGTCGTGCATGGCTTGTCTGGCGCCACCTGCACCACCCATAAAATACTTTGTTGTGGTTTTTATTGCTGCCTTTATCTCATCCTTTTTCTTTCCTTTTTCTTTCTTATGTTTCTTACATTCGATTCAGGTACATTCAACAGTTTAACAATTTCACATGTCTTTGCACTGTCTTCAGTCATCTGGATTATCTTTTTCTTTTCCTCCACACTCTATTGTTTCTCTGGCTTGCCATGCATGTATTCTCTGGCCGTTTTTTTCTCTTTTACACTACCTGCACTTCCTGTTTTTTTCCCTGGGCCACCGCCACCACTTGGGCCAGCCCCCGAAGTTGAAGCCATGATAATAGAACACTCAGTAGCCAGACAATAAATGGAAGATCACAAAAAAACTTTAACAATGACAAGACTGCGATGTGTTGAATGAATGCGCGGTGCGTGGATAAACAATGAGTTAATGAACTGAGTGAGGATAGACTCGCACTCACTGCCAGTGTTACCAGGGTCTGACCAGGTCTGACCTTGGTAACTCTGCCCACCCACTCGCTGCGTGTTAAATGCCTAGAGGATTAACGCTAACCATGCAGCATTAATCATTACGAGATAGTTTCTTTCCTATCACTATCTGTGCATTCACTATTGAAAAAAACACTATCTGAGGGTCTCCACTGTACTGTAATATTATGCTTCTAATGGAAAAGTGTATTCCGTATTCTCTATTACAGTTATTATTCCTTCAAACTCTTACCACCACCTTCGGGCATCATCCTTTTTCATCACCATAATAGGTTCAGGAACTTCATTGGCCAAGTGTGGAAAGGCAGATGATGACTGAAAGAGTGTGACCACTGTCAGTCATTAACTCTAACATGGATTTTTGCAGGAAATTATTATTAAATACCCTCAGACTCTTTGCATATATATATATATATATATATATATATATATATTATCATCAGCCATTTGAGTATCCACTGCAGGACCGGCCTATCCTGACCGAAGTCGGGACGATACAGCCGATGTATCTCTACCAAGTGGCTTAGGCTGTCTGGTAGAGATTGTATGTAGGGTGAGAAGTGCTTGTAAGTGTAATTGTAGTGTTGGAGTGGCTTTGGATGTGTGTGTAGTCTGTGAACCATGTGTAATCGGCCCACGCAAGCCGACTGGGTGCAAGCATACTTTATAGTATGCGACACTGGTTCAATCACAGCACCCCTTGTGTCCACCAATGCAGTACGTGGCCGGGTGAACACTCCCAAAGTTTTTTACCCTGGCGGGGCGCAAACCCTGGCTCACCCCTGTACGAAATGCACACTCTACCACTGTACCATATATATATATATATATATAGATATATATCTCTATATATATATATATATATATAGTAGATATATATATGGACACGACCCTTGATTTGCCAGACTAAAAGGGAGAAGTGCAGTCCGGGAATCACAAAAGTCGGGGAATCGCAAAAGTCCGGGGGCCATTTCCCATTCCCCTAAGTTTACCATACTAGGTCCAGCAATTGCCAATATTCAGTACCAGCCCTGGACTTTTTCCACACTTTGTCCAGCACTCAGTATTACATGTACCAACATAAGTTACATACAAAACATGGTTTATTATAATAACTGCATATGACTACATAGAAGGAAAAATATATTTAACATACTGTACTGTATGTGCTTATTGTACTGTATTGTAGAGAGGATGTACAGTAGGTTTATGCTGTGATCATATAGTGGTTCCCCGAATGGTTTAAACTATCCGAGGTCAGACACGACGTCCATATTTTTTGATGTCAGATACAGTCTGTATTCTTACACCATACTCCTCGCACAGCATAGCGACCATCTTCCCAGCCTCAAGTTTCCTTATTAACTGACATTTCTGGGACACTGAGAGATGCACAGGCATTTTTTGTGCACTTGGTCATTTTCCTAGGGGTTGGTGGTGCTATCCTAGAGTTATAAACTGCTCAGATAATGCTCAGATGTAAGGTTGCTTTACAGCACAAGACAACAGTAAACAAATGTCCGGTGCGAATGCGACCACCTAGCAGGTGGCCCAGACATTGACCAAGGGAACGGAATTGATCACTGCGTGCAGGTAGTTTGAAAAGTAAGTTTCAGTATTTTCAGTATACAGTATTCTGTCTGGGAAATTCGAAATCCAGGAAATAGGGGTCCGCCAAATCGAGGATCGAGTGCATGTGTATATATACTGTATGTATATATATATATATATATATATATATATATATATATATATATATTTATATATATATATATATATATATATATATATATATATATTTATATATATACATACGCAGTCTTTCCTCATACTTCGACATTTCACACTTTGATGATTCACGCATCGACGCAACGAAAAGTTACTGATTTCCTCAAAGTTGGATGAAAATTTCACATTTTGACATTACTCCCTGGCTGAGAAAATGCCACCCACATGTACCGATGCTCACTTGTTGATGGTCATCTGGTGAGGAAGAGACTGAAAGCCCAGAGCAGCCAAGGGAGGGCAAGATGGGCATGCAGAAATTATCCCACTGCCTGTCCACCGTAACAGAGATGGTAACCACCATCGAGGCATACACCAGGACCATGCCAGAGGTACCTGAAATCCTGTCCAACTTAAATGTTACGAAGCCTAAACTGTTGGAAGTGTACAGTAACCGGATTAGGGAACAGAAACAAACAAAAATAACAAGATATTTCCAGGAAAGACCAAATGTAACAGATATTATTAGAGACTTGGATGTGTCTGGTACTGGGGATGAGGAGGAAAGAGAAATGGACAGAGAAGAGGCAGATGAACTGAAACCAGGGTTCGGCTTCGTAGGATTCGGCCTAGGTGATGGTAATGGATCTTCCCCAGAAAGGCCCATGTCACCTAGTCACTAGCGCCATCCACCATGTACAGAAATGTACATGCACTTCACACACATACACACGCATGCACGAACACACACACACACACACACACACACACACACACACACACACACACAGACACACACATCGGAGGTAGACGTCCGGCACCGGCGCTCCATACCAGACCAACACGGCCAGTGGCAATACCTAAATTAGTATCTTTGAATGAGTCAAGCTCTGTACCAGGTTAGACTAAATGATTTTTCATTATTAAAAGGTAAAGAAATAATAAGTTTAAATAAGACTGGTTCAAACAGAACAAAGAACCACGATGCGTTGAGTCGGCTGGGTTTGTTTATACTACAGCAACACGGGGAAAGCGTACATATTCTGTAAGTACATACTCTGTTCATTTAGTATTACAAAATGGATACATACTTCAGTAAATCAAATTTGGAAAAGAAAAGGGATAAAAGTAAAAAGCAAATTGATGATTTCTACCAAGAACTGGTTGAAGTGGAGACTCACAATAGACTGGTTGAACGTGTACACAAACTAGAAATGGCTTTCAAAAATGAAATTGATGAAATAAAGAAGCAAATGCACTTGCAAAAGGAAGAGATAGAAAAACTAGGAAGGGAGGCCAATAAGAAAGACACAACCATCAGTGAACTAACAGTGGAATTGAGTACGCTTAGGAAGAAAGTGAGTGAAATGGGAAGTACAGTAGTCAATCACGAGAGTGTTATGGAAGAGTTAAAAAATGACACAGAGACAATTAGACAAGCAAGCAGTCTTATGGACCAGAGCAGTGATATTGAGGAGAAGATAACACAGGTGAATGAAGCTGTGCAAAGCTACAAAAATGATGTAGAAACCACGTATGCTGAAATGGTGAAAGTAAAGAAAGACTTAGAAACAAGGGTGGAGGAAAAAAGCATTAAAAAGAAAGTGAAAAGAATAATCCAAAACAATCCAAAGTTAGTCAGAGATTCAGTAGAAATAAATAAATAAATAGTAATCACTGGTATAGAAGAGGAAGAAATTAAAAACAAGATCACTAGAGACAAAAAGGAGATGGCAAATGTAATGAGCTTACTGAAAGAAGTATCAGAGGAAATCTGTAGTAAAGACATAGAGGAACACAAAAGGTTAGGGAAATACGAGAAAAGCAAGACAAGACCTCTAAAGGTGACTTTCCAGAGTGTAAACATTGTGGAAGAGATACTAAAAAATGCAAAGAATCTTATGGAAAAAGAGGAGTTCAAAAATGTATGGATAAAAAGATGCCTAACACAAGAGGAACTGGAATTACTGAAAGAGAAAAGGGAGGAAGCAAAAACAAAAAATGAGGGAAGATCAGAAGAGGAGAAGAAGAATTTTTTTTTACAAAGTAATAGGATTGCAGGTACGAAAGTGGTACACAAACAGGATGGAAGAAAAAGGAGGAAGTTAGTAGAACCATGTCATGACAAGTATATAAACAAGATGATAAAGTTGATGTACTCAAATATGGATGGAATGGTATCTAAATTACTAGAGATGAATGATTATGTCAGAGAAAATGAACCACAAATAATATGCCTAACTGAGACAAAATTAACACCAAGGATATCCAATGACATACTAAACTTAGAGGAATACAATATATGGAAAAGAGACAGAAATTTAAAAAAAGGAGGAGGAATTATAATATTAACTAAGAAAAATCTAAAAGTCAAGGAAATAAACCTAGATATACCATCACAAGTAGAACTGATTGCAGTAGAGATTGACACATCTGAAGGTAAAGTAATTGTAGCCAATTTGTACATGCCACCCAGATCAAACACATGGGAAAAGAGACGAATATGAGGACCTGGCAAAGAGTACAATTCAGAGTATAAGATCCTTGCTACATAAAATGGAAGAGAAATCAGAAAGAATTATACTAACTGGGGACTTCAATACAAATATAAATTGGAATACTCTAGATATAAATAGCCAAGAAAGCTGTTGGGACCAAAAGCTCCTGGATCTCGTACAAGAGTTTTTCTTAACGCAACATGTGAGGGAAACCACTAGAAAAAGAGGACTAGATGTACCTTCAGTGCTAGATCTAATATTTACTAGGCAAGAAAATGACACTGACAGTTTAATATATCACCCTCCACTCGGCAAAAGCGATCATGCAGTACTAAATTATAACTTCAGGATAGCATATGACATAGTAAACATCAATGACAGTTACAAAAAGAGCCTAAACTATAAAAAGGGAAATCATCAAGACCTAAAGAAGTATTTCTTAGAAGTTGATTGGGAAAATGAGCTTAGAGGACAAGATTTAAATGCTGTATATAAATTTTTTTTTTAATTTTATGAAATAGGAGTCCAGCAGTACATCCCACAGCACAAAGAAGCAGATAAGAAAATACAGAAATGGTTCAATACAGAATGTAAAAAATCAAAAGAAAGAAGAGATTTGTTGTGGAATAGATACAGAAGACACAATAGTGAAAGGGCGTATACTAATTACAAACAGGCAAGAAACGACTATACAAGAATAAGGAGGGAAGCCCAAAAACAGTTTGAGGAGGATATAATAAATAAAAGTAGTGATCAACCAAAGCTGTTTTACAGCTATATCAGAAGCAAAACCAAAGTAAAAGATATAATACAATCCATTATGGACGAGGGAATCACTTATACACAAGAGAAAGATATTTGTGAAGCACTAAATAAGAATTTCCAATTAGTTTTTACAGAAGAAAAAAATTTTGAGAGGGACTATGTGGAACACGCATGTCCACACATACTACCAGATATACAAATAGCAGAAAAAGTAATACAGGAGGAGTTAAGTAGATTAGACAGAGGAAAAGCAAGTGGTCCTGATGAAATTTCATGTTGGGTGTTACGAGAGTGTGCAAAGGAGTTAAGTAAACCATTATTTTTAATTTTCAAGAAATCCTTGAGTCAAGGTAAACTACCTGATATTTGGAAAAAAGCAAATACAGTCCCCTTATTCAAGAAAGGAAATAGACAAAATCCTCTCAACTACCGACCATTATCACTGACCAGTGTTGTAAGCAAGGTATTAGAAAAACTTATAAGAAAAGCTTGGGTAAATCATCTAGAAGAACACAGTATGATAACAGAAAGACAGTTTGGTTTCAGAAAAGGAAAATCATGTGTTACCAATCTGTTGAGCTACTATGACAGAGTAACAGACACAATACAGGAAAGGGAAGGATGGGTGGACAGTATCTATTTAGATTTCAAGAAAGCTTTTGACACAGTACCACACCAAAGACTTTTATGGAAACTGTACCATCAAGGAGGAATTCGAGGCAAACTGTTTTGTTGGATGCAAGACTTTCTCATAAAAAGAGAAATGAGGACAGTACTAAGAGGAAACTACTCATCATGGAAAGAAGTGACTAGTGGAGTACCACAGAGTTCGGTGCTGGCACCAATCATGTTTTTAGTGTACATAAATGATATAAACAGTAACACTGGAAATGAGAGCTATCTGAATATGTTTGCAGATGATGCAAAAATACAAAGGAGAATTACTAGCACAGACTCATGTAGGGAGCTACAAGAAGAATTAAATAAACTTCATGAATGGAGTAATACATGGCAAATGGAATTCAATGTGGACAAGTGTCATGTAATCAAGTTTGGTAAAAGTGGAAAAAGACCTGATTGGGATTATAAGTTAGGAAATAAAACCCTATACACATCAGAAAGAGAGAAAGACCTAGGTGTGATTATCAATAACAGACTATCTCCGGCTGACCACATCAGCGAGAAGGTACGGAACATGTATACACTGCTTGCAAATATGAGAATAGCATTCACATACATAAATGAATACATGCTAAGAAGGATAATAACATCATTCATTAGACCAACCCTGGAATATGCATCAATAGTCTGGAGTCCTCATCTCAAAAAGCATATAGACAAGATTGAAAAAGTTCAAAGGGCCGCTACAAGATGGATACCGAGCTTAAGGGACCTAAGCTACGAAGAAAGACTAAATAAACTGAATCTACCAACACTACAGGAGAGAAGGAAAAGAGGTGACATGATAATGCTATATAAGTGCATATCAGGAAAGGAGAAAATAGACATAAATGATTACTTAACATATGGAGAAGCATCAGCAAGAGGACACTGCAAAAAACTGCATAAGAAGAGAGGTGATAAAGACGTAAGGAAATTCAGTTTCCCAAACAGAGCAATTGATCAATGGAATGCACTACCGAATGAAATAGTGTGTGCCAAAACAATTCACAAATTTAAGGATATTTACGATAAATATGGTTTAAGACACGGGACAGTACGAGCTTGACTCATTCCTGTAAAGATACAATTAGGTAAGGTAAGGTAAGAACACACACACACACAATTGGAGAAAATTCAGAGAAACGAGACATACACAGGAAGTGGGATATCTTTCTAAACCTGTATAATTCGGGAGTGGAAAAATATGTGCCAAGAGTAAAGGGGAAAGAAAACAGGAAAAACCACGTTGAGTACACCGCTTCCCGTCCGATCAGCGAAGTTAAGCAGTGTTGGTTCTGGTTAGTACTTGGATGGGTGACCGCCTGGGAACACCAGATGCTGTTGGCATTACATTCTCCCTACGTGTCAAGTGGGGTTGGTGGAGGATTAGTGCCCCTCCCTGTAAAACAATTAACTCTAAGCCCTTTGCCACCCCGTTTGGGATACATGGCGTCTGGCAAAAAAAAAAAAAAAAAAAAAAAAAAAAAAAAACAGGAAAATGGAGTGGTTTAATAGAAGGTGTATGAAAGCAGAAAAAGAGAGAGATGTGGTGTGGAACAACTGAAGGAAGAGAGGTAATTACAGAACAAAGGAAAAATATAAAAGAACTAGAAATGAATACACAAGAATACGTAGAGAGGAAGAAAGGAACTTTGGAAAAGGTATATTAAACAAATGTAAGGATGAACCCAAACTGTTTTATAGATTTGTCAGTGGCAAACTGAAACAAAGGGAAGGAATCACCAAACTGAAAGTAGAAGGAGAGGTCTATAAAGATGCAGCAATGCAAGCTGAAATAATGAACAAATGTTTCCAATCGGTTTTCATTAATGAAAAGGAGTCTGTGGAAGGGGAGGGAATGACTGGAAAGGTAGCGATAAAAGATATAAAAGTGGACGTACAGGAAGTGTATAAATTACTGGAAACTCAAGATGGAAGGAAAGCCCCAGGACCAGAAGGAATCTCTAATTGGGTACCGAAGGAATGCAGAGAACAACTGGCAGATGAAATTCACAGTTTAATTGTGTATTCTCTAGAAGAGGGGAAAGTGCCTCAAGAATGGAAGAGGACAGATGTACCAATGTATAAGGGAGGAAACAGGGAAGAACCCCTGAATTATAGACCAGTGTCCCTAACCAGTTTGGTCGCAAAATTGTGCGAGAGAATCCTAGAAGATAGATGGATAAAATATCTAGAAGAGTTGAATATTTTGGCTGATAGTCACTTTGGATTCAGAAGTGGAAGGTCATGTGTTTCCAACTTGTTGAGCTTTTTCTCAAGAGTGATTGACATGCTACAGGAGAGAGATGGTTGGGTGGATTGTGTGTATTTAGATTTGGAGAAGGCCTTCGCCAAGGTACCCCATAAGAGACTAATGTGGAAACTAGAGCATATATGAGGACTGAAGGGAAACCTCGTGGAATGGATGAGAGGCTTTTTGAGAGACAGACAAATGAGGACAGTAATAAAGGACAGGATGTCTGGATGGAGGGAAGTAACAAGTGGAGTCCCACAGGGCACGGTGTTGGCGCCGTAATGTTCCTGATTTACGTAAATGATATGGTAGATAGAGTGAACAGTTATGCAAGTCTGTTTGCTGATGATGCAAAGATCTTGAGGATGGTAGAGGTTGAGGAGGACTGTAAAATGCTGCAGGAGGATCTGGATAGGATACATGATTGAAGCCGGATGTGGGAAATGAAATTCAAAAGAGATGTAAAATATTGGAAATGGGTAAAAGTACCAAGAGGCCATCACTGAATTATTTGATGGGTAATGAACCAATCACAAAAGCGAGAGAAGAGAAAGACTTGGGAGTGCTGGTCCAGGATAGTTTGTCACCTGAAAAACATATTAACAATGACAGTTTAGAGCAGCGTTTCTTAACCTGGGGTGCTAGCATCCCTGGAGGTGCTGAAGTCAATTTTAGGGGGTGCTGGAAAATGCAACATGTATTGGTTTTGCTTAGCATTGGCATCGTTGACTTTTATATTTGGAGAATGTATAAAATAATTTGTCAAGGAATACTTCAATTTACTTTATCCTTGTAGTAGTGTAGTGACTGTAGCAGTGTGGCAAATGTAGTCCCAGTAACCGGATGTAAGGGGGTGCTGGACTGTGCGGCCTTACTGCAGGGGGTGCTGAGATCAGAAAAGGTTAAGAAACGCCGGTTTAGAGAGATGTATAAACACTTGACTAGCGTAAGAGTAGCATTTCATTACATGGATGAGGAGACGATGAAAAAATTGATAGTGGCCATGATCCACCCCAGGTTAGTAAATTTAGCAGTAGTGTTGTCCCCACACAAAAAGAAAGATATAAACAAGATTGAGAGAATACAAAGAACAACAACCAAGATGGTCCCCAGTCTGGCAGATCTGGGGTACAGCAAGAGACTGGAAAAGCTGGATTTCCCTTCCGTAGAGGGAAGGAGAGAGAGGGGGGACATGATTGCAGTATTCAGGATCATGATGGGAGTAGATAAAATTGACAGAGAAGATCTGTTTGTTTGGGATAAGAGAGTAACAAGAGGACACAGAATGAAATTGAAAAAGTCAAGCTGCTTGAAGGATGTCAAGAAATATAGTTTTCCTTATAGATGTATAGACCTGTGGAATAGCCTGGACAACGAGATCATCCAGTCTAAAAACTTAAATGAGTTTAAAGCAAAATTGACATCGAGAAACAGCGACAGGACCCCACGAGTGTAGCTCATTTCCTGTATATCACAACTAGGTGAATACAGTTATGTAAACACACACACACACACACACACACAGGTCACCAACAACACACACAGGTTGCCGACAGAGACTGAGCTCTTCCTGGATCATGGAGAAATAATCGCAAAATCAGTGACGAAAAGAAGACCAGCCTATTTGTGATCATGTTAATGAGTGCATGAGTGGTGGTTCCGTAGGACAGTAGTTAAAAAAAACTCGGTTTCGCTCACAAAAAGAACAAGATATAATGAAAATAGAAAGTCTCCATAAGGTTGAATCATGGCGGAAAGGGACGGTGCAATGTTTACGTGGCGAGAAAGAGTTCGAGGGCTTCTGTGACGAGGATGTGGGAAATGGAAGTATTAAGTTGAACCAAACAAGAATAGCAGGTGTAGAGAAAACAGCAGAGAGGAATGTCCAGGAGATAAAAAAAAAAGTATGGGCAGTAATTAAAGAGTTACAGGAACGGACCATAGAGCAGGAAAACGAGATAAAAAGTTTAAGGAATAAACTGGAAAAAATTAGTGCACGCTCTGACGAACAAGAAAGTGAAGTTTCCGAATTAAAAGTTAGCAGTGAATCAGCCTCTAATGAAATAAATCAGCTTAAGAGGGAGAACAAGAGGTTAGAAGAAGAATGGGACAGGATGAAAAACAAACTAGATGAGTATGAATCCAAATCAAGAATACAGAAGGAGCACATTAAAGAAATCATGGATCAACATAAGGGGTGGAAGAAAATTCAGGAAGAAGGAAATGTAAATTTGAAAGAGATTATAGAACAACAAAGCAAGGAAAAAGTGGAGAGGGAGGTGGTTAGGGTACTGAGAAGTAGAGAATCTTTAGTTAGAGATGTAGCAGATAAGAAAAAATGTGTAATAATTTCAGGAGTTAAAGAAAAACGTATGACAATAAGATCAGAAAGAGAAAGAGAAGAACTGAGGAAGGTTAAAGAAATAATATCACTAGTCATGGAGGAAAACAACGAAGCTCAAGAAGAGATTGAAGAGGTGTTTAAGTTAGGAAAGTACGAGGAAGGAGGGGCAAGGCCACTGAAAGTAAAGTTTAAGTCCCAAGCAACAGTAAATGAAATAATCAGTAGAACATGGAAATTATCAGACAAGGAAGGGTTAAAAAATGTTTGGATAAGGAGAGATGCAAATGAGGAAGAAAGACCTAAGATAAAGGAGTTAGTACAGGAAGCAAAGGTAAAAAACGAACAGAGAACGGAGGAAGAGAAGACAGTGTTTTATTGGAGAGTCATGGATCAGAAATTAAGGAAGTGGTACTGGCGGAGAGAAGGAAAAAAGAGGGTATAAAAAACATCAAAAAGAATTGGAAGGTGGCATATACTAATGTTGATGGTTTAATATCGGCAAGGCTAGAAATCAATGATTTTTTGAGGGTGCATGAACCTGATGTTATGTGCTTTGTAGAGACCAAATTAAGAGAAGATATTGATGTTCATATGGGAGATGGTAAATACAAACTGTGGAGAAGAGACAGAAGAGAAAAAATGGGAGAAGTGATGATAGCAGTGAATAACAGCATAAATGTAGATACCGTGGAAATGGGAGAAGGCAGGGCTGAAGTGATAAATATGAAATTAGAAACTGGAGAGAATAGCAAGAGAGATATGGCAGTAATGTATGTTCCCCCTAAGACAAGAGCATGGAGTGATGATGAATACCAGGAAATGTTGTCAGACATGGCTAGCTATTTACAGAAAATGATTGAGAAAAGTAACAATATAATTTTAATGGGTGACTTCAGTTGTAAAGAGGTGAACTGGGAGGAATGGGACTCAGAAGCCAGCAAAGATTCATGGGGCACTACATTATTAAATATAACAATGAACAATGTGATGACGCAATGGGTCAAAGAAGAGACACGGTTCCGAGGTGAGGACACACCAGCAAGACTAGACTTACTGTTTTCCAAAGAACCCGATGTAGTAGAATCCTTGAAATATCTGTGTGCTATTGGAAAAAGTGATCATGTGGTCTTTGATTTCCAGTTGATAACAGGGAACGTGGAGCCAAGAGACGAGCTTTATAGGCAGGGAAGATACAACTTTGGGAAAGCAAACTTTACAGGATTGAGAAAATTTTTCGAAAATGCAGATTGGAGAAAACTCAGAGAAACAAGAGAGATACAGAGGAAATGGGATATTTTTCTAGGCTTCTATAACTCGGGAATGGAAAAATTTGTGCCAAGAGTAAGGGGGAAAGAAAACAGAAAAAAGGAGTGGTTTAATAGAAAGTGTATGATAGCAAAAAAAAAGAGAGAGATAAGGCGTGGAACAATTGGAGAAAGAGAGGTAACAACAGAACAAAGGAAGAATATAAAAGAACTAGAAATGATTACACAAGAATACGCAGAGAGAAAGAAAGGAATTTTGAAAAAGGTATAATAGACAAATGTAAGGATGAACCCAAATTGTTTTATAGGTTTGTCAGTGGCAAACTGAAACACAAGGAAGGAATCACCAAACTGAAAGTAGAAGGAGAGGTCTATAAAGATGCGGCAATGCAAGCAGAAATATTGAACAAACATTTCCAGTCAGTTTTCACTAATGAAAGTGAGTTTGTGGAAGGGGAGGGAGTGACTAGAAATGTAGTGATAAAAGATATAAAAGTGGAAATACAGGAAGTGTATAAATTACTGGAAAATCAAGATGTAAGGAAAGCCCCAGGACCAGATGGAATCTCTAATTGGGTACTGAAGGAATGCAAAGAACAACTGGCGGATAAGATTCACAGTTTAATTGTGTGTTCTCTGGAAGAGGGGAAAGTGCCTCAAGAATGGAAGGGGGCAAATGTGGTACCTATTTATAAGGGAGGAAACAGGGAAGAACCCCTGAATTATAGACCAGTGTCCCTAATCAGCATGGTCACAAAATTGTGCGAAAGAATTCTGAAAGATTGACGGATAAAATATCTGGAAGAGATGAATATTTTGGCTGATAGTCAGTTTGAATTTAGAAGTGTAAGGTCATGTGCGTTCAACTTGTTGAGTTTTTACTCAAGAGCGATTGACGTGTACAGGAGAGAGATGGTTGGGTGGATTGTGTGTATTTAGATTTGGAGAAGGCCTTCGACAAAGTACCCCATAAGAGATAATGTGGAAACTAGAGCATATATGAGGACTGAATGGAACCTCCTGGAATGGATGAGAGACTTTTTGAGAGACAGACAAATGACAGTAATAAAGAATAGGATGTCTGGATGGAGGGAAGTAACAAGTGGAGTCCCACAGGACTCGGTGTTGGCGCCAGTAATGTTCCTGATTTATGTAAATGATATGGTAGATGGAGTGAACAGTTATGCAAGTCTGTTTGCTGATGATGCGAAGATCATGAGGAAGGTAGAGGTTGAGGAGGATTGTAAAATGCTGCAGGAGGATCTTGATAGGATACACGATTGGAGCCGGATGTGGGAAATGAAGTTTAATACAAAGAAATGTAAAATACTGGAAATGGGTAAAAGTACCAAGACCATCATTAAATTATTTGATGGGTAATGAACCAATCACAAAAGCAAGAGAAGAGAAACATTTGGGAGTGCTGGTCCAGGATAGTTTGTCACCTGAAAAACACATTAACAAGGCAGTTAGAGAGACGTATAAACTCCTGACTAATATAAGAGTAGCTTTTCATTATATGGATGAGGAGATGATGAAAAAATTGATAGTGGCCATGATTTGCCCCAGGTTAGAATATGCAGTGGTAGTGTGGTCCCCACACA
The DNA here is from genome assembly GCF_032717465.1 of Coenobita brevimanus. Taxonomy (NCBI): domain Eukaryota; kingdom Metazoa; phylum Arthropoda; class Malacostraca; order Decapoda; family Coenobitidae; genus Coenobita; species Coenobita brevimanus. Next base: position 62,621,137 of record NC_137054.1, read on the forward strand.
AAAAGAAAGATATAAACAAGATTGAGAGAATACAAAGAACAGCAACCAAAATGGTCCCCAGTCTGGCAGATCTGTCGTATGGAGAGAGGTTGGAAAAACTGGATTTGCCTTCCTTAGAAGAAAGGAGAAAGAGAGGAGACATGATTGCAGTGTTCAGGACCATGGTGGGAGTAGATAAAATTGACAAAGAAGATCTGTTTGTATGGGGTAAGAGAGTAGCAAGAGGACATGGAATGAAACTCAAGAAACCAAGCTGCTTGAAGGATATCAAGAAATATTTTTTCCTTATTGATGTATAGACATGTGGAATAGTCTGGACAAAGAGATCGTCCAATCCAAAAACTTAAACGAGTTTAAAGCTAAATTTGACTTATTGAGAAACAGAGAGAGAGATTGTTCAGGTGCTTGAGGGTGCGAAAGTGAATGTATGTGGAATAACTGAAACAAAATGGTGAGGAGAAAGTGTGAGAGAATGGGAGTATGGATGGGGTATATGTGCAGGATTAGGTGAGAATGAGAGGGCAAAGGAAGGAGTATGTATAGTTGTGAGTAAAAGGTGGAAGAAGAGCATAAGACAGTATAGATCACTTGGGTCAAGGATTGTGTGGGTAAGGTTGAAAGTTGGAATACAAATGTGGGCGATTGTGTGTGTGTATGTGCCAACACAAGATCGTGCTAGCAGAGTGAGAGAAGAGTGCTGGACAAATGTGGAAGTGTGCATGGAAAAGTTTGGAAGAAATGAGAGAGTGTTTTTGATTGGTGATATGAATGGTAAAGTAGGGAATGTGAAGGTGGATGGAATAGTTGGTGAGTGGGGTGTGCCTGCTGAGGTAGATGAGAATGGCAGTGCATTAGTGGACATTTGTGCAGGGAGGGTGTTGGTGATAGCCAATACCCTCTTCAGGCACAAAATGATCCACAGGTATAAATGGCGAGTGATGAGAAGGGTGGGTGGTGAACTGAATGAAAGGAAGGCAATGACTGATTTTGTGTGTGTGGATGGAAGGATGCGAAGATGTGTAATGGATGCAAGAGCTTATAGAGGTTGGGGGAGTGGACTTTCTGACCACCGCTTGGTGGTGGCCAGAATTAGGATCCAAGTAAGATGGAGAAATAGAAGAAGGGAAAGACGAGAGGAAGGAGTAGTTGCAAGGAGAGTGGAAAGGTTACAAGAGGATGAGAGAAAGGCAGAGTGTAAGAGAGAAGTGGAGGAACGATTGGGCAAATATGAATTGGAGCAGATGGGGGACGTGGAAGGTGTGTGCAGGATATTTACAGAAGAAATATGTGCAGCATGTGATGTGATGTGTAAGAGGAAGAGAAGACGGAGGGGGGTACAAGGAACAGCGTGGTTGACTGAAGAGGTGAGACAGGCTGTGGCACAAAAGAAGAAAGCATACAATGAATGGATGAGAAATAGGGGCGTGGAAGAAGTTGAGAGGCGGAAGAGAGAGTTATATGTAGAAAGAAAAAGAGAGGGGAAAAGATTAGTAAGAGAGAGTAAGAAGAGTGTGGATGAGGAATTTGGAAGGAATTTGAGTGTAAAGTGGAGGGACTGTAAGAAAATGTTCTGGAAAGAGGTGAAAAGAGTAAGACAGGGTGGAAGTGAGGTTAGCAGGGGAGTGAAAGATAAAAATGGTAGATTGCTAGTGGAGAAGGGAGAAAAAGTGAGCAGATGGAGAGAACACTTTAAGGAATTGTTGAACATACAGGATGGAAGTAATGCGAGTATAAGTGGCTGGGGAATGGCTGGGAGAAGGAGGGAGGTGAGAAGACAGGAAGAAATCCGTAGGATAGAAGTTGTGGAAGCAATGAAGAAAGTTAAGTTTTTTTTTTTTTTTATGCGCGGAAGAAGGAATCAAAGGCCATGAGCCCGCAGTAACAGTTCCCTCCAAGAGAAAAACAAAATACAATAGAGAGCCAAATTCAAGATCCGATCATTTTGAGATGCCTGGACACACTGCGTTTGAAAGACTGGAGATCATAGGCAGCAGGAAATACAGATAGAGGGAGACAGTTCCAGAGCTGACCTGTTGCATAAATGAAAGACTGGGAGTAACGGTTAACTCTTGCATTAGAGAGTTGGACAGAAAAGGGATGAGAGTTTGCTGCCAGACGGGTGCTACGCGCACGTCGTAGAGGTGGAGGAATGCAAGCAGACAGTTCAGAGGAGCAGTGACCATTAAAGTAGCGATAGAAAAGAGATAAAGACGCAACAGTGCGGCGAAGAGACAGAGGTTGAAGGGAGTCAGTAAGAGGAGGAGAGTTAATGAGACGAAAAGCCTTTGACTCCACCCTATTGAGAAGAGCTGTGTGTGGGGGGCCTCCCCACACAAGAGAGTTGTACTCCACACAGGGGCGGATAAAACCCCAGTATAGAGACAACAATTGTGCAGGGGTAAAGAAAGAGCGGAGTCGGCTTAGCACACCCAATCTTTTGGAAGCAGATTTTACAAGAGATGTAATATGATCTTTCCAAGATAAGTCCCGAGTAAATGAAACCCCAAGCATGTTCAAGGATGATGCAGGATTAAGCTGAATATTATTAAACATTAATGGGTATACCTGTGGAAGATTTTGTCGGGTTGATAGGTGTAAGAACTGAGTCTTAGATGCATTAAAGACAACCATATTATTTTTACCCCAGTCAGAGATACGAGCCAAGTCAGACATTAGGTGTGCCATAGCCTCATCCCTTGTTTCTTGAAGTAACTGTTGAGATGGGCGTTGCGGGAACCGAATGGAAAGGTGAAGGGTGGAGTCATCAGCGTATGAGTGGATAGGGTTAGATGTACAGCTTAGAAGATCATTGATGAATAAAAGGAAGAGAGTTGGTGACAGGACAGAGCCCTGAGGAACACCACTGTTGATAGATCTAGGAGAAGAACGATGGCCGTCTACAACAGTGGCTATAGAACGACCAGAAAGGAAGCTAGCAATGAAGGCACAGATAGAAGGATAGAAACCGTAGGAGGGCAGTTTGGAAATTAAAGCATTTATGCCAGACTCGATCGAAAGCCTTTGAGATGTCAAGTGCAATGGCAAAGCTTTCGCCGAAGTCGAAAGGAGGATGACCAGGAGTCTGAAAGGTAGGTGAGAAGATCGCCAGTGGAGCGTCCCTGACGGAACCCATACTGACGATCGGAAAGAAGGTTGTGATAGGAAAGATGTCTTAAAATTTTTCTATTAAGAATTGACTCGAAAACTTTTGAAATACAGGACGTTAAAGCAATTGGACGATAGTTGGAGGGTTGGGAGTGGTCACCCTTCTTTGGGACTGGCTGAATGAGAGCAAACTTCCAGCAAGAAGGAAAGGTACAAGTTGACAGACAAAGGCGAAAGAGTTTGCCTAGGCAGGGTGTAAGCACAGAAGCACAGTTCTTGAGAACAACAGGAGGGACCCCATCAGGCCCATATGCCTTGTTAGTACTGAGGCCAGTGATGGCAGAAAATACATCAACTGAAGAAATTTTAATGTCAGCCATGAGGAAGTCAGAGGGGAGAAGTGATGGAGGAACAGCACCGGAATCGTCTAAGGTGGAATTGGAGGAGAAAGTCTGTGCGAAGAGATCTGCTTTATCAGTAGAAGAAATAGCTACAGAACCATCAGAGTAGAAAAGAGGAGGGAAGGATGATGAGGTAAAGTTGTTAGAAAGATTTTTGGCAAGGTGCCAGAAGGAGCGGGAAGAATTCGAGTTGGAGAGTTGAGAGCATTTAGTATGGGGAAAGCCCCAGGAATTGATGGAGTGTGTGGTGAAATGCTGAAGCATGGGGGAGAGATAGTAGTAGAATGGATGTGGAAAATGTGCAGATTGGCCTGGGAGGAAGGTACAGTCCCGGAGGATTGGAAGTCAGGTATAATTATTCCCTTGTACAAAGGAAAAGGGGAAAACGAAGTGTGTGGTAATCATAGGGGTATTCGTCTTCTTAGTATAATAGGAAAAGTGTATGGTAGGATACTTATTGACAGAGTTAGAGAAAGAACAGAAGAATTAGTTGGAGAAGAATAGAGAGGCTTTAGGAAGGGAAGAGGTTGTGTAGATCAGATATTCATTCTTAGATCTTTAGTGGAAAAGTTTCTAGAGAAGGGAAAGAAGTTGTATGCAGCTTTCATGGATTTGGAGAAAGCATATGACAGGGTGGATAGACAAGGATTGTGGAAAGTATTAAGAATATATGGAGTAGATGGGAAGTTGTTGAATGCTGTGAAGAGTATGTATGATGGTGCTAAGGCTGCAGTGCGTGTGGATGGTGAACTAGGTGAATTTTTCTCTTTGAAGGTTGGGTTGAAACAGGGATGTGTCATGTCTCCATGGTTGTTCAATCTGTACATGGATGGGGTAATAAAAGAGGTATAAGGTAGGGTAGTGGATGTTGGAGTGGCCCTGGTGAGAGAGGATAGTGTTTGGAAACTCCCTGTACTGTTATTTGCAGATGATACTGTGTTGTTGAGTGAAGACGAAGGGGAGCTGCAAGGCTTGGTGGATGAGTTTGGGAGAGTGTGTAAGAAACGGAATCTAAAGGTGAATGTAGGGAAGAGTAAAGTGACGGTCTTTGAGAGAGGTGAAGTCAGTGAATGTACAGAGAGGTTGGATGGTGAGGATTTGGAAAATGTGAGTACGTTTAAGTAGTTGGGTAGTGTGAAGAGTAAGGATGGAGGTTTGGAGGGTGAAGTGCTTGAAAGGGTACAGCAGGAAAGAAAGGTTGCTGGTTCTTTGAAAGCAGTGATAAGAAACAGGGAAGTGAGCATGGAAGTGAGAAAGTTACTACATGACAGTATTGTGATACCAACTCTAACGTATGGAAGTGAAGCTTGGACGTTGTTGAAAGGACACAAGTCAAGAGTGAGAGCAGTGGAAATGAGTTATTTAAAAGGAACCTGTGGGGTTACATGGAGAGACAGGCTGACGAATGAGGATATAAAGGAGTATTGTGGTGTGGATGTGGATGTGATAGGAAGCGTTATGAGGAACACACTGAGGTGGTTTGGCCATGTGGATAGGATGGAGGGTGAGAGACTGACGAAGAGAGTGTATGTGAGTGAGATGAAGGGGGGAAGAGGGAGGGGGAGGCCGAGGATGAGATGGAGGGATGGGGTGGAAAGGTATATGAGAGAGGGGGGTGTGAGTTGGGAGCAGGGCAGTGAAATGGCGGGGGACAGGGTGACGTGGAGGCGAGTTGTTTGTGGCCACCCCAAATGGGATTGAGGCATCTGGCAATAGATAGATAGATATATATATATATATATATATATATATATATATATATATATATATATATACAGTACAGTAGAACCTCTCTCATTCGGACTAAATGGGGGGAAGGGTTGTCCGAATTAGCAGATTGTCCGGACCATCAGGGTAATCTCCAGTTCATATCAAAAACTGTCTTCATATGGTATGTTTGTTAATTATTAACATATGTGGCATATGTCATCCCTACGTAACTGCAAAAGATGAAAGGATACTAAAATAACCAAACTAATCATGTACCGTACGATAGGTTTGTATTGCATAATTTACAGGTATGGCCATGACAAGAAACTAGCCTATATTTTAAATTGTAGTAAGTGACTAAGGCCTGTGTAGGCAAAAAAATAAATTAATTAATTAACTGTAATACAGTATTTGGAATAAAAATAAAACTTATGTAGGCAAAAAATACATTGTCATCTTTGGCATATTGATAACACCCATATGGGCAAGAAGCTAATGTTTGATGTACAAGTAAAGCACATTTAAGTACAAAAAATAACCTACAGTAATCATTAAACACTGCAGAATATTCTGACCCATTTTTGTGTAAGCAAACTCCTCCTTTTAACACCTTTATTCATTGCAGAAGCTACACTTGCATTATGGGGCATGGTAACTATGATTAACTTTTGAAATACAGCTTAAAAATATAAATGGTTTGTGAACTAGTTGATGGAACGAATGCTAGTGTGTGTTTAAACAGGCGCCCATGTTGCGACCTAGCGTGATCCGAGACTAAACAAATGACGATATTTTTCCGCGCTGATACTGAAAATGACTTTAGAATTACTTTCAACATATTTTTGGAGCTTATTATTTTTAAATTTTGTCCGAATTAACAGAAGTCCGGATCAAAGGGGTCTGGCCCAAAGAGGTTCTACTGTATATATATACAGTACCCTCACGTCCAACACGGTAATATTGTCGTGCATGGGTCATGTGTTGGACCAAAAACGTGTTGGACAAACAATAGAGCTTATGGGGAAAAAATGAATTATGTTAGCAACCCTAGGAAAAGTCACCCTAAATACCTACCATATACCTATACATATATTGGTACTATTGTAATTATAATAAATGGTACTGTGCTTTGAATGATAACTAACCTTTTAGGATAGTGTTGGTTGGCTTGCTGGGAATGGAAGATGGTATCCAAGGCTGTAGGTAGTCCTACTGGGTCCCCGGAGGATGGCTGCTGGTGGCACTAGCGGGTAATGGCTGTTGCTCCTCATCAACCTCCCTCATAAATCCTTTGAAATCACACTAAGAATCACTATCTTCGTCCACATCCATGGAAGGTCCTGCTTCTGCCTGTCCTAGCACTCTGCATGCTTCTCACACTGTTGCCAGAGCCCCGTCTCGTGACTGTGGAAAGTGATTGCTGTCGCTGACTCGGTAGAAAATAAGGAGAAGCAACTTTGTTTATAAACTGGTACGCACGCCAATGAGAACGGTTTCAAAACGATTGATATTTATTCTAAAATATTAATATGTATTCAGTGTCAGGCTAAATGTTCAATGCTGTAGTATGATACATTCTCTGTCGAGTCGCCTGGGTTTTGGTCACACTGTTTTGCCCGTCGTATCCTCGGCAGGAATCCATCCAGATGAATTCCAAATGCCCGTGGTATCGTTGGCAGTTTTACCACGTTACCGTTCCGATTTACCATCGTATCCTCGGCAAACCTGGTATGAAGTGCTGTGTGATAGCCTTCGACTGCCAGGATCTTGTCTTGGTTTTTTATTATGGTCCTCACGTTGACTTCATTCATGTCGTAGGCCTTGGCAATGTCAACTTTCCTTTCCCCTTTCTTCTTCCTCTTGATGCTTTCTAGCTTGGTGGCCTGAGGGAGGTGCCGCCGCTTCTTGGGGTTCTCAGAAGGCTTCCTAGGCATCGTGAGCAGGGTAAAATGCAGTAACAAGGGCAGAAAATGCAGCAAGAAAAAAACACCTTCCAATGCGAATTATGCGACTGAATGGCGCTGTGGCGGGAGAAATTTAAATAAAACATCACATGACACCAGAAGCGTTTTTAATTGGGCGGCATCACGATCACGTCACGATAGCTGGCGGGGAAGGCTACTTGATCAGAAGTTTTCATTGGCTATCATCATCATGGGAATGTCCAGTATGACCGTGTTGGACTGGGGGTGATCGTGCTAGAGGTGAACTCTGCGGATTTCGCCCACTTCTTGGAGCTCTGTGCGTGTTATGCTAACACATTCGTGTTGCAGTAATTAAATCGTATTAAATAATACTAATTATTTGCTCTCCGTGATGGACGTAAATCGTGCTGGACTAACGCGTGTTTTACGCGAGGGTACTGTGTATATATATATATATATATATATATATACACAGTAGAACCTCGGACCTCGAACACAATCCGTTCTGGAAGGCTGTTCCAGGACCGAATTGGTCGAGGACCGAACTAATTTTCTCCATAAGAAATAATGTAAATCATTTTAATCCGTTCCAAGACCCCAGATGCTTACCTATTTTTTTTTTTTTTATGTTATTTCATACATAAAATTGCATGGTTAAACAGTAAATAAGACATAGAAAGTAAAACAATACATAAAATATTGCACAAGAAGACTAAACTGAACTATCTATCTATCCATCTATTGCCAGACGCCTCAATCCCATTTGGGGTGGCCACAAACAAATCGCCTCCAAGTCGCCCTGTCCCCCGCCATTTCACTGCCCTGCTCCCAACTCACACCCCCCTCTCTCATATACCTCTCCACCCCATCCCTCCATCTCATCCTCGGCCTCCCCCTCCCTCTTCCCCCCTCCACCTCACTCACATACACTCTCTTCGTCAGTCTTTCACCCTCCATCCTCTCCACATGGCCAAACCACCTCAGTGTGTTCCTCATAACACTTCCTATCACATCCACATCCACACCACAACGCTCCTTTATATCCTCATTCGTCAGCCTGTCTCTCCACGTGACTGCACAGGCTCCTCTTAAATAACTCATTTCCACTGCTCTCACTCTTGACTTGTGTCCTTCCAACAATGTCCAAGCTTCACTTCCGTACGTTAGAGTTGGTATCACAATACTGTCATGTAGTAACTTTTTCACTTCCATGCTCACTTCCCTGTTTCTTATCACTGCTTTCAAGGAACCAGCAACCTTTCTTCCCTGCTGTACCCTATCAAGCACTTAACCCTCCAAACCTCCATCCTTACTCATCACACTACCCAAATACTTAAACGTACTCACATTTTCCAATTCCTCACCATCTAACCTCGCTGTACATTCACTAACTTCACCTCTCTCAAAGACCATCACTTTACTCTTCCCTACATTCACCTTTAGGTTCCGTTTCTTACACACTCTCTCAAACTCATCCACCAAGCCTTGCAGCTCCCCTTCGTCTTCACTCAACAACACAGTATCATCTGCAAACAACAGTACAGGGAGTTTCCAAACACTATCCTCTCTCACCAGGGCCACTCCAACATCCACTACTCTACCTTGTACCTCTTTTATTACCCCATCCATGTACAGATTGAACAACCATGGAGACATGACACATCCCTGTTTCAAACCAACTTTCAAAGAGAAAAATTCACTTAGTTCACCATCCACATGCACTGCAGCCTTCGCACCGTACATACTCTTCACAGCATTCAACAACTTCCCATCTACTCCATATATTCTTAACACTTTCCACAATCCTTGTCTATCCACCCTGTCATATGCTTTCTCCAAATCCATGAAAGCCGCATACAACTTCTTTCCCTTCTCTAGAAACTTTTCCACTAAAGATCTAAGAATGAATATCTGATCTACACAACCTCTTCCCTTCCTAAAGCCTCCCTGTTCTTCTCCAACTAATTTCTCTGTTCTTTCTCTAACTCTGTCTATAAGCATCCTACCATACACTTTTCCTGTTATACTAAGAAGACAAATGCCCCTATGATTACCACACACTTCTTTTTCCCCTTTTCCTTTGTACAAGGGAATAATTATACCTGACTTCCAATCCTCCGGGACTCTACCTTCCTCCCAGGCCAATCTGCACATCTTCCACATCCATTCTACTACTATCTCTCCCCCATGCTTCAGCATTTCACCATACACTCCATCAATTCCTGGGGCTTTCCCCGATTTAACTTTCTTCATTGCTTCCACAACTTCTATCCTACTGATTTCTTCCTGTCTTCTCACCTCCCTCCTTCTCCCAGCCATTCCCCAGCCACTTATACTCGCATTACTTCCATCCTCTACGTTCAACAATTCCTTAAAGTGTTCTCTCCATCTGCTCACTTTTTCTCCCTTCTCCACTAGTAATCTACCATTTTTATCTTTCACTCCCCCTCTAACTTCACTTCCACCCTGTCTTACTCTTTTCACTTCTCTCCAGAACATTTTCTTACAGTCCCTCCACTTTACACTCAAATTCCTTCCAAATTCCTCATCCACTCTCTTCTTACTCTCTCTTACTAATCTTTTCACCTCTCTCTTCCTTTCCACATATAACTCTCTCTTCCGCCTCTCAACTTCTTCCACGCCCCTATTTCTCATCCATTCATTGTATGCTTTCTTCTTTTGTGCCACAGCCTGTTTCACCTCTTCAGTCCACCACGCTGTTCCTTGCACCCCCCTCCGTCTTCTCTTCCTTCCACACACCACATCACATGCTGCACATATTTCTTCTGTAAATATCTTACACACACCTTCCACGTCTCTCATCTGCTCCAATTCATATTTGCCCAAATGTTCCTCCACTTCTCTCTTATACTCTGCCTTTTTCTCATCCTCTTGTAACCTTTCCACTCTCCTTGCAACTACTCCTTCCTCTCGTCTTTCCCTTCTTCTATTCCTCCACCTCACTTGCATCCCTAATTCTGGCCACCACCAAGTAGTGGTCAGAAAGTCCACACTCCCCTAGCCTCTATACACTCTTGCATCCTTTACACATCTTCGCATCCTTTCATCCACACACACATAATCAATCATTGCCTTCCTTTCATTCAGTTCACCACCCACCCTTCTCATCACTCGCCATGTATACCTGTGGATCATTTTATGCCTGAAGAGGGTATTGGCTATCACCAACCCCCTCCCAGCACAAATGTCCACTAACGCACTCCCATTCTCATCTATCTCGGCAGGCACACCCCACTCACCAACTATTCCATCCACCTTCACATTACCAACTTTACCATTCATATCACCAATCAAAAACACTTTCTCATTCCTTCCAAACTTTTCCATGCACACTTCCACATTTGTCCAGAACTCTTCTCTCACTCTTCTAGCACGATCTTGCGTTGGCGCATACACACACACAATCGCCCACATTTGTATTCCAACTTTCAACTTTACCCACACAATCCTTGACCCAACTGATCCACACTGTCTTATGCTCTTCTTCCATCTTTTACTCACAACTATACACACTCCTTCCTTTGCCCTCTCATTCTCATCTACTCCTGCACATATACCCCATCCATACTCCCATTCTCTCACACTTTCTCCTCTTCATTTTGTTTCAGTTATTCCACATACATCCACTTTCGCACCCTCAAGCACCTGGACAATCTCTCTCTTTTTCACCTCACCATTCGCTCCTCTTACATTCCATGTACTCATTATCAAGTCCTTTGTCCGGTCCTGGGTCGTCATCGTTTGGTCAGTCCTTGTCCGAGGCTTCTTGTTTGTTTTTTTAGTTAGTTGTTTTCCGGGGAGGGGCACTAACCCTCCGCCAACCCTTTTAGTCGCCTTTTACGACAAGCAGGGATACTGGGGGAGTATTCTTGAAAAACCCCCCTACCCCCATATATATTTACCTCTTTGGTGGCGAGTTTTTGGTGCACGTAGATGGTGGTAAAGAAGGGAAAGGGAGGATGGAATTTATTGCTTGGAAGGGGAGTCCCCTTCCATGAAAACTTGGGGTAACTGTCCATCGGGTGTTCTCTCTCTTTCGACTCTCTTGGGTTTGGGTAACTCTGCTTCGGGATTTTCTTTTCTTTTACTGTCTTTGACCAGAAACCTATCCAATGTGATTTGTTTTTGCCTACGTTTTAACACTTTACGGAAGTAACTCGTGAGAGTGTCATTGAAAAGGTTTAGTGTTCTGTTGGCTTCACCTTTATCAGGGTAATATTTTTCCATAAAACTTCGATCTCCCCACTTTCCACACATTTCTTGGATCAATGAAGTTGGTGCATCCTCTCTTGCATCCTCTTCCCCTGAAGACATTTCCTCCACCAAAGTCTTCTTTTGCTCATTTTGGAGGTGTATGAGTTCTTTGGTGGTAAGCTCAGCACAATGTTCCTCCAAAAGCTCTTCCACATCATCATTGTCCATCTCCAAGCCCATACTTTGGCCCAGAGACACAATATCCTCGAGAATTTTATCATCACCAATATCCTCAGCAACTCCAGCACTCGTACCCATAGCATCAGCAGCCTGGAAGCCTTCAAAGTCTCTCTCTGTAACACAATCTGGCCACAGTTTCCTCCATGCTGAGTTCATTGTTCTATAACTCACTTCGTTCCAGGCTTGATCAACAAGATTTATGCAGCGAAGGATGTTGAAGTGATTTTTCCAGAAGTCTCTGAGGGTCAGTTCCGTGTCGTTGGTCACTTCAAAACACCTTTGAAACAGGAATTTTGTATACAGCTTCTTGAAGTTTGAAATCACTTGCTGGTCCATGGGTTGGATTAAAGGTGTTGTGTTAGGGGACAGGAACTTTACTTTGATGAAATCAAACTCTGCACCTAAGTCATCCTCCAAACCTGGAGGGTGAGCAGGAGCATTGTCCATCACAAGAAGGCACTTCAAAGGCAAATTTTTTTCTTGCAAATATTTTTTAACACTGGGTGCAAACACTTCGACAATCCAGTCAGTAAAATATTGCCTGGTCAGCCAAGCCTTGGGATTAGACCTCCACATAACAGCCAATTTACTCTTCATAACATTGCTTTGAAAGCCATCGGATTCTCTGAATGATACACAAGCAGCGGTTTGACCTTAAAATCACCGCTTGCATTGCCACAAAGCAAGAGTGTGAATCTATCCTTCATTGGCTTGTGTCCTGGTAGTGTTTTTTCTTCACGAGTAATGTAGGTCTTTTGGGGCGTTTTTTTCCAAAATAACCCCGTTTCATCGCAATTGAACACTTGTTGCGGAACATAACCCTCAGCCTTGATGTAATTGCTAAACTCGACCTTAAATTTCTCGGCCGCATTTTGGTCTGCACTCAACGCCTCCCCATGACGAACCACACTGTGTATTCCACTTCTCCTTTTGAACTTTTCAAACCACCCTCTGCTTTCTTTAAAATCAAAAGTTTCAGCACTGGTACCAGGGCTTTCCTTTACGAGGTGACTGTATATTTTTTCTTGCCTTTTCACAAATTATATCCTCACTAACACTGTCTCCTGCTAACTGTTTCTCATTGATGAAGATAAGCAATAATTTTTCCACTTCTTCAATTTGTGTGGTCTTTGCTTAGAAACTAAAAATGATCCTTTGGCAACATCGGTTGCTTTAATAGCATCTTTGTTTTTCAGTATGGCACTAATGGTCAATTTGGCCATGCCATACTCTCTGGCCAGGTCAGACACTCGAACACCCTCTTCATACTTTGCGATTAATTCTTTCTTAAAATCTATTGTTTTCCGCACTGCTTTCCTCTTTTCACTGCTAGTAGCGGTACTGGATGAACTTGCTTTGTTTGGAGCCATTATTAGGGGCTAATACTGTACTGAATCAAGAAAAATGTGAAGCACAGCAGGACGACCACGTTGACAAACAACAAAGGTGGATGTGTGACTGTCGCTCGGCTTGTCGCTTGGGTCTTCCGTCGGCCAGCTTCCCTTCGTTCGGCAACGTTTGGGTTGGTTGAGGTCCGATATTTTGGTCGACCTCTGGAGCAAAAATTTCTTGAATTTTTTGGTTGAGGTCCGATTTGTTCGACATGAGACATTCGAGGTCCGAGGTTCCACTGTATATATATATATACATCTATCTATCTATTGCCAGACGCCATAATCCCGTAAGGGGTGGCCATTTTACTCTGAGTTATTTGTTTTACGGGAAGGGGCACTAACCCTCCACCAACCCACTTGTTGATACCTAGGGAGCACGTATCGTTTGGTTATATGGTTACCACCTAACATTGTAAATGGTTTCCTGGCTTACAGGAAACCATTTGGCTTGTCACTCAATGTAAAGCCACCTGTAAAGGAAAGAAAAGCAATAAGAACTGACAGGAAAGATGGGAGAAATAAGAAGAGAGGAGAGCAGGCACAGAAAAAGAATGTTAAAGGCTAAGGAAGAAACAGGCAGCACTACATCAAGTGAGTGGATGATGGTCGCCACCACCTACCACAAATATATATACACATATGTATTTATTTATATGTATATATACAATATATATATACAGTAATCCCTCGATTATCTGTCGTAATAGTCATTGGTACGTCCGGATACGAACGAAATCCGAATACGGAGCAGCATCGTACCTACCAATACCCTACCCACATCTAGTACCCCTCAAAATTGTGGCAGTGATTTTTGGCCTTTCAGCTACTGTATTTAGACATTAGAACACATATGGCAGTATCCAATATAATCCTTGACACTAAGAGAACAGTGCATAAACGATAAAAATCCCCCAAATCCACAGTACTTGACACCCAGCGAACTTCAGACTGGCATTGTAACCTGCTAGCCCCAAGCTGGTGTTAACAGATCTCCTCCTCCTCCTCCTCCTCCTCCTCCTCCTCCTCCTCCTTCTTCTCCTCCTCCTCCTCCTCCTCCTCTTCCCGTCGTCGTCGTCGTCATCCGCTGGAGCTGGGCAATGAGTGGGGACGTGTGGCTAGATTATGGAGGCCCACGCACCTCATGAGACTCTGAAGACAGCTGCAAGCCCATTTTTAATGGCAACTCAGCGGCTGTCGATGTGTTCTGTTGTGGGTCCGAGAGTGAAGACTGGAGATGAGGTGGTGATGGTGAGGAGAACGGGCTAGCACACGTGGGGGTGGCAGGCATGAAGAAGGAGTCAGTCTTGGTCTGACGATATGTGCAATGATTCTGACAGAGGATGACAGTGCCCCTGACTGCTCACTGATCCATCGCCAGCTTCAATGGCACCAACTCCCTGTCGCAGTGCAGGTGCTCGGCATATTCGAGCACTCGCTCAATGCTGACACGTAGCGCACCAAGACGAGGGAGTGATGGAGTGGTAGGGTGCTCAGAGTCAGGGTCCTCATCCTCATCACTGTCCTCTGTTGGCCCCACAGAGACAGCAGTGGTGATCTCTTCATATCATGCACATGAAATGAGCATTATTTCACAGTCTACCCCTAATACCACTACATCTCTTATGCAGCCACTTATCACAAAAATTTGCACAAGATGAAGTTACTTCCCACACACTGGTGGCAAACTGCACATGGCCACGCTTCCTTTTTTTTGGTAGTACTGCCACCATAGATACATCACATTTGTTCTATCCACATTTACTCTGAAACCCTTGTGCCTCATTAGGTCTTTCCATTTCCTAAATCTTTCTCCACCAACTTTTCATACACTGCAATCAACACCAAGTTATCATCATACAACATCTCCCATAGGAGTCCATTTCTGTAGTCACTTAAAGGCTTACAGCTTACATAGGTGATGAAAGGGGAAAAGGCACCATGGTGAAACACACACTGGCAAGTTAGCACAAGTCACTAGCAGTGTACAGTACAGTACAACTGAGATGCACAGAACAAGCCTGGCAAAACTTGCTTGCATGGTGCCATTGGAGTTGCACAAGGGCCTGAAAAACTCACTCTCAGGATCCACTGGAAATGCATACACTGTATGATTTAAGCAAGAGGGACTGGCAGGGTTTACTACTGTACAACACGGGACTGACAGGTTATACTACTGTACAGCACTACCGGAGATACATGCAGAATACTGGCCTAGCAAAAGCCATTATCAGCACACCTCTGGAGATATACACAGGCCACTGCTTTACAAAAAGTTACTGGAAGGAAGGGTCTTCTGGAGATGTACACACTGTATGACTGAAGCAAGTGTCGCCTGATGGGCTCACTGAAAACACACAAAGGGCACAACCATACCGATGGTCACTAGCATGGAGCCACTGGAGACATACAGGCCACTGTCTTACAAAGAGTCCCGTGCAGGATACTACTGAACTGTAGGTAACATCAACTGCATTCATCAGCTTGCATGATTAGTTTTTTTACATGGGATTATGTGGCGATCAGTGGAGGCCACTCATGTCTTTATGAAGCCAGAAGTGATATGCAAGATGGTGGTGAAAGCAACACCACACGGGTTGTTTGAACTACCTTGCTGATTTTTGCCACAGTTAATGGGCACTTTGTTAAGTTTTGGCATGGCTTATGGGCACTTTCTGAGCTGAATCCATGCAGATGGGGTCTTCATAAGAGGGCTTACTGTCCCTGAGTGCAGTGATAGAGAAGAGAGGTAAATGTGCAAAGGAAGTAGAAAGTAGAGTAGCAGGGGGGAGTATAGTGATTGTGTCTATGAAGGGATTGATATGAAACACAGGTCTGATTGTGGCAGCTGCAAGAAACTTGCATTACGTTTTAGTACCTACTTTAAATTATGGGTGTGAGACTGGTGTGGCATAAAAATGAAAAGTCAGGAGTAAGGGAAGTGAAAATGAGGTTGTTGAAGAATGTGCTTGGAGTGTGGAGAGCAGATGGGATTAGGAATGGTGTGATTCAGGAAAGATATAAGCAAGTCTGTGGACACCAGAGTTGAAGAGAGCGTGCTTAGGTGGTGTAGTTACGTAGAGAGAATGGGTGTGTCTAGAGTAGTGAAAAGAGTATATCTGAGCAAATTTGAAGGCTGGAGAAGGCATGGTAGGTGCCAGAGGAAGTGGTGGCCTTGGGGAAGGTGGCAGCTGAGTGGTTAGAGAGGTGGTCTGCTGTCCCAGTGGACATAAGTTTGATCACTGACAGGCTGGGAACAGTTTGAGGATTTGAATTTTGTTCAGACTTTACTGATCTACCATAGAATTCATGAACACATTGTGAGAATTACCAGATAATACCAGTACTTTAGTCAGTAATGTAGACAGTTTTGAGGATGGGTGTTAGTGCTGATGTGGTAACACACGAATGGTAGGAGGATTGCAGGCTCATAGGGAACAGGCTGTTAAATCTGTGCTTTAAAAAAAAAATGAATAGAGATGGTTAATGAGCATAATAGAAAGCGTGGTATGGAGGGTAATGAGAATAGGGAGCTGACGGCAGATCGAGCTGATTGGAATTACAGGTGTTTTGTATAGAGGAGTGTGGACTTAGGGTTGGCACACATTTATTCCTAATGAAGTGATAGTCATCGGACTGACTAGCTTATAGATGGTATGAAGCACAAAAGTATGGCAGTTACAGTGGTCTTGCATCCAGTTCTATAATTAGATCATACAAACACTTTTTTTACTGGACTGTTTTCTTACTGGAACAGTAATAAACCTTATTGGGAAAATTATTTGGATCAGGTAGAACTAATTTAAGGCAAAAGAATCCTGAGAATGTAGTAAACAGTGATATACAAACACACAAAATTGCAATTTGGCTTGATGAATAAGGGCAGGTACCACAAAAGAAAACATACTGATACTCTCCAACTTGCTGTTATGGTGTTACAACTGGGAATGGAATCTCTGACCATCACTTAGTGATGGCCAAGATAAGGCTGCAAAGAAATTGGGTGAAGAGATGAAGGGGACGACAGGAGGAAACAGCTCCTGTGAGAAGAGTGGAGAAGTTGCAAAATAGTGAGAAAATGGCAGAGTATAAGAGCATAGTGGAAGAAAGATTGGAAAGGTATGAGTTAGAGCAGATGGAAGGGGTGGAAGATGTAAGATATTCATCCAAGAGATAGGTGCAGCATGTGAGGTGGTTTGTTGAGTGAGGAGGAGATGCAGGGGTGTGCAAGGGACAGCATGGTGGAATGATGAGGTGAAACGAGCTGTGGAACAAAAGAAGAAGGCATGTAGTGAATGGTTAACAAGTAGAGGTAGGGGAGAAGATGAGAGAGAGAAGAGAGAGGTATATGTGAGCAGGAGAAGGGAGGTGAAGATATTGGTGAAGGAGAGTTAGAAGAAAGTGGATGAAGAGTTTGGGAGGAATCTGAGTGCAAAATGGAGGGAGAGTAAGAAATCGTTTTGGAAGGCGGTAAAGAAAGTAAGACAGTGTGAAAGGGGAAATAGTAGAGGAGTGAAAGATGGGAATAATAGATTGTTGGTGGAGAAGAGAGAGAAATTGAGGAGATGGAAGGAGCACTTTGAGGATTTTTTGAATGTAGATAGTGAGAGCAATGCTAGTATAAGTGGTTGGGGAATGGCTGGGAGAAGAAGAGATGAGAGGAGGGAGGAAGAGATCAGTACGGCTGAAGTAGTGGAAATGATGAAGAAGATCAAGATGGGAAAGGCCCCAGGAATTGATGGAGCATGTTGTGAAATACTGAGGTATGGGGGTGAGATTGTTGTGGAGTGGATGTGGAGTTGTGTAGATTGGCTTCGGAAGAGGGAAGGGTTCCAGAGGACAGGAAATCAGGTATAATTGTTCCTTTAGGTAAAGAAAAAGGGGAGAGAGAAATATGTGGTAACTATAGGGATTTTTGCCTTATTAGTGTGACTGGAAAAATATATGGTAGAATACTCAATGATAGGTTTAGGCATATTACAGAGGAGCTAGTTGGAGAAGAAAAAGGGGGATTTAGGAAGGGAAAAGGGTGTGTAGATCAGATATTCGTTCTAAGATGTTTAGTGGAGAAGTATCTAGAGAAGGGAAAGGAAGTGTATGCTGCCTTCATGGACTTGGAGAAAGCTTATGACAGAATAGATAGGCAAGGTATGTGGAAGGTATTAAGAATATATGGAGTGGAGGGGAAATTGTTGAGTGCTGTGAAGAGTATGTACGAGGGTGCTAGGGCTACGGTGCGAGCGGATGGTGAGCTGAGTGAGTTCTTTGATCTAAATGTAGGACTGAAACAGGGATGTGTGATGTCTCCATGGCTGTTTAATATATACGTGGATGGGATTGTAAAGGAGGTGCAGGGTAGGGCAGTGGATGTGGGGGTGGCTCTAATGAATGAGGGTGAGATGTGGAAGTTTCCGGTGTTGCTGTTTGCTGATGATTCAGTATTGTTGAGTGAAGATGAATGGGAGTTGCAGTGTTTGATGAATGATTTTGGGACATTGTGTAGGAAGAGGAAGCTGAAAGTTAATGTAAACAAGAGTAAAGTTATGGTGTTTGTGAGGAATGAAGTCACAGTGTGTGTAGTGAGGTTGGATGGTGAGGATATGGAGAATGTGAGTGCATTCAAGTACTTGGGTAGTGTGATGAGTAAGGATGGAACTTTGGGGGATGAAGTGCGTGAAAGGGTACAGCAGGGAAGGAAGGTTGTTGGTTCACTGAAAGCAGTGATGAGAAATAGGGAGGTGAGTATGGAAGTTAAGAAGTCACTGCATGATAGTATTGTGATCCCTACCTTGATGTATGGAAGTGAGGCATGGACCTTGCAAGAGGGGAACAAGTCAAGAGTAAGAGCAGTGGAAATGAGTTACTTGAGAGGAGCATGTGGAGTGACATGGAAGGGCAGGTTGATGAATGAAGAAATGAAGGAATGTTGTGGGGTGGATGTGGATGTGATTGAGAAAATTAGGAGAAATACACTGAGGTGGTTTGAAGATGCGGAGAGAATGGAGAATGAAAGACTGACTAAGAGCATGTATGTAGATGAAGTGGAAGGAGGGAGAGGGAGGTGGAGACTGAGGATGAGGTGGAGGGATGGAGTTGAGAAGCATATGAGAGAGGGGGGAGTGACTTGGGGGGAGGGCAGTCAAACAGTGGGTGACAGAGTGACCTGGAGGTGTTTTGTCTGCGGCCACCCTTTGCGGGATTAGGGTGTCGGACTGTGGATAGATAGATAGACATTGGTGAGCACAAGGAGACTGAAGCCTAGTGACGTCACCTCTCCCGTCCAGTGCATGGTCCCATTGACTGTGACACCTCACAACTTCCCAGAATAATGGACCCCCTCCCCCAAAAAAACATCAGATTTCATGCACATCTGTAGAAACAAACTGTACTAATGTAAGTTTTATGTACTAAACTACAGTGATTCCCCTTTTTTACTAAATATTTTGAGTATCTGTCATACTAAAGGTGATTAGTACTAATGAAATGTGTATTAGACTTGAGGCTACTGTATATGCCTGTGGGGCAGAGTTAGGATTCAGTGGGCTTGAAAGGTGAGTGAGAGTGTGACCCACTTAACCTGTGGTTTGAGCAATTACATTTTTTTATCCCACCCTATGGTGCACAAAAAACGAAGGGAAAATTTTTTTTTTTTTATTTAGTTTTTGTTTATTGTAAACTTGAAGATAAACATCCAGGGCATCATCTGGTGAAAAAAAACAAATAATAATCTCTCCATCTTTGTGTAGGGCCATGTGTAAGATTACATACGACAGTAGTGAAAAAAATGAAAAAAAAAAATCTAAATTTTTTATTTTTATTTTTTGTTTATTATAAACTTGAAGATAAACATCCAGAGCATCATCTGGTGAAAAGAAAAAAATCTCTCTCTCTCTGTCTTTGCGTGGCGCCATGCGTAAGTTTGCGTGGGGGTCAAGTTGTTTACGGTGATGCACGGCCAGCACAGCCAGGACTGTGGCTCACGACGTGACGCTACCCAGCCTGAGCTGTGGCTCGCAATCCACAGGTTAAATGGGCAGTCTGTTGGTTACATTCTTCTATCAGATTTTTTTTTTTTTT
This sequence comes from Coenobita brevimanus, assembly GCF_032717465.1. Lineage (NCBI taxonomy): Eukaryota > Metazoa > Arthropoda > Malacostraca > Decapoda > Coenobitidae > Coenobita > Coenobita brevimanus. Next base: position 62,641,201 of record NC_137054.1, read on the forward strand.
TTTCCCTCACTGATCCCTACATCATCCCATCCTTAGATTGGAAAAGAATCCTCGATGATGATGATGGTGATGGTGGTGGTTTTTGTATGCATAACTAAGCCTTTTAGATGTGAATTGTAGTGAAAAATAAAAATCTTGTAATGGGAGTGGCTAATGGAGATACGTGAAGAATTGTAATCCACAAAATAGTCCTCACCAACCACCCTCTTGCCACATAGCAAACCTAGGCACGTGGAACATGGTGTCATGTTTGTATGTATACAGTATGTATAACATACTGGATCTTTGGTATTATTTTACAAGTGAACAATATGCAGCTTAGGAATTTTAGCACCATTTACGTATAGTATAGTCCCTAAGGATCATAATGAACCCCCATAACCCCATTCGGAAATTGATATTTTCAGAGATAATGAATTTAATTTAAAATTCCTAAAAAACCTACCTTGGAACTTCACTCAGCCACTCTGGGTTAAAATGCATGCGTTCATACGTGTGTTTCTCTTTCCTTCTACTGCACATTGCGTCCCGTAGGTCTGTATCACCCACTCATAGGCCTGCTTTAGGTCACGTGATGGTATTCTACCAATGAATTTGAACGGCGGTCTTTGATTCCTTGTGGATGGAAAAATTCAAATCCTTCTCGGTATGGCCTGTGAAGAAGAAAGACGTTCTGTGTGTCCCGGGTGTGATATTCATTATTTACAAGTGATTAATAGTGTCCACTCGGAATCTGAGGAGACTACTGAGTTTCTTAGAAAACACAGTGTAATACCTTCAGAAGTTTATTGCCCAGACTGTCAGGAACCGTGTAAATTTAGAAAAGACAGACATCAGTAGTACTGTGGTCGGGACAAAAAGTACGTAAAAACTTAGAGACAGGTACAGTGTAGTTTTTGTGTCAGACTACAAAGGAACTTTTTTGGACAACACACACCTTTTGGCTCAGCAAATTATATTGTTTATAAACCACTAGATTCAAAGGTTCTGGAATCACGACGTTATTGCCAGATGACCCTCGTTCTGGACAATCATATCTCTAGGGTAAGCATTCACCTAGGATAGGTTAGGTATGTTTGGTTAGGTTTGGTTAGGTTTAGTGTGTTGGGTAAAGTTGTTATGTATTCCCCTAGGATAGGTTAGGTGTGTTGGATTAGGCTTGGTTAGGTTTAGTGTGTTTGGTGAGGTTACATTAACGTATTCTCCTAGGATAGGTTAGGTATGTTGGGGTAGGCTTGGTTAGGTTTAGTGTGCTAGGTGAGGTTATGTTACGTACTCCCTTAGGATAGGTTAGGTATGTTAGGTTAGGTTTGGTTAGTTTTATTGTGTTCGATGGGGTTATGTTAGGTCTTTGGTTTGCTCTGTTCGGTTACGTTAACGGGTGGTGCAGTATATTTTTCTAGTGGCTTTTGATGCAAGTTCAGTTGTATTTTTATTTCATTTTATTTGGAAAATGCATAATTTCACCTACTTGTCCAATCAAAGTTCATGATTGGAAAAGAAAGAAAATGAGGCATTTCCAACAAAAATGAAGATCAGAAACATTCAAATCGCACCAAAAACTGCCAGAAAAATATATTGCACTACCTGGAGGGTGTATTGTCCACTTGTAAAAATTTACCAGATTTTTGCCTAAGTTAATGTCTACATTGAAGTTGCTAACGATCATTTAAGTACCGTACTGTAATTTAATGAAACTTCCTTAATGCATCTGGCAATAGGTGTCATAGAAAAGTACTGATAACCCTAGACATAATCCAGTAATACATTATGTGAGTTGTAATTTAATCACTGTATCTTCTTATCTGTAACTAAGTTTCTTTGACAAGAAGTGAAAAATTTTTTTTTGTGATAGAAGTTGCTGGTGGGAAATTATGTAGTTAACCCATGTTTGTTTGTTTTTCTGTTTGTCTGTTTGTTTGTCCGTTAACAGGATTACTCAGAAAGATATGAACAGATTTTGATGAAATTTTGTGGAAGACTGGGCCATGGCCCAAGAAAGAAACTAAATTTTGGGCTGGATCCAGATCCGGATCATCGTGCACAGTATCTCCAAAAGTTCTCAATGAATTTCAATGAAATTTTGTGGAAAGGTGTGCCATGGACCAAGAAAGAATTTATTATATTTTGGGGCGGATCTAGATCAGGATCAGGATCCTGTATCCACAGATCCGGATCCGGGCTTACTCCAAAAATTATGAATGGGTTTTGATGAAATTTTGTGGAAGGGTGGGCCATGGGCCAAGGAATAAATTATTAAATTTTGAGGCGGATCCGGATCCCGAGTATCTCGCACATTATCTCGAAAAGTTCTCAATGAATATCGATGAAATTTTGTGGGAAGGTGAGCCATGGACCAAGAAAGAATTGATTAAATTTTGGGGTGGATCTGGATCTGGATCCGCATATCCACGGATCCGCATCCATTTCAATGGCAGTGGGAGTGGTGAAGGTATGCGCTCTCTGAGCACTTTCAAGTCTTGTTTTGTGATGTGATGAGATCTGCCGTGGTTTCCATGGGAAGATAGTGTAGGCAGTTTGAAATAATCAGGCTGAGTGATGTGTGTCTGTGTCAGCTGATCCCCTCAATTGTTATACCTTTGCACTCGTGTTTGTACCCAAAAGTAAAATAGATTAGATATTATTGTAGGTGTGCACTCACTATTCCAATGGTGCTGTATCTCCCCTGCTATCTTGGAAGATGATGTATGAGTATCATATGCTTGTTTAGTTTTCATTGGTGTGGTAGATGGAGTTTGTATATCCATACTAGTACTGTACATGATTTGACATTCATATGTCCATGCCAACTGAACAGGATGCTGGTGTGAGTGGGTGCGAGCGTCATGGCCGTACAATGCGTTTACCTTCCATACCAGAACGTACTATCAAGTTCCAGCGAGTTGAAGTACAACCTGGGGAGGAGCCATTACCACTCAGTAAGTCACCTGTACACTTCAGTCCTGTAAGTTTTGTGCAGAAAATTTAGTTTACTTCAGTTTAGAGCTATTTATTAAACAGCATATAAGTTCAGTGGTTAAAAGTTGCAATTTTTGTGTTCACCATCTGATGCTGCAAAACAGTTTTAGTTACCATATTTAGGAGTGTACATTGTGATAAGGTGTATTAGATGACTTGATTTTCTGTGTTAGAATTAAGTTTTAAAAATATGCCTGGTACTTACTCATTGATAGGGTTAGGCATATGACAGAGGAGCTAGTTGGAGGGGGATTTAGGAAGGGAAAAGGGTGTGTAGATCAGATATTTGTTCTAAGATGTTTAGTGGAGAAGTATCTAGAGAAGGGAAGGAAAGTGTATGCTGCCTTCATGGACTTGGAGAAAGCTTATGACAGAATAGATAGGCAAGGTATGTGGAAGGTATTAAGAATATATGGAGTGGAGGGGAAATTGTTGAGCGCTGTGAGGAGTATGTATGAGGGAGCTAGGGCTGCGGTGCGAGTGGATGGTGAGCTGAGTGAGTTCTTTGATCTCAGTGTGGGACTGAAACAGGGTTGTGTGATGTCTCCATGGCTGTTTAATACATACATGGATGGGGTTGTAAAGGAGGTGCAAGGTAGGGCAGTGGATGTGGGGGTGGCTCTAATGAATGAGGGTGAGATGTAGAAGATTCCGGTGTTGCTGTTTGCTGATGATACAGTATTGTTGAGTGAAGATGAATGGGAGTTGCAGTGTTTGGTAAATGAATTTGGGACAGTGTGGAGGAGGAGGAATCTGAAAGTTAATGTAAACAAAAGTAAAGTTATGGTGTTTGAGAGGAATGAAGTCACAGTGTGTGTAGTGAGGTTGGATGGTGAGGATATGGAGAATGTGAGTGCATTCAAGTACTTGGGTAGTGTGATGAGTAAGGATGGAACTTTGGGGGATGAAGTGCGTGAAAGGGTACAGCAGGGAAGGAAGGTTGTTGGTACACTGAAAGCAGTGATGAGAAATAGGGAGGTGAGTATGAAAGTTAAGAAGTCACTGCATGATAGTATTGTGATCCCTACCCTGACGTATGGAAGCGAGGCGTGGACCTTGCAAGAGGGGAACAAGTCAAGAGTGAGAGCAGTGGAAATGAGTTACTTGAGAGGAGCATCTGAAGTGATGTGGAGGGACAGGTTGATGAATGAAGAAGTGAAGGAACGTTGTGGGGTGGATGTGGATGTGGTTGAGAAGATTAGGAGAAATACACTGAGGTGGTTTGGGCATGTGAAGAGAATGGAGAATGAAAGACTGACTAAGAGGGTGTATGTAGGTGAGGTGGAAGGAGGGAGAGGGAGGGGTAGACCGAGGATGAGGTGGAGGGATGGAGTTGAGAGGTATATGAGAGAGGGGGGGATAAGTTGGGGGGAGGGTAGTCAAATCGTGGGTGACAGAGCGACTTGGAGGCGTTTTTCCACCCTTTGCGGGATTAGGGCATCGGGCTATAGATAGATAGATAGACTTTCTGTGTAAGAGAGTTTTACAGTGCATGTTGATACTGGAGCAGTAGCAACAGCATGTTTTTACAACAGCAGTAGCAACAGCAGTATGTTTATTCATAGGTATTCATTGTTATCATGGATCCATCATTGACAAGAACGGTGTAATATGAGTATATTTGTGTACAGTATGACTAACAGATCCATAAAACTTTACATTTTATTTCCAGTTTTGAATAGTCAAGTTGTATACTTTCAGTAGTGCACCTTTGTATAAGAATAATTGACAGAGAAAAAAAAAAGTAGTGGAATACTGTTTATATAGCAGACATGACAATAACATGTCATATGCCAACTGTGACAAAAGTAATACTGACAAAGCGGAGGCAGACTCGCAGTCCTGCACTTCGATACATAACTAATCAATATATTAGTAACCCTGAAAATGTGTAGGTTATCCTTGGTTCTTACATACCTGCTTACAGTGTAATCCCAGTTATCCGGTTACCAGGCAACTAGAATTATCAGACAAACGGGAAAATTCTCGGACTGTCAAGTATATAAATAATATAGGTGTGTGCCACTTTCATTGGCCACCCCAGCACGGGTTAGTCACGTAAGACTGGGTGAAGTCAGGGGATGTGAAGTGAAGGCATTTCCGGTCAAGGTCGTTTCCTAGTTAATCCCCTTCCAGCCCTCCTCCCCCCCTTCCCCCTCCTCTTGTTTAGTCACCCTACATACGTCCACAAATCACCAGTCAGCTTTCCACCGTCAGTCAGTAAACAAGCACTCTCGCTGTTGTGTTGTGTTGTCCCAATTCGTGATTTGTACTCCGAATCCTAAAGTGCAAACAAATCTTAACACATTGTGGTCACTTTGAAACAAAAGCTGTACAGATGCAACAGTCTTGAAAATAGTGAACATTATAAGACTGATAACAGAATTTAACGTAGGAAACGCCACGAGTTATGATACAAAATCCCAGGGACCCAAGCTATTTTGTGTGTGTGTGTGTGTGTGTGTGAAGCAAGATGAATAATTCCACTGAAAAAAAGGTGTATTCTTCATTGGCTGAAAATGTGTAGTACCAGTGCAGTTTTCTACCCAACCAACCAACTCTGACCACCCACAAGCTTTCAGCATCGTATATAACATACCTTGGCAAGTCCATTCTGTTAAATAGTATTCATTTTATTCATAAAAACATGGAAAAATAAACTATAGGACTAAATCATGAGCATTTATTGGTGGACTGGCGGTGGCTCAATCGGTAGAGAGTTGTCCTGCAGTCCTGATGGACCCGGGTCCAAATCCCGCTGAGGCAGGGAACAGTTTTAAGGATTTGAATTTCATAAAATCAGACTTTACTGACCTACCAGAAAGCCCACCGACATGATTTAAAAATACCTCCGCTAATACCAATGCACCAGTCCTGTATGAGACAGTCCTAGCATGTATTCAGTATGGCCAATGGGTGTTAGCGCCAAAGTGGTGACATGTAGAGGTGTGCGGTACGTAGGAGGACTACTGGGCCTTGAGAGCAGGCTGTGAAGCCTATGCCCAGAGTCGGTCACATTAAAAAAAAAAAAAAAAAAAAAAAAAAAAAAAGGAACTGATGATTTGGGAAGAAGTGTTCTGGAGTAGAGTTATCACGAGTTCACAACACTCACTGACTGCTATCACTTCACTCATCACTCGCCACTCAGCTGTTTTGCAAGTACTACTGTAAATATGTAGGGATTGCGGGTACAGCAATTTCGTCAAAGAAAAAAAAAAGTTCAATTCTGTTAGCAAGAGTTTATCTTTTCTGCCACTGCAAATATACATTCTAAATTGTGTCATCTTAGAACGCATTTGCATTGTCTTCAAGTGTGTTCTAAGATGCCATCTTCGAACGCAATATGCATTGGCATCAAATGCATTTCAAAATGATATCATCTTAGAATGCATTTGCATTGGCATTGTCATCAAATGTGTTCCAAATTTGTCATCTTAGAACACATCTGCATTGTCATCAGATGCATTCTCAGGTGATGTCGTCTTAAATCATATTTGCATTGGCATCAAATATGTTTTAAGATTGTCATCTTAGAACCCATTTGCAGTCATCAAATGTGTTCTAAGATGATGTCATCTTAGAATGTATTTGCAGTGTCATCAGATGTTTTAAGATGATGTCATATTAGAATGCATAAGCATCGGCATTGCCGTCAAATGCGTTCTAAGATTATGTCAACGTAGAACACATTTGCATTGGCAGAGAAGAAAAACTAGCTGTTAGAAATGAAGCATTTATTTTAGCCTGTTTGACAAAATTACTGTGCTTCCAGTTTCTTTGTATATACTGTATTATCTGGAAACAGCTGAGTGGTGAGTTAGGGATGGTGACGGCAGTCAAGTGAGAAATAAATGGTTAGGCTTAAGCCATGGCACGTGTACACAACTGTGAGCAAGGGAGTCGTATAACTATACTATAGAGCACTTCTTTCCAAATCATCTGTTCACCACTAAATGATCAGTGTTTATTACTTTAGTTAATTTTTCTGTTTGATGAATAAAATACTGTAATGAATGATATTTAAAACAGACTTACCGTGTGCAGTCTGCATTACCGCAAGACACTGCAACCAAGTATGTTGTGTCAGTTGGGTGTGTTTTAGGTTATTTCAATAGAAAGGTGTTAGTGTGGCCCTGGATACGAATGGTATTGTATAAACTGCAATGATATAGTCTGTGTATGAGTTTATACAATAATGTCAGATACCCGTGAAAAATCAGTAACCGGGAAGGTAAATTCTCCAAGCTTCTTGGTTAACTGGGATTGTACTGTACATCATTTAATCCTGTGTTGTTCCATGAGGAGTGTAGTACAGGTACTCTGGTGCTAGGCAAGTTGATCCTGACATTGAAGATGAGTGACCAGCCTTACTCATCCCTGAGTGGCATTACGTGACCAGTAAATCCCAACCACCCTTTGGATATAAACCTACACAGTCTCAGTCCAGCTGGAGTTCCTTAATTACCCACTAAACCACTAGGCACCTTGGTTTGGTTATATGGTTACCACCCAGTGTAGTAATTGGTTTCCTGGTGTACAAGAAACCATTTGGCTTGTCAACCAGTGTACAATCACCCGTAGACAGAAGGAAGAGGAAAGAAAGAAGAAAAGAAAGAAGAGGAAGGCAGGAAAGAAGAAAGGAAGAAAGGAAAGGGTAATCACTGGAGAGCAGCACTACAGTACATTGAGTGAGTGGATGGTTTGCTTCTTAATAGTGCAATATATTACTTACCTGCAGTCATTATATACTGTATATTAAGCTTACCGGACATCAGCTTTAGTATGAAATGTATCAGGCAACACTATGATAGATAAACATTAGATGATGGTGACAGTGTACAGCACACTGCAGGACTTAAAGGTTCACATAGTGTTTCAGAGCTTATGACAACCCCTAGGTTTTGAGAGTAGAAATTTAACCTTCCGTTTTCACCATGCGCTTCATTGCCTCCCCAAATACGAGTATCTTTCCATCCTCTGCATTTCTTGTACCATATGTGCATCCCTGCACACCTGTTCATATTGTTGATCTGCTGCACACCCATGACCATTTAAATCCCCATGCAAAACTATAATCTCATCATCCTCCATATCACCAACCACAGAAATCAAGTCATTCCAAAATCATTGTTATCATCATCCAAGCCTACCTGTAGAACATATATTGATATAACTATCACCATGAATTTACCAACCACTGTTTTCACTTCTATAATCCTGTCACTTACTCTCATTACATTCATGACACATTCCACCCATTTTCACCTTGACCAGCATGCCCACACCTCTCACTTTCTGCCATCAAAATGCATCATCAGCAAACAAGCAAGTTACAAGACTTCATTAATCCCTAAACTGCAACGTTCCATTTAAAAGGTCAGAGCAACAGGCTTCAACGTTCCTTTTAAAATCTACGAATTGATTTCAAAAGTTGCCCCCTGTATTTTGGCGTTGAGTAGTTTATATATTCATCTGCCCATGTATGGGGTTGTCATTTCATCCTTTTAGCATCATCCACACTGCATCATGCAACCACATGAGCCCAGTTTGCTTCAGGAAGTTGTGGCATCTCCAGGTGGCCCGTCTCGTTCTCCCCACCCCTCGGCATTGCTTGGTGTTGCCAAGTAAAGAGGTGCTAGAGGTCGTATTCCACAGAAAAGGAAACATGCTCCCATTAGTGACAGCGATTCTAGTGATTCTAGTGTGGAATATGCTGTAGAATCTTAGAAAAAACAAGCCAGCACACCACACTACAAGTGATGCCAACCCACCTATGTTACACTGTCAAAATTTCCTGGGCTTTTATTTGGACCTGATGAAAGTGACCGAGAATATAGTGAACTTAGTGAGGATGATACTGACAAAGATGTGAGTGAGGGAAATGAAGATTTGGCATGGAATCTTCCTAGTGCAGGGGAGGAAAGCGAGACAGAGGGAGGTAGCACAGCCATGACTCACACTCACGAGACAACACTCGCTCCCTCGCACCACCACACACAACCCCAAACCACCACAACCTCATCTTCCTCTATATGTAGACAGCCAAGACAAACTAAATGATGGTTGTACCAGGAAGCACCAGCATCATCATCATCGCCCGAGCCAACACCAGGATCTTACGAGGAAGATTAACCACCACCACCCAGCTCACCCACTGCCGCCCCACGACCATCACCACCACCACTTGTTGCTGCCACTTCACCCACATTTCCGTGGACTGAGGGAAGTGATTTTGTGCCTGTTTTGCCTCAGTTTGATGTAAGCACCGCTGAGGTTATCAACGAGTGGCTACACTCTCTAGATGCCCTAGAGGTTGATTATTTTGAAGCATTTTATAAGTGATGATGTGACCAACCTAATTTGTGAACAGACAGATCTTTATTACAAGATTTTGATGCAGCACCATGTTTTCAGCCCCAGGTCACGTGTAAACAGGTGGACAGATGTTGTGAAGGCAGAACTAATGTTGTTCTTGGCATTGCTTATGCTGATACCACGCTGTAAAAAACAAGCGCTGAATGACTACTGGCGAAATGATGCCCTCACACCTACCCCTGTCTTCGGCAAATATAAGCCACGCAATCAGTTCTTGGTGCTGCCAAGATTCTTGCACTTCGTCAACAACAGGCATCCCTTCAAGACAGACCGTCTCTGGAAAACTTTGCCCCTTTTCAGAAAATTGTTATCGACAAATCCCTTGTACTGTTTAGAGGGCAACTTGTCTTCAAACAGTACATTCCATCTAAGTGGCACCACTTTGAGATAAAGTTATTTGTGATGTGTGACTGTCACACAGGGTATGTCCTGGACATGCTAATCTACACGGCCACAGACATTGACGCACCACACAGTGATCTTTTTGAGGTGTCAGGAGTAGCCGTCAAGAAGATGATGGACAGGTACCTCAGCCAAGGACATATCCTTTATACCGATAACTGGTATATGAGCCTTCCTTGGCACAATTCCAGCTCTCAAACGGCACTGGCTCCTGTGAACAGTTCGCAGGAACCATAAGTTTATGCCATGGTTCACACATGATGCACGACGAGGAAGTCTACAGCTCTTGAAGTCGAACAACATTCTGGCAGTTGTGTGGCATGACAACAGAGATGTCACTGTTTTGACCACTGTACACTAGGGGAAAATGGTCAACAGTGACAAAGTGGACTACTATACTGGCAAGAAAATTAAGAAGCCTGATGCAGTCCTGGATTACAACCTGAACATGAACTTGGTTGACAAGTGTGGTATGCAATTGTGTAATGTGGAGTGCATCAGGAAGTCAGTACGGTGGTACATCAAGCTCTTCCTGCACCTGATTGTTGTCATTCTTCTGAATGCATACAACTCATACCTTTTTCATTCCCAGAAGAAACTGAAGTTTTGGGAATTCTCCTATAATGTGGTGTTTCAGCTGCTGGGAAAGTATGGGACTCTGCAGGCTTTTGAAAGAGGACAGAGTTATGCTGTTCTGCCTGATAGACTGACTGCCCTACTACCTGGCATCGATAACAGCAGCAGAAGCAGTGAAAAGGCAACAGATTTTATGCCATTCTGCATTCACACAACCAGGCATGAGCAAGTGAGACAAAAAGTGATGACATGGTGCAAAGTGTCAGGTTGACTTGTGTGTAGGGGACTGCCACCTTGACTCTAACACACTCGTCTACTTCTAACCCTTCTAGAAAAGTGACTGAACAAATGTTAATAAGTGATAGAAAATAAGTTTAAATTACTAAAATATAAGAAAAATGAAAGTGTCTGATGTAAGCTATTTAAATATCTTTCATTGAGTTTAACATTATTTACTGTTACTGAGTAGTTTTTCACGGTTTAGTATCACATTATTTTATTTTATGTTTGCATAATAATGATTTTAAAGTGCTAAGTGAACCATTTAAGATAATGCAAAGAAGGTGATGTGTACTGTATAGTGGTACATGGTCGGGAAATTAAATGTGGTGAGCGGTGGCATGGGTAGTGGTGGGTGATGGACAGCTACAGCAATGTAAAAAAACACCGAAAATGGCATTGCTTCCACCTCTCTCTACGGCAGCGTAGGAACGTCCAACCATTCACTGATGTGCCCATAGGTAAGAAGAAAGGTTTCACTTGTGCATGTTTTATTATATTTATCATGTGGAATAATGTGAAAATTATTGCATTAAAATGGGTAATTTTTGTGTTGATTGCCACACCAGGGGTATCGCTCTCACAAAGTAGCTTCAGCCAAGGGGTTAAATGCCATTTAGCGTCAGTTTTGCTCTTATACCCACTGTCCTCACTTTCATTTCATTGACTACTACATCCCCATATTCAGTTAACAGCCAAGGTGACATAACACATCCCTGACTTACATCTGTCCCACCTTTACGCATGTGGTACTACCCTCTTACAAGGATTTAGTGCCTTCAGCAGAGTTCTTGTTTCACCATGTAGGCCTATCACATTCCATAGTTCTTCCCAATCCACTCTAATATAAGCCTTCTCCAAGTCCATAAATGCAGCACACAGCCTCCTATTCTTTGCAGTGTACTTTTCTATTAAAGACCACTTTTTTTTTTTTTTTTTTTTTTTTTTTTTTTTTTGCAATGGCTTCAGGGCTTATTCCAAAGTCCCAGTAGTCCTCCTTGGGGCCCAGTAGTCCTCCTACATCTCCACATGTCACCACTTCAGGCTAACACCCACCATCCTTATTCAATACATGCTAGGGGTGTCTCATACAGGACTGGTGTACTGGTATTAGTGGGGGTACCTTTATGAAATGTCGGTGGGTCATGTGATAGATCAGAAAAGTCTGCTTTTAATGCAATTCAAATCCTTAAACTGTTCCCTGCCCCAGCTGGGATTCGAACCTGGGTCCATTAGGACTACAGGCCGCCTGTCCACCGATTCTGCCATGGCCTTCCCCTAAATATCTGGTCTATGCATCCCTTACCCTTTCTGAAACCACCCTGTTTTTCACCTTTATTATCATTTGTTGTGCAGTGCACCCTCTTGGTAAGCACCTTATACCATACACCATTCATGGTATCCTCAGTAATCTGATCCATCTGTGATTCTTGCACTCTTTCTTAACTCTTTTTCCTTTATGTAATGGAGCTGTTACTGCCCTTTCTCCAGTCTTCTGGTACTTTATCCCATGCCAGTCTACACATACTGTGCACTATGCTGACAGTCTCATCACCACCATACTTCAGCATTTCTCCACTAATACCATCTACTTCTGGTGCCTTGAGTAGCTTCAGCTTCTTAATTACTGTATTTCCCCTTTGTTAATTGGTCCCTGTTCCTCTAGTCTGCCATGTCCCTTATCCATGCCCCAACAAGTAACAGCAGCATCTCTCGTTTTTGCCAATGCCAGAGAGCTACAATATTCTCCCTGTCTCTGAACTATATTATCCTTATCTTTTAGCACCCAGCCATCATTACACTGAAGTTTATCCCTTACCTCCCTTCACCTTCCTCTGGCTTTCTTAACTGTCTCATAGTACATCTTTTATATTCTTTTACTGGTCACTTACCTTTCTTCTATACTCATCATCCACACATTGTCTTTTATCATCTGTGAAACTCAGTTTTAATCTCCTGTACAGTAAAACCACTCTCTCAAAGTTCTTTGACCTGAACTTTTGCAAAATCGACTGCCTTGACCCTCCCAAACAGCCTGCGGTATAAATTAAATGAAGGGTCAGTTTAGCAAGGAGACACAAAGGCTGACCAAGCGACCACACTTTTCTGCACTCTCTTTTCCTTTATGCGGTGGAACTCTTATAGATTTTTTCCATTCCTCTTAAACTTTCCCTATCTCCCATGCCAGTCTGCACTCATTGTGCATTACAGTGCCTCACCACCACGTTACTTTAACATTTCTCATTAATGCCATCCACTCCTGGTACCAAAACTATCTTCAGCTTACTAAATGCTGTAAAGATTCATCTTAGCAAATTGGTTCCTGTTCCAGTGGTCTGCAACCTCCCTTACCCATGGCTCAACAAATAACAACTTCTCTCTTATCTGTCACTACCAGAAAGCTGAGATATTCTTTGCATTTCTTAATTACAGTAATTCCTTGGTTATCACATATATGAGGAGCTACCCAAAAGTTCCCAAAGTTGACTAAAGAATGAAAAAAACTTACGTCAAGTCCTAATCACCACTCTCCCGGTCAAAGTAGTCTCTTTGGGCATGCAGACTTTGATCCAAGTGCTACTCCCATGATTGGAATGTGTTCCGGAAGTTCTTGAGCTTCAGCTTGTTTAGAACCCACTGTGATTCCTCTTGGATCTCCTCATTGGTGTCGGATCTGAGCCCTTGCAGCTAGATTTTCCTTTTCAGACAGAAAAAAAAAATCACAGGGGGGCCAAATCTTGTGAATACAGGGGTCCTCCATGTTTTTATGCCCAAAACTGCAGAACAACAAGGGCTGTGTGCACGGATGCATTGTCCTGGTGAAGCATCCATTTCTTGTGTGTGCCACATGTCTGGATGTTTTTGCCACACCTCCTTCCAGAGCCATCTCAAAACGTCACAGTAGAACTTTGCATTGACAGTATGTCCTTGAGGAATGAATTCCTTATGAACAGTACCCTCCATGTCAAAGAAAGTGATGAGCATTAACTTCACATTGCTCTTGCCCTGACCTGCCTTCTTTGGTTAGGGTGAATCTGGGCTCTTCCACTGCGATGATTGTTGTTTGGTTTCCGGGTACACAGAAAGCTATCTTTCATCATCAGTAAAGACACTTGAGAGGAAGTTAGTGTCATTTCTGGCCATTCCTTGAGCTCCATGCGGACCTCCACACAATGCTGCTTTTGCTCATCAGTTAGGAGCCTTGAGACAAGCTTGGCAGTGATATGTTTCATGTCAAGGTCACCAGAAAAAATTGTGTTGGCAGGTTCCATATGATAGGCCAACAGTGTAACAAACGTCATGGATTTCCTTCTAAGATCTTTGAGGATGGATGCACAAACTTTGTCCACACTGTCAGAAGTTGAACTGGTGGAAGGGTGACCAGAGCGTGCATCATCACCTGTTGACATTCGTCCATTTTTAAAATGCTTAAACCAGTTGTAGGTTTGTTTAACCCCCAAAGCATTGTCACCAAATGCTTTTTTAAACATTTTATGAATTTCTGCTGCATTCTTTGCAAGTGTCACACAAAACTTCATGCACATATGTTGCTGTTTCATATCCTCCATTTTTGAGATCACAAAATTCACAAACTAACCCAAACACAATGATAAAAGCACACATGCAGCAAATGCATCCACCCTCCACAACGCCACTTTGAAGACTAACAAACATAGGGTGTGTGCACTGTCATCTAGCATCCACACACCATACAATAAGTGGTTTCTGCCTTGCTTTAAAATTTCCATGACTTTTGGGTAGCACCTTGTAATTGGTACTGAACTTAGTGTGTGATTACGAAATTGCTCAATAACGAAAGCACAGGACCTATGGGATTTATCCTAATTTTTACCAGTCATCCCAATAATAAACCCAAATTTTCCCTTTTGCAACAGTTTGTACCCACTAAATACATACATACAGTAAAACCTCACTACAGCGGATAAATTGGGGCGCATACCATTCCGAAAAAAGCAAAAGTCCTATAAAAACAACATCTGGACTTCCACCTGCTAACCCGGACTTTTTCCGATATACATATCGAAGCAATTTTTCCCAAAGATACTGAAGAAAAGCCAGAGATGTGTTCCAGGCCCAAACCCAAACTCTCATATGCTGTACCTTACTCAATCAACAGAGACTGACAAAGACACATCAAAGGTAATATTATTATCCCCATAAACACTATTGCTAAAAATGAGACAGCAAACATCACATGCAGGTAGGTGAGGTGGTGGGAGGGTAACTGACAGGCTACAGCCAGGCAGGCGGTAGCGAGCTACGTGGGGGCGGGGGAGGGCTGGGGGACAGGAGGAAGACAAGCATGGGTGGGGGAGGGGGAGGGTTACGAACAGGAGTGGGGGAGGGCAGGGAGGGAGACAAATGGAAATGAGGAAGGGCAGGGAGGGAAATAAGTGTGGTTGAGGGAGGGTGGGGGAAAGGGAAGGGCAGGGGGGATGAACAGGAGTGAGGAAGGGTGAGAGGACATGGAGGAAGGCAAGAAAGACAAACTGTCCAACTACCCTCTCCCCCCACCCTGTCTCACTTGTTCACTCACTCACTCTCACTCGCTCACTCACTCATTCTCTCTCTCTCTCTCTCTCTCTCTCTCTCTCTCACACACACACACACACACACACACATTATTAAGAGGAAAAGAAATAATAAGTTTAAATAAGACTGGTTCAAACAGAACAAAGAACTACGATGCATTGAACCAGCTGGGTTTGTTTATACTACAGCAACACGGGGAAAGTGTACATACTCTGTAAGTACATACTCTGTTCATTTAGTATTACAAAATGGATACATACTTCAGTAAAACAAATTTGGAAAAGAAAAGGGATAAAAGTAAAAAGCAAAATGATGATTTCTACCAAGAACTGGTTGAAGTGGAGACTCACAATAGACTGGTTGAACGTGTACACAAACTAGAAATGGCTTTCAAAAATGAAATTGATGAAATAAAGAAGTAAATGCACTTGCAAAAGGAAGAGATAGAAAAACTAGGAAGGGAGGCCAATAAGAAAGACACAACCATCAGTGAACTAACAGTGGAATTGAGTACGCTTAGGAAGAAAGTGAGTGAAATAGCAAGTACAGTATTCAATCACGAGAGTGTTATGGAAGAGTTAAAAAATGACACAGAGACAATTAGACAAGCAAGCAGTCTTATGGACCAGAGCAGTGATATTGAGGAGAAGATAACACAGGTGAATGAAGCTGTGCAAAGCTACAAAAATGATGTAGAAACCACGTATGCTGAAATGGTGAAAGCAAAGAAAGACTTAGAAACAAGGGTGGAGGAAAAAAGCATTAAAAAGAAAGTGAAAAGAATAATCCAAAACAATCCAAAGTTAGTCAGAGATTCAGTAGAAATAAATAAATAAATAGTAATCACTGGTATAGAAGAGGAAGAAATTAAAAACAAGATCACTAGAGACAAAAAGGAGATGGCAAATGTAATGAGCTTACTGAAAGAAGTATCAGAGGAAATCTGTAGTAAAGACATAGAGGAACACAAAAGGTTAGAGAAATACGAGAAAAGCAAGACAAGACCTCTAAAGGTGACTTTCCAGAGTGTAAACACTGTGGAAGAGATACTAAAAAATGCAAAGAATCTTATGGAAAAAGAGGAGTTCAAAAATGTATGGATAAAAGGATGCCTAACACAAGAGGAACTGGAATTACTGAAAGAGAAAAGGGAGGAAGCAAAAACAAAAAATGAGGGAAGATCAGAAGAGGAGAAGAAGAAATTTTTTTCCAAAGTAATAGGATTGCAGGTACGAAAGTGGTACACAAACAGGATGGAATAAAAAGGAGGAAGGTAGTAGAACCATGTCATGACAAGTATATAAACAAGATGATAAAGTTGATGTACTCAAATGTGGATGGAATGGTATCTAAATTACTAGAGATGAATGATTATGTCAGAGAAAATGAACCACAAATAATATGCCTAACTGAGACAAAATTAACACCAAAGATATCCAATGACATACTAAACTTAGAGGAGTACAATACAGTATATGGAGAAGAGACAGAAATTTAAAAAAAGAAGGAGGAATTATAATATTAACTAAGAAAAATCTAAAAGTCAAGGAAATAAACCTAGATACATTATACCATCACAAGTAGAACTGATTGCAGTAGAGATCGACACATCTGAAGGTAAAGTAATTAGCCAATTTGTACATGCCACCCAGATCAAACACATGGGAAAGAGACGAATATGAGGACCTGGCAGAGAGTACAATTCAGAGTATAAGATCATTGCTACATAAAATGGAAGAGAAATCGGAAAGAATTATACTAACTGGGGACTTCAATACAAATATAAATTGGAATACTCTAGATACAAATAGCCAAGAAAGCTGTTGGGACCAAAAGCTCCTGGATCTCGTACAAGAGTTTTTCTTAACGCAACATGTGAGGGAAACCACCAGAAAAAGAGGACTTGATGTACCTTCAGTGCTAGATCTAATATTTACTAGGCAAGAAAATGATATTGACAGTTTAATATATCACCCTCCACTTGGCAAAAGCTATCATGCAGTACTAAATTATAACTTCAGGATAGCATATGACATAGTAAACTGCAATGACAGTTACAAAAAGAGCCTAAACTATAAAAAGGGAAATTATCAAGACCTAAAGAAGTATTTCTTAGAAGTTGATTGGGAAAATGAGCTTAGAGGACAAGATTTAAATGCTGTATATAGAAAATTTTGTGAATTTTATGAAATAGGAGTCCAGAAGTACATTCCACAGCACAAAGAAGCAGATAAGAAAATACAGAAATGGTTCAATACAGAATGTAAAAAATCAAAAGAAAGAAGAGATTTGTTGTGGAATAGATACAGAAGACACAATAGTGAAAGGGCGTATACTAATTACAAACAGGCAAGAAACGACTATACAAGAATAAGGAGGGAAGCCCAAAAACAGTTTGAGGAGGATGTAATAAATAAAAGTAGTGATCAACCAAAGCTGTTTTACAGCTATATCAGAAGCAAAACCAAAGTAAAAGATATAATACAATCCATTACGGACGAGGGAATCACTTATACACAAGAGAAAGATATTTGTGAAGCACTAAATAAGAATTTCCAATTAGTTTTTACAGAAGGAAAAAATTTTGAGAGGGACTATGTGGAACACGCATGTCCACACATACTACCAGATATACAAATAGCAGAAAAAGTAATACAGGAGGAGTTAAGTAGATTAGACAGAGGAAAAGCAAGTGGTCCTGATGAAATTTCATGTTGGGTATTACGAGAATGTGCAAAGGAGTTAAGTAAACCATTATTTTTAATTTTCAAGAAATCCTTGAGTCAAGGGAAACTACCTGATATTTGGAAAAAAGCAAATATAGTCCCCTTATTCAAGAAAGGAAATAGACAAAATCCTCTCAACTACCGACCAGTATCACTGACCAGTGTTGTAAGCAAGGTATTAGAAAAACTTATAAGAAAAGCTTGGGTAAATCATCTAGAAGAACACAGTATGATAACAGAAAGACAGTTTGGTTTCAGAAAAGGAGAATCATGTGTTACTAATCTGTTGAGCTACTATGACAGAGTAACAAACACAATACAGGAAAGGGAAGGATGGGTGGACAGTATCTATTTAGATTTCAAGAAAGCTTTTGACACAGTACCACACCAAAGACTTTTATGGAAACTGTACCATTAAGGAGGAATTCGAAGCAAACTGTTTTGTTGGATACAAGACTTTCTCATAAAAAGAGAAATGAGAACAGTACTAAGAGGAAATTACTCATCATGGAAAGAAGTGACTAGTGGAGTACCACAGGGTTCGGTGCTGGCACCAATCTTGTTTTTAGTGTACATAAATGATATAAACAGTAACACTGGAAATGAGAGCTATCTGAATAGGTTTGCAGATGATGCAAAAATACAAAGGAGAATTACTAGCACAGACTCTTGTAGGGAGCTACAAGAAGAATTGAATAAACTTCATGAATGGAGTAGTACATGGCAAATGGAATTCAATGTGGACAAGTGTCATGTAATCAAGTTTGGTAAAAGTGGAAAAAGACCTGATTGGGATTATAAGTTAGGAAATAAAACCCTATACACATCAGAAAGAGAGAAAGACCTAGGTGTGATTATCAATAACAGACTATCTCCGGCTGACCACATCAGCGAGAAGGTACGGAACATGTATACACTGCTTGCAAATATGAGAATAGCATTCACATACATAAATGAAGACATGCTAAGAAGGATAATAATATCATTCATTAGATCAACCCTGGAATATGCATCAGTAGTCTGGAGTCCTCATCTCAAAAAGCATATAGACAAGATTGAAAAAGTTCAAAGGGCCGCTACAAGATGGATACCAAGCTTAAGGGACCTAAGCTACGAAGAAAGACTAAATAAACTGAATCTACCAACACTACAAGAGAGAAGGAAATGAGGTGACATGATAATGCTATATAAGTGCATATCAGGAAAGGAGAAAATAGACATAAATGATTACTTAACATATGGAGAAGCATCAGCAAGAGGACTCTGCAAAACACTGCATAAGAAGAGAGGTGATAAAGATGTAAGGAAATTCAGTTTCCCAAAGAGAGCAATTGATCAATGGAATGCACTACCGAATGAAATAGTGTGTGCCAAAACAATTCACAAATTTAAGGATATGTACGATAAATATGGTTTAAGACACGGGACAGTACGAGCTTGACTCATTCCTGTAAAGATACAATTAGGTAAGAACAATTAGGTAAGAACACACACACACACACACACACACACACACACACACACACACACACACACACACACACACACACACACACACACACACACACACACACACGCACACACACACGAGAAAAGCAAGACAAGACCTCTAAAGGTGACTTTCCAGAGTGTAAACACTGTGGAAGAGATACTAAAAAATGCAAAGAATCTTATGGAATAAGAGGATTTCAAAAATGTATGGATAAAAAGATGCCTAACACAAGAGGAACTGGAATTACTGAAAGAGAAAAGGGAGGAAGCAAAAACAAAAAATGAGGGAAGATCAGAAGAGGAGAAGAAGAAATTTTTTTACGAAGTAATAGGATTGCAGGTACGAAAGTGGTACACAAACAGGATGGAATAAAAAGGAGGAAGGTAGTAGAACCATGTCATGACAAGTATATAAACAAGATGATAAAGTTGATGTACTCAAATGTGGATGGAATGGTATCTAAATTACTAGAGATGAATGATTATGTCAGAGAAAATGAACCACAAATAATATGCCTAACTGAAACAAAATTAACACCAAGGATATCCAATGACATACTAAACTTAGAGGAATACAGTATATGGAAAAGAGACAGAAATTTAAAAAAAGGAGGAGGAATTATAATATTAACTAAGAAAAATCTAAAAGTCAATGAAATAAACCTAGATATACCATCACAAGTAGAACGGATCGCAGTAGAGATCGACACATCTGAGGGTAAAGTAATTGTAGCCAATTTGTACATGCCACCCAGATCAAACACATGGGAAAGAGACGAATATGAGGATCTGGCAGTGAGTACAATTCAGAGTATAAGATCATTGCTACATAAAATGGAAGAGAAATCGGAAAGAATTATACTAACTGGGGACTTCAATACAAATATAAATTGGAATACTCTAGATATAAATAGCCAAGAAAGCTGTTGGGACCAAAAGCTCCTGGATCTCGTACAAGAGTTTTTCTTAACGCAACATGTGAGGGAAACCACCAGAAAAAGAGGACTAGATGTACCTTCAGTGCTAGATCTAATATTTACTAGGCAAGAAAATGATATTGACAGTTTAATATATCACCCGCCACTCGGCAAAAGCGATTATGCAGTACTAAATTATAACTTCAGGATAGCATATGACATAGTAAACAGCAATTACAGTTACAAAAAGAGCCTAAACTATAAAAAGGGAAATTATCAAGACCTAAAGAAGTATTTCTTAGAAGTTGATTGGGAAAATGAGCTTAGAGGACAAGATTTAAATGCTGTATATAAAAAATTTTGTGAATTTTATGAAATAGGAGTCCAGAAGTACATCCCACAGCACAAAGAAGCAGATAAGAAAATACAGAAATGGTTCAATACAGAATGTAAAAAATCAAAAGAAAGAAGAGATTTGTTGTGGAATAGATACAGAAGACCCAATAGTGAAAGGGCGTATACTAATTACAAACAGGCAAGAAACGACTATACAAGAATAAGGAGGGAAGCCCAAAAACAGTTTGAGGAGGATATAATAAATAAATGTAGTGACCAACCAAAGCTGTTTTACAGCTATATCAGAAGCAAAACCAAAGTAAAAGATATAATACAATCCATTACGGACGAGGGAATCACTTATACACAAGAGAAAGATATTTGTGAAGCACTAAATAAGAATTTCCAATTAGTTTTTACAGAAGAAAAAAATTTTGAGAGGGACTATGTGGAACACGCATGTCCACACATACTACCAGATATACAAATAGCAGAAAAAGTAATACAGGAGGAGTTAAGTAGATTAGACAGAGGAAAAGCAAGTGGTCCTGATGAAATTTCATGTTGGGTATTACGAGAATGTGCAAAGGAGTTAAGTAAACCATTATTTTTAATTTTCAAGAAATCCTTGAGTCCAGGTAAACTACCTGATATTTGGAAAAAAGCAAATATTGTCCCCTTATTCAAGAAAGGAAATAGACAAAATCCACTCAACTACCGACCAGTATCACTGGCCAGTGTTGTAAGCAAGGTATTAGAAAAACTTATAAGAAAAGCTTGGGTAAATCATCTAGAAGAACACAGTATGATAACAGAAAGACAGTTTGGTTTCAGAAAAGGAGAATCATGTGTTACTAATCTGTTGAGCTACTATGACAGAGTAACAAACACAATACAGGAAAGGGAAGGATGGGTGGACAGGATCTATTTAGATTTCAAGAAAGCTTTTGACACAGTACCACACCAAAGACTTTTATGGAAACTGTACCATCAAGGAGGAATTCGAGGCAAACTTTTTTGTTGGATGCAAGACTTTCTCATAAAAAGAGAAATGAGGACAGTACTAAGAGGAAACTACTCATCATGGAAAGAAGTGACTAGTGGAGTACCACAAGGTTCAGTGCTGGCACCAATCATGTTTTTAGTGTATATAAATGATATAAACAGTAACACTGGAAATGAGAGCTATCTGAATATGTTTGCAGATGATGAAAAATACAAAGGAGAATTAATAACACAGACTCTTGTAGGGAGCTACAAGAAGAATTAAATAAACTTCATGAATGGAGTAGTACATGGCAAATGGAATTCAATGTGGACAAGTGTCATGTAATCAAGTTTGGTAAAAGTGGAAAAAGACCTGATTGGGATTATAAGTTAGGAAATAAAACCCTATACACATCAGAAAGAGAGAAAGACCTAGGTGTGATTATCAATAACAGACTATCTCCGGCTGACCACATCAGCGAGAAGGTACGGAACATGTATACACTGCTTGCAAATATGAGAATAGCATTCACATACATAAATGAAGACATGCTAAAAAGAATAATAACATCATTCATTAGACCAACCCTGGAATATGCATCAGTAGTCTGGAGTCCTCATCTCAAAAAGCATATAGACAAGATTGAAAAAGTTCAAAGGGCCGCTACAAGATGGATACCAAGCTTAAGGGACCTAAGCTACGAAGAAAGACTGAAAAAGTTCAAAGGGCCGCTACAAGATGGATACCAAGCTTAAGGGACCTAAGCTACGAAGAAAGACTAAATAAACTGAATCTACCAACACTACAGGAGAGAAGGAAAAGAGGTGACATGGTAATGCTATATAAGTGCATGTCAGGAAAGGAGAAAATAGACATAAATGATTACTTAACATATGGAGCAGCATCAGCAAGAGGACACTGCAAAAAACTGCATAAGAAGAAAGGTGATATAGACGTAATGAAATTCAGTTTCCCAAACAGAGCAATTGATCAATGGAATGCACTGCCGAATGAAATAGTGTGTGCCAAAACAATTCACAAATTTAAGGATATGTACGATAAATATGGTTTAAGACACGGGACAGTACGAGCTTGACTCATTCCTGTAAAGATACAATTAGGTAAGGTAAGAACACACGGATAAAATTCACAGTTTAATCATGTGTTTTCTGGAAGAGGGGGAAGTGCCACAAGAATGGAAGAGGGCAAATGTGGTACCAATTTACAAGGGAGGAAACAGGGAGGAACCTCTGAGTTATAGACCAGTGTCTCCAACCAACATGGTCACAAAATTGTGTGAGAGAATCCTGAAAGACAGATGGATAAAATATCTAGAAGAGATGAATATTTTGGCTGAATGTCAGTTTGGATTCAGAAGTGGAAGGTCATGTGTTTCCAACTTGTTGAGCTTTTACTCAAGAGCGATTGACGTGGTACAGGAGAGAGATGGTTGGGTGGATTGTGTGTACTTAGAGAAGGCCTTCGACAAGGCACCTCATAAGAGACTAATGTGGAAACTAGAATATATAGGAGGACTGAAGGGGAACCTCCTGGAATGGATGAGAGACTTTTTGAGAGACAGACAAATGAGGACAGCAATAAAGGATAGGATGTCTGTATGGAGGGAAGTAACAAGTGGAGTCTCTCAAAGCTCGGTGTTGGCGCTAGTAATGTTCCTGATTTATGTAAATGATATGGTAGATGGAGTGAACAGTTATGCAAGTCTGTTTGCTGATGATGTAAAGATCTTGAGGAAGGTACATGTTGAGGAGGATTGTAAAATGCTGCAGGAGGATCTGGATAGGATACATGATTGGAGCCGGATGTGGGAAATGAAATTTAATGTAAAGAAATGTAAAATATTGGAAATGGGTAAAATTACCAGGAGACTATCACTGAATTATTTGTTGGGTAATGAATTATTCACAAAAAGGAGAGAAGAGAAAGATTTGGGAGTTCTGGTCCGATAGTTTGTCACCTGAAAAACACATTAACAAGATAGCTAGAGAGACATATAAACTCTTGACTAACATAAGAGTAGCATTTCATTATACGGATGAGATGATGAAAAAATTAAAAGTGGCCATGATCCGCCCCAGGTTAGAATACGCAGCAGTAGTGTGATCCCCACACAAAAAGAAAGATATAAACAAGATTGGGAGAATACAAAGAACAGCAACCAAGATGGTCCCCAGTCTGACAGATCTGTCATACAGAGAGAGAGAGGCTGGAAAATCTGGATTTGCCTTCCTTAGAGGAAAGGAGAAAGAGGGGAGACATGATTGCAGTGTTTAGGACCATGATAGGAGTAGATAAAATTAATCGAGAAGATCTGTTTGTATGGAATAAGAGAGCAACAAGAGGACACGGAATGAAATTGAAAAAGTCAAGTTGCTTGAAGGATATCAAGAAGTACAGCTTTCTTTACAGAAGTATAGACTTATGGAATAGCCTGGACAAAGAGATCGTCTAGTCTAAAAACTTCTATCTATCTATCTATTGCCAGACGCCTCAATCCCGTTTGGGGTGGCCACAAACAAATCGCCTCCAAGTCGCTCTGTCCCCTGCCATTTCACTCCCCTGCTCCCAACTCACACCCCCCTCTCTCATATACCTCTCCACCCCATCTCTCCATCTCATCCTCGGCCTCCCCCTCCCTCTTTCCCCCTCCACCTCACTCACATACACTCTCTTCGTCAGTCTTTCACCCTCCATCCTCTCCACATGGCCAAACCACCTCAGTGTGTTCCTCATAACGCTTCCTATCTCATCCACATCAACACCACAACGCTCCTTTATATCCTCATTCGTCAGCCTGTCTCTCCTTGTGACTCCACAGGCTCCTCTTAAATAACTCATTTCCACTGCTCTCACTCTAGACTTGTGTCCTTCCAACAACGTCCAAGCTTCACTTCCGTACGTTAGAGTTGGTATCACAATACTGTCATGTAGTAACTTTTTCACTTCCATGCTCACTTCCCTGTTTCTTATCACTGCTTTCAAAGAACCAGCAACCTTTCTACCCTGCTGTACCCTTTCAAGCACTTCACCCTCCAAACCTCCATCCTTACTCATCACACTACCCAAGTACTTAAACGTACTCACATTTTCCAATTCCTCACCATCCAACCTCGCTGTACATTCACTGACTTCACCTATCTCAAAGACCATCACTTTACTCTTCCCTACATTCACCTTTAGATTCCGTTTCTTACACACTCTCCCAAACTCATCCACCAAGCCTTGCAGCTCCCCTTCGTCTTCACTCAACACTTAAACGAGTTTAAAGCTAAATTTGACTACTGAGAAACAGCGACGGGAACCCACGAGTATAACACAGTTAGGTATATTAGGTAAATACATAAATATGTGGAACAACTTAGACGAAAAGGTGGTGCAGGAGAAAAACATTCATGTGTGTAAAAGTAGACTAGATAAATGTGGATATGGAGTCAGGACAACACGAGCATTGCTCAATTCTTGTACACTACAAATAGGTAAATATACACACACACACACACACACACACACACACACACACACACAGATGAGCTTTAGAGGCAAGGAAGATACAGCTTTGGGAAAGCAGACTTTACAGGATTGAGGAAATTTTTCATAAATGCGGATTGGAGAAAATTCAGAGAAACAAGAGAGATACAGAGGAAGTGGGATATTTTTCTAGACCTATAGAATTCGGGAGTGGAAAAATATGTGCCAAGAGTAAGTGGGAAAGAAAACAGGAAGAAGGATAGGTTTAACAGAAGGTGTATGACAGCAAAACGAGAGAGGGACATGACGTGGAACAACTGGAGAAGGAGAGGTAATAATTGAACAAAGGAAGAATATAGAAGAACTAGAAATGAATATACAAGCATATGTAGAGAGGAAGAAAGGAACTTTGAAAAAGGTATAATTGACAAACGTAAGGAGGAACCCAAACTTTTTCATAGATTTGTTAACTGCAAATTGAAACAGAAGGAAGGAAGAAAGTGAAAGTAGAAGGAGAGGTCGATAAAGATGCGGCAATGCCAGCTGAAATAATGAACAAATGTTTCCAATTGGTTTTTGCTGAAGAAAGGGATTCTGTGGAGGCGGAGGGAGTGACTAGAAATGTAGTGATAAAAGATATAAAAGTGAAAGTGCAGGAAGTTTATAAATTACTTGAAACTCAAGATGTATGGAAAGCCCCAGGACCAGATGGAACCTCTAATTGGGTACTGAAGGAACGCAGAGAACAACTGGCGGATACGATAAGAGTCACGGTTTGATTATGTGTTCTCTGGAAGAGGAGAAAGTGCCTTGGGAATGGAAGAGGGCCAATGTGGTACCAATTTATAAGGGAGGAAACAAGGAAGAACCCCTGAATTATAAACCAGTGTCCCTGACCAGCATGGTCGCAAAATTGTGCAAGAGAATCCTGAAAGACATGGATAAAATATCTGGAGAAGATGAACATTTTGGTTGAAAGTCAGTTTGGATTCAGAAGTGGAAGGTCGTGTGTTTCCAACTTGTTGGGCTTTTACTCAAGAGCGATTGACGTGCTACAGGAGAAAGACGGTTAGTGGATTGTGTGTTTTTATATTTGGAGAAAGCCTTTGACAAGGTACCCCAGAAACGACTAATGTGGAAATTGGAGCACATAGGAAGACTGAAGGGAAACCTCCAGCAGTGGATGAGAGACTTTTTGAGAGAGACAAATGAGGACAGTAATAAAGTACAGGATGTCTGGATGGAGGGAAGTAACAAGTGGAGTCCCACAGGGCCCGTTCTTAGCGCCAGTAATATTCCTGATTTATGTAAACGATATGGTAGATGTAATGAACAGTTATGCAAGTCTGTTTGCTGAATATGCAAAGATCTTGAAGAGAGCAGAAGTTGAGGAAGAAGGTAAAATGCAGCAGGATGGCATGGATAGGATTTGTGATTGGAGCTGGATGTGGGAATTGAAATTCAACACAAAAAAATGTAAGATATTGGAAATGGGTAAAAGTACCAAAAGGCCATCACCAAATTATTTGATGGGTAATGAACCAGTCACAAAAGCAAGAGAGGAGAAAGACTTGGGAGTGCTGGTTGAGGATAGTTTGTCACCTGAAAATCACATTAACAAGATAGTTAGAGAAATGTACAATCCCCCGACTAACATAAGCATTTCATTACATGGATGAGGAGATAATGAAAAAACTGATAGTGGCCATGATCTGCCCCAGGTTGGAATATACAGCAGTAGTGTGGTCTCAGTACAAAAAGAAGGATATAAACAAGATCGAGAGAATACAAAGAACAGCAACCAAGATGGTCCCTAGCCTGGCAGATCTGTTGTACAGTGAGAAGCTGGAAGAGCTGGATCTGCCTTCCTTAGAAGAAAGGAGAGAGAGGGGTGACATGATTACAGTGGTCAGGGCCATGATGGGAGCAGATAAAATTGACAGAAAAGATCTGTTTGGATTGGATGGGAGAGTAACAAGAGGACATGGAATGAAACTGAAAAAGCTTAGTTGCTTGAAGGATATCAAGAAATGTAGTTTTCCATATAGATGCATAGACCTGTGGAATAGCCTGGACAAAGAGATCATCCAGTCTAAAAACTTAAACGAGTTCAAAGCAAAGTTTGACTTACTGAGAAACAGAGACGGGACCCCTCGAGCATAGCTCATTTCCTGTATATCACAACTAGAGAAATACAACTAGGTAAATACACACATCCCCTCCACCCCCCCTTCTTCTCATCCCATCTCTCCTCCATCCTCTCCATGATCAGTGATTTTTTTTTTTTTTTTTTTTTTTTTTTTTTTTTTTTTTTACGAAAATTATTGGTCACATGGAAATTCCCAAAATACGAGAAGAAAGCTTGTGAAATTATGCATCTAGACATATGTTTGCTCTTGCATGGTGTGGGCAAAATTTTGGGCTATGATGATGGGAAATTATTTGAAGCTGTTTTTACACTTGTACAAGTTTTATCCTCACTGCATTTCTGTAGTTTTATTCATCAGTGTTGTGTGTTTTTATTAGCTTATCTTATAAACACCACTGAAGATAATGGTATACAATTTATACCAATGCAACTAATTTCTGGCGGCAAATTTGGCTTTGAAATTTTTTTGTTTGTGCCCAGGCAGAATCCACTATAGCTGGGATGGGGGAGAAGAGAGGGGATGGAGGGAGGACTGGGAGGGCTGAATACACCACCATATATGCATTCAGATGCACTTGTTTCTAACCTTGGGAGATGGGAAGCACTTAGAAAATACTTTTTTTTTTCTATCTATCTATTGCCAGATGCTTTAATCCCATACAGGGTGGCCACAAACAAATCACCTCCACGTTGCCCTGTCCCCTGCCATTTCACTGCCCTCCTCCCAACTCACACCCCCCTCTCTCATATACCTCTCTGCTCCATCCCTCCAACTCATCCTTGGCCTCCACCTCACTCACATACACTCTCCTTGTCAGTCTCTCACTATCCATCCTCTCCACATGTCCAAACCACCTTAGTGTGTTTCTTCTAATGCTTCCTAATACATCCACACCACAACGCTTCTTCACATCCTCATTTGTCAATCTGTCTCTCCAAGTGACTTCAGAGGCTCCTTTCAAATAACTCATTTCCACTGCTCTCACTCTTGACTTGTGTCCTTCCAATAACGTCCAAGCTTCACTTCCATACGTTAGAGTTGGTATCACAATACTGTCATGTAATAACTTTTTCACATCCAAGCTCACTTCCCTGTTTCTTATTACTGCTTTCAAGGAACCAGCAACCATTCTTCCTTGTTGTACCCTTTCAAGCACTTCACCCTCCAAACCTCCATTCTTACTCATCACACTCCCCAAGTACTTAAATGTACTCACATTTTCCATTTCCTCATGATCCAACCTCACTGTACATTCACTGACTTCACTTCTCTCGAAGACCATAACTTTACCCTTCCCCACATTCACCTTTAGATTCCATTTCTTACACACTCTCCCAAACTCATCCACCAAGCCTTGCAGCTCCTCTTCATCTTCACTTAACAACACAGTATCATGTGCAACCAACAGTACAGGGAGTTTCCAAATTACTGCCCTCTGTCACTAGAGCCACTCCAACATCCACTGCCCTACCTTGTATCTCTTTTATAACCCCATCTATGTACAGATTGAACAACCATTGAGACATGACACATCCCTGTTTCAACCCAACTATCAAATAGAAGAAATCTTTCAGTTCATTAGCCACACGCACTGCAGTCTTAGCACCCTCATATATACTCCTCACAGCATTCACCAACTTCCCATCTACTCCATATATTCTTAATATTTTCCACAATCCTTGTCTATCCACCCTGTCACATGAAGGCCACATACAACTTCTTTCCCTTCTCTAGAAACTTTTCCACTAAAGATCTAAGAATGAATATCTGATCTACACAACCTCCTCCCTTCCTAAAGCCTCCCTGTTGTTCTCCAACTAATTCCTCTGTTATTTCCCTAACTCTGTCAATAGTATCCTATCGTATACTTTTCCTGTTACACTAACAAGACAAATGCCCCTATGATTACCACACACTTCTTTTTCCCCTTTCCCTTTGTACAAGGGAATAATTATACCTGACTTCCAATCCTCTGGGACTCTACCTTCTTCTCAGGCCAATCTGCACATCTTCCACATCCATTCCACTACTATCTCTCCCCCATACTTCAGCATTTCACCACACACTCCATCAAATCCTGGGGCTTTCCCCGTTTTGACCTTCTTCATTGCTTCCACAACTTCCATCCTACTGATTTTTTCCTTCCTTGTCACCTCCCTCCTTATCCCAGCCATTCCCCAGCCACTTATACTATCATTATTTTCATTCTCTATGTTCAACAATTCCTTAAAGTGTTCTCTGCATCTACTCACTTTTTCTCTCTTCTCCACTAGCAATCTACCATTTTTATCTTTTACTGACTTCACTGCCACCCTGTCTAATTCTCTTTACCTCTTTCCAGAACATTTTCTTACGTTCCCTCCACTTTACATTCAAATTCCTTCCAAATTCCTCATCCACTCTCTTCTTACTCTCTCATACTAATATTTTCACATCTTTCTTGCTCTCTACATATAACTCTCTTCTATCTCTCAACTTCTTCCACACCCCTATTTCTCATCCATTCATTATATGCTTTCTTCTTTTGTGCCACAGCCTGTCTCACCTCTGCATTCCACCATGCTGTTCCTTGCACCCCCTTTCATCTTCTCTTCACCCCACACACCACCTCACATGCTGCACATATTTCTTCTGTGAATATCTTGCACACACCTTCCACATCCTCCATCTGCTCCAATCTATATTTACACAATTGCTTCTTCACCTCCCCCTTATATTCTGCCTTTTTCTCATCCTCTTGTAACCTTTCCCCTCTCCTTGCATCTACTCCTTCCTCCCATCCTTCCTTTCTTCTATTTCTCCATTTTACTTAGACCTTGATTCTGACCACCTCCAGCACAAAGTCCACTTCCCCAACCTCTGTATGCTCATGCATCCATTACACATCTTTGCATCCTTTCATCCACACACACATAATCAATCATTGCCTTCCTTTCATTCAGTTCACCACCCACTTTTCTTATCACTCACCATGTATACCTGTGGATCATTTTGTGCCTGAAGAGGGTATTGGCTACCACCAACCCCCTCCCGGCACAAATGTCCAACTGAATTTTAAACACTTTTCAAATACTGTACTGTACACTTTTAACTCCCTATTATTTACAATTTTACAAACTAAAGATATCTACTTTGTCTGTATATTTCAATTATCATTCATCACCCTCGGACTTTTCCCGATATATAAGATTTTAGTCTGGTCGACACCATGACTCTGATAAAAGCGAATTCCAGTATATTAAAGTCTGTTGTATCAAGGTTTTACTGTATGTACTGTTATCGTATCAGAACCACTCATAGGTATGGTTAGGTTAACATTAAATGATGTAAAAGGCACAATAAGGAAGAAACATGCACCATAGAGAAACCCCAGATGGCTTTGAGGAAAGGGGGTTCTGAGGCTAGGTGTGGAGAGAGAGAGAGAGTTGTCTCCACCACCTGGGATTAACTCCTCGGGTAGAGCCTTATCTTTGAATCCATCAAATCCATTAAAAAAAAAAAAATACTTCACCATCATTGTCAGTAGAAACCATCTCAGGTTCTGAATAACTATGTTTTTTAGCTGTTAATTGTGCGATAATGGCAGGAGTGCAGATTTTCACATAGCAACAATAACAAAAACTGCCATAACCAAATGTGCGATAACCATGGGATCACTGTATATCATTCTCATTTTACAGCACCCAATCATCCTTACTCTGAAGTTTACTCCCCACCCTTCCCTTCACTTTCAATTCTCAAGCTTCATTTACTCTTTGATAGTATGATATTTTATTTGATCTTTCTTGTACTGATCTTTTAGTTTTTCCTTTGTATTATTGTCCAGTTACTTTCTGGCTTCTTTAAATTATCGATTTGACTTTCTGAAGCATTTTCTACCATGCTTCCTTTTTTCCCTTCAGGGCTCCAGGTATATCATTGTTAAATTATGCATTACCCTTTTTCTTCCTTCTTTTCACAATTTTCCTACAACATACTGGTTTTGTGTCACACTGTTCTTCACAGCTTTTCACATTTCCTTTATACCTTCCTGCTCATATAGCTCCACTCTCTTCTTACTCTCTCTTACTACTATTTTCACATCTTTCTTGCTCTCTACATATAACTCTGTTCTATCTCTCAACTTCTTCCACGCCCCTATTTCTCATCCATTCATTATATGCTTTCTTCTTTTGTGCCACAACCTGTCTCACCTCTGCATTCCACCATGCTGTTCCTTGCACCCCCTTCCGTCTTATGTTGGTCTTATCTTTAACATAAATCCTTCAACAGCATCCATTTTCTCCAGGTTCAGTAGCCATTTTCTCCCTTCCGGTACTGTTCTTCATTCCCATCACATTGTACAGTACTCACATTTATTTCTGATTTTGACCCTTGCCAGCGCTGTATAGTTATCTGAACCTGTTAACAAACCTCTAGTGGCTTATATATCTATAGCTCTCTAAATCTTTCAGCTAACATTAGAAAATGTATATAGGTAATTGCCTTTGCACTTTTCATCTTCACTTTCCTGCCAGGTATATCTATTAATTAATTCTTTCTGAAAATATGTATACTGTTAGAAAAGAACATGGATCATTCTGCACATGTGTCTAATAAAAGCTCACCATTCCTATTGCTCCCCTCCCTTACTTTTCCAGTCATATCACCTAAAAGAATGGCTTCGTGCATACTTCTGCCTTTCGTTTATAAATTCGTTCAGCTGCTCCCAAAACATTCTGTTCTCTTCCATCATCTTTGCCTGTTCCTTTGTTTACAGGTACATATATACATTGTACTGTTGGATGCAAGATTTTCTCTGAAAAAGGGAAATGAGAACAGTACTAAGAGGAAATTACTCATCATGGAGGGAAGTCACTAGTGGAGTTCCACAGGACTCAGTGCTGGCACCGATTATGTTTTTAGTGTATATAAATGACATGGATAGTCCATCCATCCATCCATCAATCCATCATCCAATCCTACATTGCCCCATGAAGAGCATAGGAGCCCAGGGCTAGGCAGTTGGTCCCAACATTTAAGATGAGAGTGACCAGCATCACTCATCCCTGAGTAGCATTACATGAGCAGTCAGCCCCAACCATCCCTTGGATATAAACCTTCACCGGCTCAATCCGATTGGAGCACAATAATTACCCACTTAACCACCAGTCACCAATATTTGGTTATCTGGTTACCACCCAGCGTAGTAAATGGTTTCCTGGTGTACATGAAACCATTTGGCTTGTCACTCAGTGTAGAGTCACTGACAGGCAGAAGGAAGAGGAAAGAATGAAGAAAAGAAAGACAGAAGAGGGAGTGTAGAGTCACCTGCAGGCAGAAGGACAAGGAAAGAATGAAGGAAAGACAGAAGAGGATGGAAGGAAAGACAGAAGACGATGGAAGGAAAGAAGGATGGAGGAGAGAAAAGGGCAGACACCCGACAGCAGCACTACATCGAGTGAGTGGATGGTGAGTGCCCCCACCTACCACAAACATAGATAGTAACATTGGTAATGAAAGCTATTTAAATATGTTTGCTGATGATGCGAAAATACAGAGGCATAAATCATGGGTCCAGGGCGAGATGGGGCTCGATCCTGTGCTAGAGGGTACAGGGCATTGCAGTTCCAAGACTGCCGCTTTCACCCAATAGAGAGGGGCCCGAACCTGGAAGTAGCGCCCCAGGGGGCTGCCCTATCGCTGGGTGTATATTGGCGGGACAGTTGCAGTGTCAAGGCGCGCTTGGAGGGTGTCCCCACAGCTGTCCTGGCAGGGTGCCCCGAGGCCACTACCACAGCCACTGGTAAGCTGGTGGGCTAGGGGTCCCAGATCCATTGCCTGGACCTGGGACTGTGCAGTGAGTGGGGCCTGTGGTATGTCTGTCCCCGTTTATTAATACTGACTATGACAAAACACAAGAATAAGTTTCCATGCAAGCCTGAGGACAGTAAATCACCCAGGAGGATGAGTGTGGGTTCATGGCATGTGGGAAGTTTGAGGGGAAGAGCTGGGGAAGTCGTTAAGGCATTCAGTAGGAGGTGG
The DNA here is from genome assembly GCF_032717465.1 of Coenobita brevimanus. Classification (NCBI taxonomy): domain Eukaryota; kingdom Metazoa; phylum Arthropoda; class Malacostraca; order Decapoda; family Coenobitidae; genus Coenobita; species Coenobita brevimanus. The sequence continues at coordinate 62,674,487 of NC_137054.1, forward strand.
GTGGCTGTGGCATGTTTGCAGGAAGTCTGGTACAGGGGTGGATCAGCCAGAAAGATTGTTAGCAAGGACTGTTGCTATAAGTTGTTTTGGCAGGGGGGGACAAACGGATATGGGGGTGTTGGTGTGATGGTTGCGGAGAAATGTGTGGAATATGTTATGAATGTTTTGAGAGTAAGCGATTGGATATTGGTATTGAAATTTCTATTCAGTAGAAAGATAGCTGCAATTATATCGGCATATGCTCCACAGGCAGGATTGGATGAAGCAGAGAAAGATAGATTTTGGGATGATTTTATACGTTTAGTAGGTGGTATGCGGGATGATGAGATAGTGGTTTTGGAAGGGGACTTAAATGGTCATGTTGATGAAGCAGCACAAGGTTATGAAGGAGTACATGGGGGATGTGCGCATGGTATAAGGAATGCGGAAGGGGAAAGGATACTCGAGTTTGGGGAGGCAACGGACATGATTGTGTGCAACACATATTTTAGGAAAAGAGACAGTAGGTTAATTACGTATGAGTCTGGGGGAAATAGCAATCAGATAGATTATTTTCTGGTTAGGGGGGCCGATAGGAGGTTAGTGAGGGATGTTAAAGTTACAGGAAGTGAGGAGTGTGTGCAGCAGCACAGACTGTTGATTTGTGATATGGTGCTTAAAGAACGAGTGATGAAAAAGACGACTTATGTACCTAAGAGGAAAATATGGAAGCTGAGAAACCAAGTAGTAAGGGATGCCTTCTATACTGTGATCAGGAGAGTGGTGGCTGAACAGGGAGCCATAGACAGAGGTGTTAATGAACAGTGCAGAGCCCTCAAGAAATATCTCTTGAGAGTTAGTGATGTAACATGTGGTTGGACAAGAGGCCCACCAAGACATAAAGTAACTTGGTGGTGGGATGAGAGTGTAGAAGCTGCAGTTAAGGAGAAAAGAAGGCTTTTCCGGCAGTGGAAGAAGGGTGGTAGCAAGGAGGAATACTTGGCTGCCAAGTGTAGGGCTAGAAGAGAGGTATACAGGGTGAAATCTGAGTCACGGAGACTTTTACTTGGTAACCTAAATCATGGGGAAAGGAAAAATATGATATTTAAGATGACAGATCAGATGAAGAGGGATAATCAGGATATTATAGGTGAGGAGTGTCTGAAGAATGATGAAGGAAGGGTAGTGCTGAACAGTGAGGATATTAAAGATGCATGGAGAGAGCATTATAGCTGGTTGTTAAATGAGGAGTTTAACTGGGACAGGGAAGGTTTGGAGCCAACAGATCCAGTGTTTGGCCCTTGGCCTTTGATTTATGCTGCTACTGTGAGTGAGGCAATAGGCAAGATGAAGGTCAGGAAGGCAGCAGGTGTGTCTGGGTTGCTACCGAAATGTTGAAGGCCTCAGGAGATATAGGGGTGAGGTTAGTCACTGACGTGATAAATGTGATTATATATGAGTGTGTTGTCCCAGATGATTGGCTGAAGAGTGTAATTGTAAATGTGTATAAATGGAAGGGTGATGCCCTGGAAAGAGGAAATTATAGAGGTATAAAGCTTTTAGATCAGATAATGAAGGTAATGGAGAGAGTTTTAGAAGCTATAATTAGAGATAGAGTGAATATTGATGAGATGCAGTTTGGGTTTATGCCAGGTAGGGAGACCAGTGATGCCATATTCATTATTTGACAGCTTCAGGAAAAATATATTGGTAGGAGAAGGGATCTGTATTTTGTTTTTGTTGATTTGGAAAAGGCCTTTGACAGAGTCCCTAGAGAGGTGGTGGAGTGGGCAATGAGAAAGCTTGGCTTGGAGGAATGGCTGGTTAGGGTGGTTATGCCTGTGTATGTGGGTGCTCACACTCAGGTACTAGTGAATGGAGAGTTGAGTGATAAGTTTTCCGTGAATGTTGGTGTGCATCAGGGGTCAGTTTTGAGTCCCATTTTGTTTATTATGGTACTTGAAGCCCTCTCACGTGACTTCAGAAACTGACTCCCGTGGGAGATGTTGTATGCTGATGATTTGGTGTTGATTGCAGAGAATGAAAGGGAAGCTGAGGAAAGGTTTGGGAAGTGGGGAGATGGTATGGGGCACAAGGGCTTAAGGGTAAATGCAGATTAAAAAAAAATGATATCTAGGGTTGGTGAAGGTACTGTCAAAGACAAGGGAGAGTGGCCATGTGCAGTTTGTCACAGGGGCGTGGGAAGTAATTCCAACTTGTGCGGTGTTTGTGATAAATGGGTGCACAAGAGATGTAGTTGTATCAGAGGTAGACTGCGAGATAATGCTTATTTTATGTGTACAGCGTTTCGGGGAGAGCAGGTGAAGATTGTCAGGTGTGAAAGAATTGAACTTGCTGGTGAATCTCTTGAGTGTGTGGAAGAGTTTTGTTATTTGGGAGACATGTTGTGTGCTGGAGGTGGGGCTGGAGCTAGCTCTGTGGTTAGGGTGAGAAGTGGTTGGAAGAAGTTCAAGGACCTCTTGCCTCTTCTGACATTGAGAGGACTCTCCCTACATGCTAAGAGGTCTTTGTATGTAGCTTGTGTTAGGAGTGTAATGCTGTATGATAGTGAGACCTGGGCACTAAAGAAGGAGGATATTCGCAGGCTCAGACATACAGAAATGACAATGATTTGGTGGATGTGTAGTGCATCCCTGCGTGCAAGGTCTGGGGGAGCTGGGTTTACAATGGAAGAGTTGAGAGGTAGGATGGGACTGGAGTGTATTGGTGTTGTGATGAGGAGAGGTAGATTGAGATGGTTTGGACATGTGGAGAGGATGGGGGATGATAATTGGGTGAGGAAGGTGAGAAGTGTTAATATTGGGGGTGGGGTTATGAGGGGTAGACTGAGAAAGACATGGGACGAGGTCATTAAGTGTGACCTCAGAGTTAAGGGACTGAACAGGGAGGGTGCAACAGATCGTTCAGCATGGACAGCCGCCATTAGATGACCAAGGCCGACACATGCAAAGATGTTGGAGGCTTTAAAAACGAAACGAAATGAAACGAATGGAGTAATACCTGGCAAATGGAATTCAGTGTGGACAAGTGTCATGTAATCAAGTTTGGTAAAAGTGGGAAAAAAACAGATTGGGATTATAAGTTAGGAAGTAAAACCCTACACATATCAGAAAGGGAGAAGGACTTAGGTATGATTATCAATAACAGACTATCTCCGGCTGACCACATAAGTGAGAAGGTACGGAACATGTATGCACCGCTTGCAAATGTGAGAATACCATTCACATACATAAATGAAGACATGCTGAGGAAGATAATAACATTTTTCATCAGACCAACTCTGGAGTATGCATCTGGAATCCTCATCTCAAGAAACACATGGATAAGATTGAAAAAGTTCAAAGGGCCGCTACAAGATGGGTACCAAGCTTAAGGGATCTAAGCTATGAAGAAAGACTAGAACAACTGACTGCCAACACTACAGGAGAGAAGGAAAAGAGGAGACATGATTATGCTATATAAATGCATATTAGGGAAGGAGAAAATAGACACAAATGAATATATAACATATAGTGAAGCATTAGCAAGAGGACACTGCAATAAACTGCATAAAAAGAGAGGCAACAAAGACGTAAGGAAATTTAGTTTCCCAAATAGGGCAATTGATCAGTGTAATGCGCTACTGAATGAAATAGTGTGTGTCAAAACAGTTCATAAATTTAAGGAGATGTATGATGCAAATGGTTTAAGACACAGGACAGTATGAGCTTGACTCATTCCTGTAAAGATGCAATTAGGTAAGAACATACATGTTTACCTGTCTATCCCTGTCTTGCAGCCACACCACACCTTTATGTACTTTGCAAACAACACATTTATATGCATTCATTCACTTTTTTATTCATTCATTCATTCATCATCTAATCCTACATTGCCCCATGAGGAACGTAGGAGGCCGGGGCTAGGCAGGTTGATCCTGACATTTAAGATAAGTGTGACCAGCCTCACTCATCCTTGAGTGGCATTACATGAGCAGTAAACCCCAAGCACCCCTTGGATGTACAGCTGCTGCAAATTGACTTAGGACCTCCACCCACAAGGTATTAAAAAACATAGAAATCATAGTATATCACAATGTTCGTTCATGAAATTCCATTCATTAATATGAAATCATGTTTCCCTTGTTTTTCAGGACCAGTTGGATGCGTTTTGGCATGGAATCACTTAGATCTCTAAAGTAATATAAGGACATTTCTTTGCACCAAACCTTTGTCAGATCAGTCTTGAGGTTGTCCAGATTGGGTGTCTTCTTCTCTGCCATGATTTTCTTAATCTTTGCCCAGCAGTTTTCTGTCGGATTTAGATCCGGACTGTTGCCAGGCCAGTCGAGGACCTCAATCCGATTATCCTGAAGCCATTTTGTCACCTTTCTTGACTTGTGACATGGAGCAGAATCATGCATGAAAAAGTTGCACCCATGAATAGCAAAAAAGTTTAACAAATGATTTTTCAGAACTTGAATGTACTGGCTACCATTCACCATCATGTTCTTAGGAAGAAAGTAGAGGCTCCCCTTCCCATTTCACCTGAGAAACACCCCCATACCATTACTGACTGTGGGTACTTAACAGTCGGCACCGTGTAAGCAGGGTCATATCGACTATGGGAGGCAGGGCGACAAACCTTGGCAGAACACACCTGGAACACTTGAAATGTGCTTTCATCGGAAAACATAACTTTTCTCCACTCATCCGATGTCCAGTGTGCATACTTCTTGGCAAACTGAATGCGTTGCTTCTTCATGCAGTCAGTGAGAAGTGGTTTCTTGGCTGCGGTGTGGCAAGCAGTGTTGGATAGTTCGAATTGAGGCATCTTGTAACAGCTGGGGATGCATTCTTTTCAATTCTGCTGCTGTCAGTCAAGGATTCTTGATTACTTCCCACTTCAAAAGCATACCTGTACCTCTGGAAGTCATCTTCTTCTTTCCACCACCATGCTTGTTCTCTGGTACAACATCAGGTGGCAGGCTGCGCGCTGCAGCAAGAATCTTCATGACGGTCGACTTTGCGCATCCACTATGTTCACAAATTGTGTTGATAGGGACATTATCCTGCCTCCATGCAATGTTACAGACCCTCTCATCCCTTGAGCGGTACTTTCCAGGCATGGCAACTCGACTCTAGGAAAATAACAGGGCAAACAGTAATATATATATGAAAAAAGGGGAAGGTGCAAGCTCGGAGCAATGGGAACATTTACTCCCACCCTCGCTTCTGGGTAAGCACCGACATGCTGAGTGTTTCACCACCTCCCGCCAACACCAGAGGTGTTTCCAGTTACTTCTTCACTTTGTAGAGGTGGAAACACAAAGCAAAGACAGACAACTCTACCATAGCAGTTCTGTGTGTAGGTCCTAAGTCAGTTTGTGGTGGATGTAAACCTTAACTGGCTCAGTTCGACTGGAGTGCCGTAATTACCCATTAAACCACCAGGCGCCAAAATTTGTTTGTATGGTTACCACCGAGTGTAGTAAATGGTTTCCTGGTGTAGAGAAAACCATTTGGCTTGTCACTCAGTGTAGAGTTACCCACAGGCAGACGGAAGAGGGAAGAATGAAGGAAAAAAGACAAAAGAGGAAGTGTAAAGTCACCCGTAGGCCCTTTTTTATTCCCCGATAAAAGCAGAACAACACTTTCCATCATACTGTTATATTGTATCATACCTAACTGTACCACCCTTCCTCCTTCACCAAGTATATCAGATTCTTCTCTGCCTCACCACATTCCTTTACCTACTGAATGCACTTCACTCACTCTGTGTACAACCAATCTTGCCTCTCTCCATTCTTTCATATAACCAAACGTCTTTTCTTGATCATTCATGTCATTCACATTAAATACAGTCACTCTTATCAGAGTGCCCCTTTCAGCTGCTCTGCTCAGCCTTTTTGCATCTCGTCCCCCATGTAGGCACTGACTGATGGCAGGCCAGGCACAGTTATTTTCCAGGAGGTTTCTGGAGCTAGACAAAATGTTTAAAAATAGTTTTCAGTAAAAGAAGTACAGCAGAGAGAACCAGAAATACCAAAAAGAAAAGGTAATATAAAGCAAACTAAAAAATATTAAACATGAACTTTACTCAAAGCAAAGTGTATATACATTCATCCACTCATATGGCTTCACCTTCATGAAATAAATAGATCCATCCATCCATCATCCAATCCTACATTCCCCCATGAGGCAGTTGGTCCCGGCATTTGAGATGAGAGTGACCAGCCTCACTCACCCCTGCGTGGCATTACATGAGCAATCAGCCCCAACCACTCCTTGGATATAAACTTTCACTGGCTCAATCTGATTGAAGTGCAATAATTACCCACTGAACTACCAGGCACCAAAATTTGGTTATGTGGTTACCACTCTGCTTAGTAAATGGTTTCCTGGTGTACAGGAAACCATTTGGCTTGTCACTCAGTGTAGAGTCGCCCACAGGCAGAAGGAAGAGGAAAGAATGAAGGAAAGAAAGACAGAAGAGGAAGTGTAAAGTCACCCATAGGCAGAAGCACAAGGAAAGAATGAAGAAAAGAAAGACAGAAGAGGATGGAAGGAAAGAAGGATGAAGGAGAGGAAAGGGCAGACACCCAAGAGCAGCACTACATCGAGTGAGTGGATGGTGACCGCCCCTGCCTACCAAATAAAATAAAATAATTCTTGAAAATTATGAATGAGGTCACCTTATGAAGACAGGGTAAGACTTGTTTTCAACTTTCAGTATATTATGAGGCAAGCCAGCTGAGATGCTGTTGAAATCTTTTCCTATGCAATCACTATTACATGTGTAATGGAACCTCAGACTCATTGGTCATGATACTGCCGCTGTGCAAATCTCAGGCTGTGTAATTATCTGCTGAAGAAAGTTGAGTCAGTGATGAACAGGGTTCGTTTTGTTTTTGAAGGTTGCAACATGCTTGCATGCTTCGGCCTTAGTCACCTAATGGCGGCTCTCCATGTTGCTAGATCTCTGGCAGACTTAATTGTGTTGTGAGACGCCAAGTACAATAAACTCTCAAGTATCCGGCATAATTCAATCAAGCCCTATGCCGTTTAAAGCAAAACTCCAGATATTGCATAGTACCCCCTATTGGCTCAATATTCGGCGTCGAGCCGGATATTGCGTTACTCTCTGTCTCGAACCTCTATCCTAAAAACTTTCCAATGAGTAAAAGATGAAAATTAAGCATAAAATGCAACAAAATAATGATATAGTACAGTAATACAGAGCTGGTTGGCTACCATTTACGAGCCTGTTGATACACCTCATTGCCGGATATTGCATAGAACCGTCGATTACATATTGTTTTGGCATGGATACAGTACATCATAATTACACTGGATATTATATTAGTAAGCCAAGCCAACGATGTCAGATATTGCACTGGGCTGGATATTGTGATGACGGATAATTGAGAGCTTACTGTACATGTATATGAACTCATCATCATCCTTCTCTATGAGGCTGTTGCTTTGTTGTTGTTGTTGTTACCAGAGGCAAGCCTTAGCTGTACTTTTGTTTTTTATTTATTTATGAATTTTATTTTACTGGTGGCAAAGCTGACAGGTCTTTAAGTGGTACACCATTATTCTTTTTTCCAAAGAAAGTTCAAATATCTGCTCTTGGAGAGCTCTGAGCACTTTTCTTATGAAATACAAAGTTATGTAGCTTGAAATTTTGAGCTGACTGAACATGTCAGCTATTGCATCAGCAGACTATTTTTTTTTTTTTTTTTTTTTTTTTTTTTTTTCCAAGGAAGGTTTGAATATCTGCTCTTGGAGAGCTCAGAATTATTCTCTTACAAAATACAAAGTTGCTTAGCTTGAAGTTTTGAAGTAGTTTCACATGTCAGCTTTTGCATCAGCTGACTATTAGGCGATTTTCAGTTTCGGTTATAAGCAGGAATTTCAGCGACTTTCATATGAAGTACAAAGTTCTTCAGCATGAAATTTTGAGTTGATTTGATGTGTCAGCTGTTGCATCAGTTGAGGCATAGTTTCACCACAGTCTGTGAACTTAGTCTTTTCTTATGTGTGTGTGTGTGTGTGTGTGTGTGTTCTTACCTAATTGTTCTTACCTAATTGTATCTTTACAGGAATGAGTCAAGCTCGTACTGTCCTGTGTCTTAAACCATATTTATCGTACATATCCTTAAATTTGTGAATTGTTTTGGCACACACTATTTCATTCGGTAGTGCATACCATTGATCAATTGCTCTGTTTGGGAAACTGAATTTCCTTACGTCTTTATCACCTCTCTTCTTATGCAGTGTTTTGCAGTGTCCTCTTGCTGATGCTTCTCCATATGTTAAGTAATCATTTATGTCTATTTTCTCCTTTCCTGATATGCATTTATATAGCATTATCATGTCACCTCTTTTCCTTCTCTCCTGTAGTGTTGGTAGATTCAGTTTATTTAGTCTTTCTTCCTAGCTTAGGTCCCTTAAGCTTGGTATCCATCTTGTAGCGGCCCTTTGAACTTTTTCAATCTTGTCTATATGCTTTTTGAGATGAGGACTCCAGACTACTGATGCATATTCCAGGGTTGGTCTAATGAATGATGTTATTATCCTTCTTAGCATGTCTTCATTTATGTGTGTGAATGCTATTCTGATGTTTGCAAGCAGTGTATACATGTTCCGCACCTTCTCGCTGATGTGGTCAGCCGGAGATAGTCGGTTGTTCATAATCACACCTAGGTCTTTCTCTCTTTCTGATGTGTATAGGGTTTTATTTCCTAACTTATAATCCCAATCAGGTCTTTTTCCACTTTTACCAAACTTGATTACATGACACTTGTCCACATTGAATTCTATTTGCCATGTACTGCTCCATTCATGAAGTTTATTTAATTCTTCTTGTAGCTCTTTACAAGAGTCTGTGTTAGTAATTCTCCTTTGTATTTTTGCATCATCTGCAAACCTATTCAGATAGCTCTCATTTCCAGTGTTACTGTTTATATCATTTATATACACTAAAAACATGATTGGTGGTGTGTGTGTGTGTGTGTGTGTGTGTGTGTGTGTGTGTGTGTGTTCTTACGTTTATGTTCTTACCTAATTGTATCTTTACAGGAATGAGTCAGGCTCGAACTGTCCTGTTTATTAAACCATTTTTGTCATACATATCCTTAAATTTATTAATAGTTTTGGCACACACTGTTTCATTCAGTAGTACATTCCACTGATCAGTTGCGCTATTTAGGAAACTGAATTTCCTTATGCCGTAATCGCCTCTCTTTTTATGTAGTTTTTTTGCAGTGTCCTCTTGCCGATGCTTCCCCATAGGTTATATATTCATTTATGTCTATTTTCTCTCTCCCTGAGATGCATTTGTATAGCATAATCATGTCTCCTCTTTCCCTTCTCTCCTGTAGTGTTCATAGATTCAATTTTTCTAGTCTGTCTTTGTAGCTTAGATCCCTTTAGCTTGGAACCTATCTTGTAGCTGCCCTTTGTACTTTTTCAGTCTTATCTATATGTTTTTTGAGATGAGGATTCCAAACTACTGATGCATACTCCAGGGTTAGTCTGATGATTCATGTCATTATATTTCTCAGCATGTCTTCATTTATGTATGTGAATGTTATTCTCACATTAGCAAGCACTGTATCCATGTTACGTACCTTCTAACTAATGTAGTCAGCCATAGATAGTCTGTTATTGATAATCACTCCTAGGTCCTTCTCTCTTTCTGATATGTGTAGGGTTGATCATCCTAACTTATAATCCCAATCTGGTCTTTTCTCACTTTTACCAAACTTAATTACATGACACTTGTCCACATTAAATTTCATTTGCCATTTATTGCTCCATCCATGAAACTTATTTAATTCTTCATGTAGTTTTTTGCAAGAATCTGTGTTAGTAATTTTCCTTTGTTATTTTTGAATCATCAGCAAACAAATTTAGGTAGCTTCCATTTCTAGTGTTACTGCCAATGTCATTTATATTTAATAAAAACATAATTGGTGCCAGCACTGAGCCCTGTGGAACTCCGCTAGTCACTTCCCTTCATGATGAGAAATTTCCCCTTAGTACTGTTCTCATTTCCCATTTTCTGAGACAATCCTGCATTGAGCAGTACAGATTGCCTTGGATACCTCCTTGATGGTACAGTTTCCATAAAAAGTCTCGGGTGCAGTACTCTGTCAAATGCTTTCTTGAAATCTAGATAAATACTGTCCACCCATGCTTTTCTTTTCTGTAATGTTTCTGTAACTCTATTATAGTAGCTTAGTAGCACATGATTTTCCCTTTCTAAAACCGAACTGCTTTTCTGTCATCATACTGTGTTCTTCTAGATGGTTTACCCAAACTTTTCTTATCAGCTTTTCTAGTATCTTACTTACAACACTGGTCAGTGATACTGGTCAGTAGTTGAGTGGATTCTGTCTATTCTCTTTCTTGAATAGGGGAATAATGTCTGCATTCTTACAAATATCAGGTAGTTTTCCTTGACCTAAGGATTCCTCGAATATTAAATACAATAGTCTGGTTAACTCGTCTGCACATTTGTAACACCCAGCCTGAAATTTTTTCCAGATCATTTGCTTTTCCTTTGTCTGATTTATTTAACTGTTCCTGTACTTCTTTTTCTGATATTTATATATCTGGTAATACGTGTGGGAATGCATGTTCTGTATCACCTCTTTCATTTTTTTTTTTTTTTTGTGTAAAAACTGATTGGAAGTTTTTATTTAATGCTTCACAATTATCTTTCTCTTGTGTATAGATGATCACCACATCTGTAATGGACTGTATTTTATCTTTAACTTTGGTTTTGATTCGAATGTTTGTGTAGATGACTTAGGTTGATCACTAGTTTTATTTACAATGTCATCCTCAGACTCTCTCTGAGCCTCCCTCCTTATCTTTGTATAATCATTTCTTGCCTGTTTCTAGTTGTTATATGCCCTCTCACTATTGTGTCTTCTGTATCTGTTCCACAGCAAGTCTATCTTTTCTTCTGATTTTTTACAGTCTGTATCAAACCATTTCTTTATTTTCATTTCTGTTTCTTTGTGCTGAGGGATGGAATTTTGGACTATTTCATAAAAATCAGAATTTTTTTATATATTACAAGGGGAGCAGACCGTAGTTACCTATGAAAGTACATTTGTTTTTATTATAATTCTCTGTTTTTTAATATGTTTTGTTACTTTATATGAGCAATAACATACCAAAGTTTAAGTAAATATGATTGATTAGTTTTTACAGAAAAAATATATATATTCATAAAATGTATAAAAAAAGAAAGACACGAGAAATGGTGAATCAGGGAATGTGTGTTCATCTGATCTCTATGATATTTAGTCGTTTATTCATTCTTAGATCTTTAGTGGAAAAGTTTCTAGAGAAGGGAAAGAAGTTGTATGCGGCTTTCATGGATTTGGAGAAAGCATATGACAGGGTGGATAGACAAGGACTGTGGAAAGTATTAAGATTATATGGAGTAGATGGAAAGTTGTTGAATGCTGTGAAGAGTATGTATGATGGTGCTAAGGCTGCATTGTGTGGGGATGGTGAACTAAGTGAATTTTTCTTTTTGAAGGTTGGGTTGAAACAGGGATGTGTCATGTCTCCATGGTTGTTCAATCTGTTCATGGATGGGGTAATAAAAGAGGTACAAGGTAGGGTAGTGGATGTTGGAGTGGCCCTGGTGAGAGAGGATAGTGTTTGGAAACTTCCTGTACTGTTATTTGCAGATGTTACTGTGTTGTTGAGTGAAGACGAAGGGGAGCTGCAAAGCTTGGAATCTAAAGGTGAATGTAGGGAAGAGTAAAGTGATCTTTGAGAGAGGTGAAGTCAGTGAATGTACAGTGAGATTGGATGGTGAAGAATTGGACAATGTGAGTACGTTTAAGTACTTGGGTAGTGGGATGAGTAAGAATGGAGGTTTGGAGGGTGAAGTGCTTGAAAGGATACAACAGGGAAGAAAGGTTGTTGGTTCTTTGAAAGTAGTGATAAGAAACAGGGAAGTGAGCATGGAAGTGAAAAAGTTACTACATGACAGTATTGTGATACCAACTCTAATGTATGGAAGTGAAGCTTGGACATTGTTGGAAGGACACAAGTCAAGAGTGAGAGCAGTGGAAACGAGTTATTTAAGAGGAGCCTGTGGAGTCACATGGAGAGACAGGTTGACGAATGAGGATATAAAGGAGCATTGTGGTGTGGATGTGGATGTGATAGGAAGTGCTATGAGGAACACACTGAGGTGGTTTGGCCATGTGGAGAGGATGGAGGGTGAGAGACTGACGAAGAGAGTGTATGTGAGTGAGGTGGAGGGGGGAAGAGGGAGGGGGAGGCCGAGGATGAGATGGAGGGATGGGGTGGAGAGGTATATGAGAGACGGGGGTGTGAGTTGGGAGCAGGGCAGTGAAATGGCGGGGGACAGGGTGACATGGAGGCGATTTGTTTGTGGCCACCCCAAACAGGATTGAGGCGTCTGGCAATAGATAAATAGATAGATAGATAGACTAATAAAACCCTAATTTAATAAATTGCCCTAACAGTTGTTTAATATCCTTCACCATTGCAGAACAGAAAAATTCCCAAAATGCCTATGTATTTATCCCAATTTTTACCCCCTTTTTGCTAAGTTGAAAAAATCGTTACAGTCATGTTTGTCAGTCTCTGACAAAAATATACTCACAAAATGTTCCCCTTTCATTTCTCTTTTTTTAGGTATTTTGTGTTTTGTCTTCCCCTTTCATTCCTCTTTTTTTTAGGTATTTACTTTTTGTCTTGTGTTCAAAACTAATGGAGTTATATCACTCCAAAGGACAATAAGTTTAGTTCCAAGATATCATTTGTTTTCTGTTTACTTGCAGTTGTTCTGGTGTCAGCATCTTTTTCCATATGAAGTTGTAGTATCACACATTTTACATAATAATTTTTAAAGCTGTTTAGTCATAATTAACAGTGTGTAATGAAGTGTGAATGATGAACAACCAAATATCATTTCGCTGTTAGCTGTGGTATAGGGAAGAAGGTGGATGGCAGACCACAAGGGCCACCCTGTTTCAATTATAAAATGAAGGTTGGAGAAGTGAAAAGATATCTGAATAGTGTGTAAGTGTAAAGTCCTGGGGAACCATTTATTATATTGGTATATGTGAATGTACTTAATACCATTCTATAGAGGTGTATAATGTGCTAGTAGAGTTGTCATTTATCTCTACTTTTTGCATAAGCCCAGAGTATATGTAATGCTCGGCACCTCACTTTTTAGCTGACCTCGCACCGCGCCCTAGTCGGCTCGGTGAGCGTACAGCGTCAGAGGCCGTTTTATAGTTTTAAAGGGAGGTGGTGTCGCTCCTACATATCTCTCGGGTCGCAGTTATATTATTCTGTACCCAATAAAGAGAGATTTAATCTGCTCATTTCTGTCACCTTACGCTACCACTTAATAACAGACCAGCTTCCACCTTCTCGTGGCAGAGGACCTTTGGTGGGAAGTGTCGGGCAGTGACGGCGAGTAGCTGACGTGTACTACAGACAGTGTCGTCGATCCAACACGGTGGTCTAGTTATACTATACAGCAGAACACTTAATATGTAGTCAACTGCTACTCCATAATTGGTGGCCAGCAGTGCGACGATACATATATTTATTGGTGCTAGCGGTGGCACGATATTTAGTGCTAGCCATGTACCGATACATTAAATTGGTGTTCAGTGCTGGGATACGATACGTGCTAAAGGGATTTATGCTGTGAACCAGTAACCCTTGCAATCGCTCGTTCCTGAAGGTGAAACAGAAAATCTTACTCTACTGTTGTAAGGGGACTAATTACCAGTGAGTTAAGTGGAGCAGATAAACTGGAGTGGTACATATTAATTCCTTCCATTATTCTGCCAGTGCGAGATTCCTATCTTAAGCACAAACTGGCAGTTATCTCGCCCTGTGGTGTGCGAGATATCTCCATCTTCAAACGCAAACTGGCAAGAATCTCGCGCTCGTGTGTGAGAGGCGAGATAAGGAGAGTTCAAGCCAGTGCGGTGAGGAGTGGATCAACTAGCGACTTCTAGCAACTGGCGCGGACGGCCGAAGCGAGCCGAGAGGGGGAAAGCCGAGAGCGGCCGAGAGATGCCACGATTGTGTGTGGTGCGTTGTGGCATCTGCCTGGCGTGGTGCAGGGTGACCAGTTGCTTGCTAACTCCCACAGCGAGCGGGCTGCCGTGTATGGTTGGAGGAGTCTGGTGGAGTGTGGAACGTGGAATGTGGAACATCATCCTGGACTTTCATATCTAGGTAGTGTCCATGCATTAATAATCCACACACACACACACTTGAATCAACACACGTTAGTTAGTTGATGAGTGGAAATAAAGGTTTCTCAGAATTCCCTTGAAATAAATATACTTTCTGTGTATTTTATGTGTGTCCCGTTCTCTGTCACTTACCGTAACTATCCTTTTTTTTTATGTCAGTTTATCTTCCTGTATATGGGAGGGGCATATTACTGACAAGGTTGGATGGATACAGTGAAAAAGTGGGGACGTAGAATTAGGGAAATAGAGATTAACCCCACTAGACTCAGAATTTTATGAGTGGGTTGATACATCAAATAAAAGTGCTCAGCCATATTAAATGAGTGAAGGACATATTGAGGATCAAGGTGATGAGGATATTTCTGAAGGACAGGATGAGGATTTGAACGTTTTGCATTTGCGTTCTGGTCATACTTATTCAACAGTCCCAGAGCAATCAGTTAGATCCAAAATGGCCACTAGTCTTGCTAATGAGGGTAATCCTAGTGAGGAGACTGTGGAAGTTGAGACTACAACAGTACCTTTGGTCACTCAGGATATGCAAAATCCAGTCATTAGTGATAGTACTACAACCACTCACATACCTGTGTATACTTCAGATGTTTTCAGTACACCACAAGGTTTTGGACAGAATTTATTTTCTGTTCCTTATTCAAATGCATGGGGTATAAACACAGATGGTATTGGCATGCAAACCCAGAATCCTAATCAATGGGGCATGAATACTAATTTTGGCATGCAAACCCAGGGCCCTTGTCCAAATACCTGGGGCATGACTAACAATATGGGAGTGCAAGGTCAGACTAACCCTCCTCCTTTGTGGCAGATACCTGTACCTAATCTGGCTACTGATATAGTACAGCAGCATCCTAACTGTACTGAAAGTCAGGCTTTGGCGAAGGCAGGCATATGCTATGCAGAAGCTAGCAAAGCCTTGCAAACTTCGGGCTGGAGAGATACAGCTACTAGTTCTCCACAGCAAAGGACCAAGGCTGTTAAGCCAGAGGTGAAAAGATGGTGTGTCATACATGGGCATTGTCCTGGTGAAACGGACTGTTGCCCCTTTGTCAGAAAAGAGGAAGAAACTAGGGAACCCAGCTAGTTCGGGGGAAGCTCAGGGCCGCGCGCAAAGTAATTAAAATAGTACAATCCACCGATGCGTGTGTGGCAGCTATTACTAAGGTGGACTTCTTATCTATTCCTTGGATCATAGGGAAAGGCCAACTGTCCCTGATCGTAGATACAGGGTCATGTAAAAACATTATTTCTAGTAAAGCGCTGGAAAGACTTAAAAGTGAAATGCCTCTAACAAACTGGACATTATCACCACCTGATGTAATGTTGACAGGTGTGACAGGGAGTAGAATGAAGATTGTAAGCCAGGTGCCGTTGACATTGAGGGCAGATAAACGATCTCCTGTGTTACGTGCTACGTTTTATGTGGTTGAGGATTTTCCTCTGCCAGCTGATGGGCTGTTAGGCTTTGAAACCATGGAGGAGTATGATATAGTAATACACCCTCAAAGACATTCCATTTCCTTTAATGGGAAAGAGTTTGTAGGCCTTAATCCCTCAGCAACACGAACTGGAACTGCCATCCAATCAGGAGCTGTCCAACCAGTTGTGACCCCGACAAGTGAAGCGTCAAGGGAGTCCCCGGATGCACACGAAGCGGAGGGTATGGACTGGAAGAAAGTCAGGGCTATAGTGAGTGGTAATCACCACTTACCCAGTCAAACTGTCTGTAAAATTCCTGTCCGAGTACCTGACGTGTCGGTGGGAACTGATGTAGCATGCTTAACTGAGACTGTAAAACATAAGGCATTGTCGCTGGAATCGACTCTGACTAGCGTTGGCCAAGACCAGAAGACGCCCCTCTTCATCGCAAATATGAGTGGTGGCGCAGTTAAGTTCAGAGATGGTTGTTACATAGGCGACTTGATGTGCTATGGTGCCCCCATAAAGGAAGTTGACGACGTGCCGGTGATCTCTCCTGTAGTTACATCTCAAGCAAGGACTCAGTCGGAACCTGTACGTCTGGCTAAGGAAAAACAGCTGGAGCAATACATGAAGGTCACGGATAATGTAGACCATAAAACACGACTCCTAGCCCTCCTTAGAGAATTTTCCGACGTAGTAGCACTTCCAGGAGAAGCGCTGGGTAGGACGGATAGGGTGAAGCATCATATTGGTTTGTGCCCTGGTACAAATCCAGTTTATGTGCCCGCATACCGTCTACCGCACAGCCAAAGGGAAGCAGTGGATGAGGAAGTTGAAAGGATGCTTCGTGATGACGTTATCCAGCCTTCCTCCTTGCCTTGGAAAGCACCACTCTTTCTAGTGCCTAAGAAGGACGGTGGTGTGAGACCTGTTGTGGATTTTCGGCAAGTGAACAAGGTAACAGTACCGGATCGTTACCCGATTCCGCATCTGCGAGACTTACTTCAATCATTAGGTAAGGGATACTGTGTTTACTTGTCTGGATCTAGCGTCAGGGTATTGGCAGGTGGAGCTGACCGAAGAGTCGCGTCCCATTACTGCTTTTAGCACTCACCGTGGGCACTTTGAATTTCTCCGGATGCCTTTTGGACTGAGTAATGCTCCTTTAACATTTCAGCAGATGATAAACCAATTGTTTGGCGAGATGTTAGGGCAAGACGTCTTAGCGTATCTAGATGACCTATTTTCCTACACCACAGAACAAGGATCAGATAAGATCGTTCCTAGGCCTCACTGGCTTTTATAGGAGTTTTGTCCACAGGTATGCCATCATAGCATCACCTTTAACAACGCTACTTAAGAAGGACGCTGCATGGAAATGGGGACCCTCGGAAGAGAAAAGCTTCAACGAGCTCAACAAGCCATGTCAGAAACACCCGTATTAGCGTTTCCTGATTATACTCAACCTTTCTATCTGTGCACGGACGCCTCAGGTCTGGGTCTGGGAGCGGTGTTACAGCAGAAGGATGAGCAAGGAAAGACACATACCATAGCGTATGCTAGTAGGGCATTAAGACCCCCAGAGAAGAACTATTCGACGACACATTTGGAGACATTAGCAGTCATGTGGGCGTTAGGACATTTCCGGGATATTATCTTTGGCTACCGGATAATTGTTTTAACTGACCATGCACCCATACGCGACTTGTTTAAAGGAAAAAACTTGCACGGTAAGGTTGCGCGTTGGTTTGGCAAGGTAATGGAGTTTGATCCAGAGGTCAGATATTTACCAGGCCGTCAAAATGTTGTAGCCGACACGTTGAGTAGAAACATTGCTGCTACCATAGCTGAGGATGTTGCTCTTGCTGAGTATTCCTCAGACACGGTAAAAGCGGAACAACGTAATGATGCGATGTGGTCTCAAGTCATCTATGCCTTGGAGTCTGGTGACGAGACTTGTCTACCTGAACTCCCAGTACCAATGACTCACTTCCATCTTCAACAAGGTCTTTTGTATAAGCAACCCCCAGGGAAGGACACTGCATATCAGTTGGTTGTTCCTGCTACCTTACAGCAAGCCGTGCTACAGTTAGTTCATGACGTACCTCAAGCGGGTCATCCCGGTCGCGATAGATGCATACGTGAGGCGAGAAAGAAATACTATTGGCCGACCATGAGGAAGGACATAGAAGCCCACGTCAGTCAATGCGTCAAATGCGCGGAAATACGAGGAACGACGGGACTTCCGACTCCCATCTTAGAGTATCCTCTACCGGAAAAACCCTGGGATACAGTCTCCATTGATCTCTTAGCATTGCCGAGAAGTCGTCAAGGTTCAAGTTATGTACTGGTGGCAGTGGACCATTCCTCACGATTCACTGTTTTAGCACCTTTACAGACGAAAACTTCAGAGGAGGTGGCGCACGCTTTTGTGACTTCAGTGATTTGTCCATACTCTACACCTAAGGTATTGCTCAGCGATAATGGCAGTGAATTTCGTAACCAGGTGTTACAAGAAATCTGTCGTATGTATGGAGTAAAGCAAGTTTTTGTAACGCCTTACAGTCCTAAGAGCAATGGCCTGGTGGAGAGAACAAACAGGAAGATACTGGAAGTCTTGAGACCAGTAATAACCTCAAATCAGGAGGATAACTGGGAAGACTGGTTACCACAAGTAGCGGCGACCATCAACTCCTCAGAAAATTCATCAACTGGGAAGTCTCCTCATTATATCCTTTATGGAGAAGAGAAAGTGTTACCCTACGATTTGTTGGCTGGACCTCCTACTCCAGTAGACAACGAAGAAGACTACGCAAAGGTACAGTTGTTGAAATTCCAAAGTATACACAGTGAAGTACGGAAAAGATTAAAAGCCTCAAGAGTGGAGATGATGGCGAAACAACACAAAGGTAGTCAAGAAAAGACGTTACAGGCAGGCCAGAAGGTCATGATCCACAACCCTGAGAGAATTTCCAAGCTCAGACCTAAGTTCCGCGGACCATATACCGTTGTGGAACGAGTACGTGGAAATACTTATAGAATAAAGGATGAAGCTAATGGAACTCAGGAGGCAGTACATGCTGATAGGATCAAACTAGTAAGTTAAGAGCTAGGCCTATCGTCTGATGTGTTGTGCCCTCTGTCTTCGTTGCAGTCTATGTCGTCATCCATACCTGTCCCTAACCAAGAGTATCGCAGCAAGCTACGATCCCACAACAAGAGTGATTAAGGGAGTATCTACTCTTGCAGAAAAAAAAATGTGGCTGTGGCTCAAACTCCTCGTGCGTTGCTTGGGGTGGACCTATGGAAAGACGTCGGACATGGACACGACTGTGTTAATGCCAGGAGCACTGAAGAGCCCACTTGGAGAAGTCGTGGTAGTGGAAGATGCAGTATGCGTCTACTATCCAATGGAAAGCTATCTCCAAACGCCAGATTTTGTCAAGGAGGTCTCCAAAGGCTTGTCGAATCTCAGACAGCAACTATTGGAAGTGGGAAAGATGTTTAATCGAAACCCACGATTGACGAACTCTGACACTGAAGCTTTGTTGAGCTTCAGACTAGGCATATAGACAGGCTCACCGACAGGCTCACTAACTTGCATGTTGCTTTACCTAACGTACACTCTGATCTTTCCAAGCATGTCCATGCACGTACTAAGAGAGGACTTGTGGATTTTCTAACTCTTCGGTACGGCATTAGATAAGGATGTAGTGCAATTGGGTAGACAGATGCATGACTTGACACTGGCCGCTAAAGCCAATAATAGATTAATCATGCATGTGTATAAACAGTTAGATGAGTTCACTAACAAAGCTAACGAGATAATTAGGACTACCAACCATCTAGTAGAGCTTGTGAACAACATCCAATTTAACCTACCAACCCTAGATAACTTGGTGTTATTCGCTGAGTACTTATATGCTCTCGACGAGTCAACCACTGCTTTGGAGAAGCATGCAGCCAATATGGTGGACGGCTTAATCGATGCAAGTTTGAACAGGGTTAATGCTTTATTGCTGCCTACTAATATACTAACAAATGCACTTGATATAGCTATATAGCTATGTGGAAGCATGGACTTATGCCATTCTTTGATCTGAGTCAACTGGAATATTATTACCCATTGTTAGAGGCCCAGTTGACCCATGAAGGCATCCTTATATTGGTACCTATGAGGAATGCTGTAACCTACCAGGCATGGCGGTTCATTTCCTTCCCTTTTGCTACTACTAATAATACACTTGTTGTTATTGAAGAGGGTCCAGAGGTGCTAGTTGTCTCAGATGACAAGAAATATGTAGCAGAAACGACTGTGGATGAATTTGAGAAGTGTAAGGCCTCATTTCTTGATCTCCATGTATGTCCTGCTTTCCATTTTGTCTTCGTACCATTAACCCCTAAAACGCGGATCGTCGCGTTTGCGACGCTCGGCCATAAGGGCAGAACGGCGGGTCGTCGCGTTTGCGATTTTAGTAAATTTTGAATAACCGCGGGCAAGCAGGCTCCAGCTGGTATTGTCTATCAGTACCACCACCCTCTAGCTACAACTAGCATACTTTACCTTTGTACTACTGACCTCAGTTGTTCCAAATATCGCGTTTTCCCCCCGTCCCTCCCCACCACGGCCCGGCCAGCCTGGCTGTGATACATGGCAGCGCTCTGAGCGCTCAGAACTGTAAATCTACGATCTCCTCTCACAAGCAGTTTATGCTACTAGGAAACGCTTGTTTCCCCAGTTGTAACACTAGCTTTTTTTCTCACGGTTTGCCTCTGTTTATTGTCAGTTTACTGCAGGCTTTCAAAGTGAGATTATGGCGAGTTCTAGCTCTTCCCAGTCAGTGCAAGCGGCCGACAGGAACGAGAATAAAGTGGCGGACGTAAGGCAGAATAAAAAGCGCTCCGTGGTGATCTTTTGGGAAGTAATAGGATTGAAAATAATGTAGTATACATGTTTTTAGCTGTGAAAATGGAAATGTTTGTTGAGTGACGGGAAGACCGCCGCCACAGTGCATGTCGGCCGTACGCTTCATTGATTTTAGCCTTATTTTCAGTGCTTATTGTACAAATACGGATTCCTAACTACCTTTACGTTGTAGTATAAAGTTTACTGTGACAGAATGAGGCTGTGGTAGAGGGGAAACCGGGTTGCTGGAGGTGTGAAAGTGAAGATTTGGTTACCCAACTTTGCAAGTCTCCATAAGTCCTTGGGTAGTCCACGAAGGCTCAACACCTGTCTCTGGAGAAAGCTGAATGTAAGTACTATCTGCCATACCAAGTATAATGTTCTAGGGTTAATCTCTGATTTTCGGCGAATATTTTCCTACAGGTACTCAGACCGCGATACAACCCCGCCACTCGGGGGGGATCGACTGTAAACACCCGCGTTTTAGGGGTTAAAGGTAGAGGAGTGTAAGAGGGCCTTGTCGGACACAAATACTTCCTCTGCTCTGCAATGTTGCACCTTCCAACCCATTCAGTTGAAGTCAGTTTTCCATACTCATATTCATGCGAAACAGTACTTTTACTTTCCTGAGACAGAGGATGTAACTGTGATTTGTGCCTCACAGAATCAATTCCTTACAGTAATGGGGTACTATATTGCACCTGATTTTTGTGAGTTACACAGTAAAGAGATAGCAGTTCTGCCTAGCAAGCATCATCTAGCTTTGACAGTGAACTTCTCATCCCAGTTACGACCCTTTTTACCTTCATTCAGTGTTACTTCCTTGAATGTGAACAGGCTGTCTCATGTATTAAAGGAGCTTACCATCCTCTCCCACCTGAACAGGACTGATTTAGAGCCTTATGTACTGTCCTATCTTCCTTCATACCTTTCTCGTTCCTATTTTGGTCCTGGCGTTGGTCTTCTACTTATTGTGGTCTTGTCCTGTGTTTGTGGTTTAGGCTACTATTAAGGCGCCAATAAGGAACCCACTGATACCACGTGTCCGTAAGTGGATGTTCCTGAATAGTTAGCTACCCTACACTCTGGTTAGGCTACACGGTAGTTAGGACAACAATGTCGACGAGGACGTCAGTGGTGTGGCCGAGCGATGTTCTGGTGTCAACATCTTTTTCCATATGAAGTTGTAGTATCACACATTTTACATAATAATTTTTAAAGCTGTTTAGTCATAATTAACAGTGTGTAATGAAGTGTGAATGATGAACAACCAAATATCATTTCGCTGTTAGCTGTGGTATAGGGAAGAAGGTGGATGGCAGACCACAAGGGCCACCCTGTTTCAATTATAAAATGAAGGTTGGAGAAGTGAAAAGATATCTGAATAGTGCGTAAGTGTAAAGTCCTGGGGAACCATTTATTATATTGGTATATGTGAATGTGCTTAATACCATTCTATAGAGGTGTTCATCAGAGAAATTACCAATATGCCGGGAATCGAACCCGGGACTCTCAGGTGAGAGCCAGGCAGCATACCACTACACCACGACCAGGTAAAAGTTAACTCACGTTGTCACAATCTTGTAACCAACGTCCCTCTGCCCCCACTGTGGGCATGAAGAGGATGAGTTAACCCCCTGGCAATCGGGCAAGTAGATGCTTTTAATCTATCCCAAACACTTACGGCAAGTCAGAATGAAGAGAGAACCTGTATTTTTTACACAGGAAAAATCATCAGAGAAATTACCAATATGCCGGGAATCGAACCCAGGACTCTCAGGTGAGAGCCAGGCAGCATACCACTACACCACGACCAGGTAAAAGTTAACTCACGTTGTCACAATCTTGTAACCAACGTCCCTCCGCCCCCACTGTGGGCATGAAGAGGATGAGTTACCTGGTCGTGGTGTAGTGGTATGCTGCCTGGCTCTCACCTGAGAGTCCCGGGTTCGATTCCCAGCATATTGGTAATTTCTCTGATGATTTTTCTTGTGTAAAAAATACAGGTTCTCTCTTCATTCTGACTTGCCGTAAGTGTTTGGGATAGATTAAAAGCATCTACTTGCCCGAGTGCCAGGGGGTTAACTCATCCTCTTCATGCCCACAGTGGGGGCGGAGGGACGTTGGTTACAAGATTGTGACAACGTGAGTTAACTTTTACCTGGTCGTGGTGTAGTGGTATGCTGCCTGGCTCTCACCTGAGAGTCCCGGGTTCGATTCCCGGCATATTGGTAATTTCTCTGATGATTTTTCCTGTGTAAAAAATACAGGTTCTCTCTTCTGTAGAGGTGTATAATGTGCTTGTAGAGTTGTCATTTATCTCTACTTTTTGCATAAGCCCAGAGTATATGTAATGCTCGGCACCTCACTTTTTAGCTGACCTTGCACCGCGCCCTAGTCGGCTCGGTGAGCGTACAGCGTCAGAGGCCGTTTTATAGTTTTAAAGGGAGGTGGTGTCGCTCCTACATATCTCTCGGGTCGCAGTTATATTATTCTGTACCCAATAAAGAGAGATTTAATCTGCTCATTTCTGTCACCTTACGCTACCACTTAATAACAGACCAGCTTCCACCTTCTCGTGGCAGAGGACCTTTGGTGGGAAGTGTCGGGCAGTGACGGCGAGTAGCTGACGTGTACTACAGACAGTGTCGTCGATCCAACACGGTGGTCTAGTTATACTATACAGCAGAACACTTAATATGTAGTCAACTGCTACTCCATAATTGGTGGCCAGCAGTGCGACGATACATATATTTATTGGTGCTAGCGGTGGCACGATATTTAGTGCTAGCCGTGTACCGATACACAGTGTCTGTATGATTAGAAACAAATTAGGTACTTTTTTTTTATTTTATGAGTTAGGATTAGGGATGGTCATGAAGAGGTAGAGGGTGTTGGAAAAGACGAAGTTGGAGAAAAAGATGTAGAAGGTTGGGGGTCGTCAGGTGAGGTGGCATGGGGGGGGGGGGGCAGGTGGCGATGGTGGAGAAAGAATTGCTACTTCCAACGCATTTTTCACCCCTCAAAATGCCATCAAATTCTTCTCTGCTGCTTTCTGACGTTGCAGGAGTTCTTAGATGGTAGCCCCGTTTTCAAAAAGTGTGCAAAAACGGTGAGAAATGTCCAAGATTAGCACAGTCTGAGAACAGGTTGAGATCAAGGCTGGCATATCTCACCCCTCCCAGTGTCATAGCATCTCTGGCCTTTCCCACCTTGCTGCCACCCTCCACACACTCACACTCCTATTGCCAGACGTATGACAATTTTTGCAGGAAAAAGAAAGGAAGCAAATTGGAAAAAAAGTGGTCATATTATACAGTACATAGAAAACGGAGGTTTTTGCGATGAAGTGACCTCAAAATTGGAATTACAAAATAATTTTTTTTAAGGGGAAAGAGTTGCCGTATGGCTGCCAAATTTTTACAGAAAACGAGTGATAGCCGGAGCTATTTTATGGGGTAACTTTCGCAAAACACCTTTGTTAGTTGAAAATCGGTCCCTGCTGGCGTCCCCTCCCCTTAAATCTTGTCCTCCAAGGTCTTTTTCCCAATGTATTTCTAAGAAGTACTTCTTCAGGTCATGATAGTTGCCCTTTTCGTAGTTTAGACTCTTTTTGTAACTCTCATTATTGGTAACTGTGTGTTATGCAATCCTGAAGTTGCAATTTAATACTGCATAGTCACTTTTGCCAAATGAAGGGTGTTACATTATTTTGTCAGTATCATTTTCTTGCCTAGTAAATATAAGATCTAGTACTGATGGATCTTCAGGTCCTCTTTTCCTGGTGTTTTCCTTTACATGCTGTTAGGAAGAACACCTGCACAAGATCCTGGAGTTTTTGATCCCAGCAGTTTTCATGGCTTCTTACATCTAGATTATTCCAATTTGTATTGAGATCTCCAGTTACAGTACGCTCGTATAGTACGCAAGATCATAGTGCAAGAATCGCATAGTATGCGAGTGACCAAAAATCATAACCATAAAATTTCGAATGCACGAGTTTAGCCCACAATACGCGAGGCAGAGGCAAGGAGTGACCCAAAACCGTTATTTTCCCTGACTACGCGACCTCCCTCCCCGCACAATGCGCCAATAGTGACTTAGAGGCTCATGGGGAAGGTGCTCAAGAGGAGTCAACTGTAAGATCTCGCCAATAATAACTTTGACAATAACGTTTTCGGCAGTAACAGTAAGTTAGAATACTGTAGATACCCAGTTTCTGAAATAATGTTTGGACTCACTTGAATGACGGTTATTTTGCGAATGCCAAGTTGTTATACTGCCAGTACGTCTATAACAAGGTGAGGAATGAAACAGACAAACAAGCAGAGGTGAAGGAAATTGCTGAAAATGTGAGCAGTAGCAAGGAGATGTAGGAGATGGAGGGTCCTCCCCTCACCACCTCCTCTGAATAATGGTTATTTTGTGAATACCAAGTTGTTATATTGCAAATATGTCCATAACAGGATGAGGAATGAAACAGACAAACAAAAAGAGATGAAGGCAATTGCCAAAAATGTGAGCAGTAGCGAGGAGGAGGAGGTGGATCCTCCCCTCACCACCCTCCCCTGACTCGCCCACCACCATCCCCTCCTCCCCCACTGTCCCACCTGACTCACCAGCAGCCTCCCCCTCCACCTCCACAGCCCCACCTGACTCACCTGCTTCACCTGGCATACCTACAACCCCCACCATAATGAATGTTGCTGCATTCTGGAAGAAATGTAACATTCAACAGGCCGTAATTCTCTTCATCAAAGCCTGGAGTAATACAACATTGGCAACCGTTAAACAAGCATGATGTTGCTGGGGCGGCAGCAACTCTGTGTTGCTGTGCCTCGGAATCCCTGTTATTAACCCCTTAACCACGGGGCGTCACTTTCGTGACACTTGGGAGCAAGGGATCATACCGCGGGGCGTCACTTTCATGACGCTTAGGAGCAAGGGATCATACCGCAGGGCGTCACTTTTGTGATTCTGTGTTATTTTGAATTCGCCCGGGCTTTCAGGTGGTGGCTTGTACCATCTATCAGTACTGCCATTGTCCAACACTAGTCAGCACTCCTAATCTCATCTGTACTCCCATCCATTGTTGACAATTTAGCCATTTCTCCCCGTTCTTGACTCCCCTCCATTACCCTCTCCTCTCGCCTGCCTGGCCATGCTACACTAAGTAAATCTTCCCTGGAATTTTCCACTGATTTCATCCATTGAAATAAGCCCTATGCCCTATTCTTATACCAAATAATATATACAGTACACCTGGAATTGGCTAATTATCACCTGACAACACCTCACGTGCACTCGTTCTCTAATTTTCGCTGTTTATTTCCCATTGAAATATGCCGTATAATCTATTCTCGTAATAAAAATATATATAAGAAAGGAAGGGAGAAGCCTAAATGATATTTACATTCACCTGGAGCTACCTAATTATTATGTATTGTAAGAGGAGCGAATGATGAGGTGAAAGAGAGAGAGATTGTCCAGGTGCTTGAGGGTGCGAAAGTGGATGTATGTGGAATAACTGAAACAAAATGGAGGGGAGAAAGTGTGAGAGAATGGGAGTATGGATGGGGTATATGTGCAGGAGTAGGTGAGAATGAGAGGGCAAAGGAAGGAGTATGTATAGTTGTGAGTAAAAGATGGAAGAAGAGCATAAGACAGTATGGATCAATTGGGTCAAGGATTGTGTGGGTAAAGTTGAAAGTTGGAATACAAATGTGGGTGATTGTGTGTGTGTATGCGCCAACGCAAGATTGTGCTAGCAGAGTAAGAGAAGAGTTCTGGACAATTGTGGAAGTGTGCATGGAAAAGTTTGGAAGGAATGAGAGAGTGTTTTTGATCGGTGATATGAATGGTAAAGTAGGGAATATGAAGGTGGATGGAATAGTTGGTGAGTGGGGTGTGCCTGCTGAGATAGATGAGAATGGCAGTGCATTAGTGGACATTTGTGCTGGGAGGGGGTTGGTGATAGCCAATACTGTCTTCAGGCATAAAATGATCCACAGGTATACATGGTGAGTGATGAGAAGGGTGGGTGGTGAACTAAATGAAAGGAAGGCAATGATTGTTTATGTGTGTGTGGATGAAAGGATGCGAAGATGTGTAATGGATGCAAGAGCTTATAGAGGTTGAGGGAGTGGACCTTCTGACCACTACTTGGTGGTGGCCAGAATCAAGGCCCATTTAGGATGGAGGAATAGAAGAAGGGAAAGACGAGAGGAAGGAGTAGTTGCAAGGAGAGTGGAAAGGTTACAAGAGGATGAGAAAAAGGCAGAGTATAAGAGAGAAGTGGAGGAACGATTGGGCAAATATGAATTGGAGCAGATGGGGGACGTGGAAGGTGTGTGCAGGATATTTACAGAAGAAATATGTGCAGCATGTGATGTGGTGTGTGGGATGAAGAGAAGACAGAGGGGTGTGCAAGGAACAGCGTGGTGGACTGAAGAGGTGAGACAGGCTGTGGCACAAAAGAAGAAAGCATACAACGAATGGATGAGAAATAGGGGCGTGGAAGAAGTTGAGAGGTGGAAGAGAGAGTTATATGTAGAAAGAAAGAGAGAGGTGAAAAGATTAGTAAGAGAGAGTAAGAAGAGAGTGGATGAGGAATTTGGAAGGAATTTGAGTGTAAAGTGGAGGGACCATAAGAAAATGTTCTGGAAAGAGGTGAAGAGAGTAAGACCGTGTGGAAGTGAGGTTAGCAGGGGAGTGAAAGATAAAAATGGTAGATTACTAGTGGAGAAGGGAGAAAAAGTGAGCAGATAGAGAGAACACTTTAAGGCATTGTTGAACATAGAGGATGGAAGTAATGCTAGTATAAGTGGCTAGGGAATGGCTGGGAGAAGGAGGGAGGTGAGAAGACAGGAAGAAATCAGTAGGATAGAAGTTGTGGAAGCAATGAAGAAAGTTAAATTGGGGAAAGCCCCAGGAATTGATGGAGTGTGTGGTGAATTGCTGAAGCATGGGGGAGAGATAGTAGTAGAATGGATATGGAAGATGTGCAGATTGGCCTGGGAGGAAGGTAGAGTCCCGGAGGATTGGAAGTCAGGTATAATTATTCCCCATGTACAAAGGAAAAGGGGAAAAAGAAGTGTGTGGTAATCATAGGGGCATTTGTCTTCTTAGTATAATAGGAAAAGTGTATGGTAGGATACTTATTGACAGAGTTAGAGAAAGAACAGAGAAATTAGTTGGAGAAGAACAGGGAGGCTTTAGGAAGGGAAGAGGTTGTGTAGATCAGATATTCATTCTTAGATATTTAGTGGAAAAGTTTCTAGAGAAGGGAAAGAAGTTGTATGCAGCTTTCATGGATTTGGAGAAAGCATATGACAGGGTGGATAGGCAAGGATTGTGGAAAGTATTAAGAATATATGGAGTAGCTGGGACGTTGTTGAATGCTGTGAAGAGTATTTATGATGGTGCTAAGGTTGCAGTGCATGTGGATGGTGAACTAAGTGAATTTTTCTCTTTGAAGGTTGGGTTGAAACACGGATGTGTCATGTCTCCATGGTTGTTCAATCTGTACATGGATGGGGTAATAAAAGAGGTACAAAGTAGTATAGTGGATGTTGGAGTGGCCCTGGTGAGATAGGATAGTGTTTGGAAACTCCCTGTACTGTTGTTTGCAGATGATACTGTGTTGTTGAGTGAAGACGAAGGGGAGCTGCAAGGCTTGGTGGATGAGTTTGGGAGAGTGTGTAAGAAACGGAATCTAAAGGTGAATGTAGGGAAGAGTAAAGTGATGGTCTTTGAGAGAGGTGAAGTCAGTGAATGTACAGCGAGGTTGGATGGTGAGGAATTGGAAAATGTGAGTACGTTTAAGTACTTGGGTATTGTGATGAGTTAGGATGGAGGTTTGGAGGGTGAAGTGCATGAAAGGGTACAGCAGGGAAGAAAGGTTCCTGGTTCTTTGAAAGCAGTGATAAGAAACAGGGAAGTGAGTATGGAAGTGAAAAAGTTACTACATGACAGTATTGTGATACCAACTCTAACGTATGGAAGTGAGAGCAGTGGAAATGAGTTATTTAAGAGGAGCCTGTGGAGTCACATGGAGAGACAAGCTGACGAATGAGGATATAAAGGAGCATTGTGGTGTGGACGTGGATGTGATAGGAAGCGTTATGAGGAACACACTGAGGTGGTTTGGCCATGTGGAGAGGATGGAGGGTGAGAGACTGACAAAGAGAGTGTATGTGAGTGAGGTGGAGGGGGGGAAGAGGGAGGGGGAGGCCGAGGATGAGATGGAGGGATGGGGTGGAGAGGTATATGAGAAAGGGGGGTGTGAGTTGGGAGCAGGGCAGTGACATGGCGGGGGACAGGGCGACGTGGAGGCGATTTGTTTGTGGCCACCCCAAACAGGATTGAGGTGTCTGGCAATAGATAGACAGATAGATAGTCTAGATTTCCTGCCAATCATTTCATAGCTTATTTATTAGCAGCTGTCACCCCGCTGACATTCGCAGCATTGCACTGCCCCTAGGCAGGCCACCTTACTGTATTTAGTTTACTGTCGTCTTTCAAGGTGAAACCACGTCGGATTCGTGCCTGTCCAATTCCGCCGCTTTTTAACCCTATGCAAAGGGCCCTGTGACCTCTATCCCCTACTAAACCTCGTGTGGAAAGAGGTAAATGGCTAAGTGACTGCTGTGGAACGTGAACTGGCCAATTTATCTGTGAAAATGATAGACAGTGACTACGATCTATCTGGTGAGTAAAACAGTGCAAGTGGAAATGTAAATAATGTGTAAACAGCAAGTGAAAGCAATGAATGTAAATGTAAGTGAACAGTGGAAAATAGTTTTATAAGTTACTGCAAGTGACTGCATAACACAGTGTAAATAGAATAGAAATGTAAATAATGTAAATATAATGGAGAATGTAAATAGAAATGTAAATGAGTAGTAATATATGAATACGAGTATATATACTAGGAGTAATGAAAGTGAAAGTTTCACTCCAGCATGTATGACTACTATGAGTTATAAAAGTGAAAATGAAAGTGACAGATTCACTCTCAACACTAGTATACAGGACGAGAAAGTGAATGCTACGTATTTTACTGAAAGAGAAATTGAATGCCTACAGTGACAATAAACACTATTACTGAAGGAAACTTATGGATAAAGACTGTAGATATATACATCACACACTGTTTGGACATTTGACAAAAAATCTTTGGCTTCATCAAGTGTAGTAATAGTAGACATCATGAATAAGTAACAGTCACAAAATATCAAGCAATATCCTTATGATAATATCCTGAATATCCTGATATGAGGTCGCCAAATTTATGTTACGGAACAGAGAAAGATAATGTACACTTTAAGTGAGAATACTAAGAGTCACTACTGTCCCGTAAAGTTCCAGGTTCAAAACAAAAGAGTTAATTACAAGTTAAAGTTTAATGCTCAAACTAACAACAAAACATTCAGGACTCATAAGGATAATGTAATGGCAAAAAACAGGTTAAATATATGGTTAACTGCAATAGCCTCTATTAACATGAAATTAGCAAGAGTAAATTTACCTAAGTCAGCCCTTATAAAATGAAAATACACTGGGTAATGCTCAGTTAATGCAAGATAAATTATTACAGATACAAAATAATATTAATGATGGCTGACAATAAGAACCTTTATATAAATTACGAAAACTTCACTAGGCCTACAAATTAAACTTATGCTATACAGTACAAGAACAAAATGCAACAACACTTATACTCAAATTACACAGCTGCTAGATGGTTGGAGACTTCCTGAGCACTCAATAATAACTGTACAGGGGAGGACAGAGATGTGAACAAAATGAGGAGCAGATCTAAGTGGCCATGATGCAGAGACTGAGCTCATTATATAGGGGCCAGCAGAGCTTGATACAACTTGTAAGAAGGACGCGCAAATGAAGCCATGGGGACAAAGAGTTGACAATCCCGCTCTGAACAACAGAAAGGACGACTTACTCTACTATAACGGTAGAAGGGGGGGACTGAGGCAGAACACGCTCGTGATCAAACATGCAGCATACTGTGCGTTAAAATTACACAAAGGATGATGAAGTCATAGGCTATGTAACAAGTGTTATATAGTAATAGAAATATAAAGTGTGAGTGTTTTTATGAATAATAAATGACAGAACACCAGCGGCTAACGATTGCGAGTGGGAAGGTCATATGTGCTCGTAATTTTCATTGCTTTCACAGTGTGTTTTTTTGGATTATGGATTCCAAACTATTTGAGAATCATAGAATAGTGTTTCTAGTGATAATATCAGGCTGTGGTAATCATATTACGGGTTGTCGGGAAGTGTAAAGTGGAGACTTTGTTACCCAACTTCAGAGGTCTCCACAAGTCCTACGGCACTTGACGAAGGCTCAACAAACATCCCAGGAGAAAGCTGAAGGTATGTTCCATATGTATATATAATTATAATATTCTAGGACTAATAACTGATTTTTGGTAAATATTTTTAGAGAGTCTGTCGGAGCGCATATATGCCCACGAGACACGCAAGTCAGGCAAAAACAACCCCGCGGTTTAGAGGTTAAAGTCGATCTGGCCTGTTGCCTACTGTTGTTAAGGGGACTGACCATATTTTTGTTATTGTAGCTATATATGTAGTGTATGTCTGAAAATTTTTCCCTTTATTATGTCTCTAAGGGTCAAAATGTCAAGGTATGAGAGGGTACTGCCCATATGTGATTTTTCCTGTAAGATTGTATATTCTCAGTGCGCGATTTCACAGTCCATGAGGTCCAGGACCGCCCATCCACTCGCATACTGTGCGAGCTTACTGTACAATAATTCTTTCAGATTTCTCTTCCATTCTATATAGTAATGTTCTTAAACTCTGAATTGTACTTTCTGCCAGGCCTTCATATTCACCTTTTTCCCAAGTGTTTGTTTTGGGTGGCATGTATAAATTTGCCACAATTAATTTCCCTTCAGATGTGTTAATCTTCGATTAAATCAGTTGTACTTGTGAGGGTGTATCTGGTTTTATTTCATTGACTTGTAGATTTTTCTTTGTTAAGATTGTAGTTCCTCCTCCCTTTCTTAAATTTCTTTCTCTTTTTCCATATATTGTATTCCTCTAAGTTTAGGGTATCATTTGAAATCTTCAGGGTTAATTTAGTTTCAGTTAGGCAAATAATATGTGGTTCCTTTTTTTTGGTATAGTCTTTTATCTTGTACTAATTTAGACACCATTCCATCTACATTTGAGTACATCAACTTAATCATCTTGTTTACATACTTGTCTTAACTTGAGTCTACTACCTTCCTCCTTTTTATTCCCTGTTGGTTATTTACCACTATCGTACCAGCAATCCAATTGCTTTGTAAGAGAGTGTACTTTTCTCTTCCTCTGATCTTCCCTCATTCTTTTTTTTTTTTTTTTTTTTTTTTTTTTTTTTTAGTATTCCCAATTCCTCTTGAGTTAGGCATCTTTTTAATCCATACTTTTTTGACCCGCCCCATCCCGACCACTTTTCCACCACTGACTCCCCCCAATCCCGACCATTTTTGGAAAAAATTTTTTTTGGCCCAAACCTCCGCTTTTGGTGAGAAACATCGAAAAATTATAGAGAGAAATCGCTCACCTGAGGTTTAAAATACTCGATACAGGTAGCAGGACCTCCTCACCTTACTATGTTTTCTATCAGGCTGGCTCCAAAGAAAACGAGTTCTGTGGGAGTGTAACCATTCCACACCACTCATAAATGGTATTTATTTATTTATTTGGTAGGAATGTATATGTAGTACGAGAGAATATTGGTTTTCACACAGTAATATAGGCAATATAAGCATTGTTTCACTCATGAAACACATCAACATACCTGACCTTTTTTTGGCGACGTTACCTGATCATCATTTCTGACTGTTTCTTCCTCTAATGCTATGTAAAGTTTGTCCTCCACATTTTCATCGATTGGGGAATCACTATGGCCCTGAATTTCATACCGTGGCATGACATGGCTTTACTGGCCAGGTCACTGGTAACAGGTGAATTGCTGAGACAGTGGCATGCAGGGGGGGGGGGGAGTCATGCTGTGTAAGGCATTGTCCCTGCCTGGCATCTTGAAGAGGAAGGTGTCCCGTGTATACGTACCAAAAATCACTTGCGAAAATTGAAAATTGTGCAAATTAGGGACCTTGCAATTGATTCGCGTTTATGAACGTGAATGGGACTGGCAGTGACAAAACGTATGGACGTTAATTTATGTCGACGGGACGCTGTGGGTTAAATTCCTCTTTATTCATGAGTTTGTTTGCATTTTTTATTATTTCTCCCACAATGTTCACACTCTGAAAGGTTACTTTCAGAGGCCTTGACTTATTTATCTCATATTTCCCGAGCCTTTTGTGTTCCTCTATGTCTTTATTACAGAGTTCCTCTGATACTTCCTTCAGTATGCTCATTGTATTTGCCATCTCCTTTTTGTCTCGAAATTTTGTTTTTTATTTCTTCTTCATCTATAGCAGCTGGTAAAGCAACCAAGCAGGATACCTGATAATCCTGACCATAATGCCCATCTCTTTGATCTTTTCCTGACAAATAATTCAGATCAATACAGGACAGAGGTACTGTCACCACTTGGATCCTCTGACCACAATCTCATCAAAGCCTCATTAGTTTAGCTCCCCAAACCTCCCCATTCTGAATCTGTCAGGGTGACCCGATAGCACTTTGATAGGGCAAACTGGGATGGATTTAGAAATTATTTTGCCGACATTCCATGGCAGTCTTTCTTCTCTAGCAGTGCCAATTCTACCCAGTCCCACTTTTGCGACTTAATGCTAGCTGGTATGGATTTATTCATACTGTTACATCCTTACCCCACACTGCCACAGGCCCCAACAGCAGTAGTTCAGTACAGGAAGGACATTGCCCAGTGAGTTGTTCTTCCTATGGTCAGCCTTAGGTGTACGGTACACAAGATCAGTCGAGGCGAAAATAAACACTGGCTCCTTAAAGTTCACTGTCTTTCTTGTCCAAGTAATTCCACTTAATGCTTTCCAACTTCTCTTCACTGTTCTCACAAGCACTGGAGCTATACACACTTTACTACTGCTATGACACTTAATGCTTTGCAACACTTTACTGTTAGTACACTTAATGCTTGCTAACATTTCACTTGTTACACAGGCACCGACAGTAATCTTCACTGACAGTAATTACACTTAATGCTTGCCAACAACTCTTCACAGACTTCACTAACAGCACTACACTACACTGAAAACTGACTGCACTTCCCTCAAACTGTTGTGAAACCTGACTAAACTTGTAATAATCTCTACCCCATCTTATATAAGCTTGTATTGTTCTAGAAAGACCTACTTCTCAAACATTCTTGGACGGGCTGGTCTTGTACTTGCCCCTAACGACAGTTACCAACTAGGAGACATCAAAACATGCTAGAGTTTTCCTACATTATACAACACCCTAAATCATTTACCGTACAAACTTAAATTACATAGTTTAACAAGCAATCACTTAAAAAAAACATTTTAAAGAAAAAGAGCAGAAAAATTAATGCATAACTTACGAAACAACTACGCGCACAAACACCAGGCAAACTGGCAACTTTGACTCGTACTGATACCGGAACTACTGTACACGAAATACCAAGAAACTTCTTTCCTACCTAACGGGGAAATCCCGCTTCTTTACAATACCCAGTCAACAGTTCACTAAAAGATCAAACTCTCCAAAATGGTTTGATAGCAGCTGTGCCAGAGCAGCAGCCAAAAAGTCATTAGCATATAGGTTTTACTTAAAAAACATCTGAATCACTCTCAATTTAAAATTGCTAGAAACCTTGCAAAAGCTGTAATAAATCTTGCAAAATCAAACTTTCATCAAAATCAAGCATCAGACACACTTAACAATCCTAATGACAATAGAATATTCTGGTCAACTCTCAATTCTTTCAAAAATAAATTTAACAAGTCATCATCTATTCCCCCACTAAAATCTTCTGATGGCAGCATTACAAATGACCCATGTGGGAAAGCAGATATCTTTGCCTACATTTGCCAGAAATTCTACCTTAGAGGAAGTAAGCCAGAATGTTTCAGTACTAGAACTTGACTTTCATGAAATTGTTCCATTTAAAATACAGACAAGATACGCAAAATCCATCCTGGACAATTTACCTACCAACAAAGCTCCAGGCCCAGATGGAATTCTGCCAATTGTTTTGAAAAAGTGTTCCCCAGAACTTGCCTCTATTCTAGCAAAATTATTTGGACTGTGCATACGTACTTCCTCATTCCCTAATTCATGGAAAGAGGCCAATATCCACTAGGAAGTTCTTCTGACCACTCTGATTACAGACCAGTAGCTGTCATATCTTCTCCTAGTAAAGTATTTGAAACTGTAATTAATAAGCACATAGTTAAGTATCTTGAATCCAACAACTTAATTAGTGATAGGCAATATGGTTTTTGCCACGAAAGATCCACCATTGACTTATTCTCCTGACTCATATCATCCATCAGTCAATCAAAGTAAATGGAAAAACTCATACAGTAGCCCGTGATATTTCTAAAGCTTTTGACAGAGTGTGGCACCGTTCTGTGCTGTTGAAACGCCCTTGCTATGGACTAACGTCTTTTGTTCCTTCGATTTCCTCATATCTCAGTGACAGAAAAATAAAAGTAAAAATGGATGATGTATATTCCAATTTCCACTCAATTAACTCTGGCGTACCATTTACAATGCTGGGTGATAACCATATAACCAAACCATACATGCCTCCTATGTGTCAGCAAGTGGGTTGGTGGAGGGTAGTGCCCCTACCCGTAAAACAAATAACTCAAAGTCAAATGGCCACCCCATACGGGATTATGGCATCTGGCAGTAGATAGATAGATAGATAGTGCTACAGGGATCAGTTCTGGCACCAACCCTTTTCCTGGTTCATATTAACAATCTCTTATCTGTCACCCACAATCCTATCCATATATATGCAGATGACTCAACACTTCATAGTTCATTCCCATTCAGACACCCGTTTACAAAGTCTGATATCTCTAACTCTCAGCCCAGTACAACTATCTTATCTGTGATCAGTGAATGAGGACAAAACAACCTTGTCTCATTTAATGCTAGATAAACCAAATATATACAATTTACTAATAGACAGATATTGCCAGATTCATATATTACCTTCAGTGCTACTAATATTCCCATCTCCAAAAGTATTGAAATTCTCGGCATCTCACTTAACAATGCCCCCAGCTGGACCTCTCATGTCAGATCACTTGCTAAAACCAGCTCAAAGAAACTTGGATTATTGTACAGAATCCGTAACTTCTTCACTGACGAGCAGTTAGCTATTATTTATGAGAGTCATGTGCACTCTCAGCTTGAATATTGCTTACCCCTGTGGATTGGATGTGGAGAGGTTGCATTATAACAACTAGACAAAATTCAGAACATAGCTTTTGGAATTATTAATAACCTTGTTATTACAAATAAACTACCTCCCCTACAAGTAAGAAGGAATGTTGCCTCCCTTGCATTATTTTACAGATTTTTTTATGGCAAATGCTCAGACAAAGTTGCATCCACTGTTCCACCTCTCCATGCCTTCCCTTCTGCTGCATGGGCATCTGGTAGTGCTCAAGACTGGAATGTCACTCAGATACATTGCAGAGCTTCTGCCTGTCAGAATTCTTTCATTCCCTGAACTGCATCTCTCTGGAACTCACTACCCCAGAGTTGTTTCCCTCCAAACTTCAACCTACAGCTTTTCAAGTCTAACTGTTACAGATATTATATGAATAGAGGACACCAGTAATCTGGTGTATTTGATATTTTTTTTTTTATTCATTTGTTTTTCCTCTGTTCTGTTATTTAAAAAAAAAAAAAATGTAGATTTGTTGATATCTGCTGAATCTTTGACCAGTGTTGGTTTTTTTGGATTTTTATTTTTATTTCTTTTCACTCCTTTGTAATGCCTTTTTCATCAACTCTTGATTCTAAGTGTTTCATTACCTTCATCATTTTAGCATACGTAGTTCCACATCATCTTTTTAACTTTGCATCATTTCTTTCACCTGGGTTATCTTCTCTTCAATATCACTGCTTTGGTCTATCAGACTGCTTGCTTGCCTGATTGTCTCTGTATCTTTCTGAATTCGTCCATAATACTCTCATGGTTGACAACTGTACTTGCCATTTCACTAATCTTGCCTGCTAGTGAACCCGCCTCAACTGACAGCTCATCTATTGTTGTGTCTTTTTTGTTTAATTCCTTTACTAATTTTTAATTTTCTTCCTTCTGCATGCGCATTTGCTTCTTAATTTCATCTACCTGTATTTCATTCTGAAAAGCCATCTCCAGCTTGTTCACCCTCTCTTCTGGTTTGTTATATGTTTCCATTTCAACCAGTTCTTGGTAGAAATCATCCTGTTTTCTACCTTTATCCCTTTTCGTAACTCCATCCATATCCAGTTTACTAAAGATGGTGCACATCTTGTGGTATTACTAAGAAAAAATTCTTCTTACAAGTATGCATCTCCTTGGTACACACCTGTGATAGACGAAACAGCTAGGTGCTTGATCAGCGCATTCCTGCACCAATTGGGTATTCTGTTATTTGGACAACACTTTTGCTTATACTTGTTTTACTATATTAGAACACTATATAGTTTAACCTAGTACAGAGCTTGACATATAAAGATACCATTTATGTGTGGCCAAGGGTGGCCAGTGCGGAACAAGGAGACCATGTTGACTCTGAAGCTGCCTGTGTGTGTGTGTATTTACATAGTTATATTTCCCGTGTTGTGATATACAGGAAATGAGCTACGCTCGTGGGGTCCCATCTCTGTTTCTCAATAAGTCAAATTTTGCTTTGAACTCATTTAAGTTTGTAGACTGGACGATCTATTTGTCTAGGCTATTCCACAGGTCTGTGGATCTATATGGAAATCTATATTTCTTGATATCCTTCAAGCAGCTTGGCTTTTTAAATATCATTCCGTATCCTCTTGTTACTCTCCTTTGCGATACAAACAGATCTTTTCTGTCAATTTTATCTACTCTCATCATGGCCCTGAACACTGCAATCATGTCGCCTCTCTCTCTCCTTTCCTTTAAGGAAGGCAGATCCAGCTTTTTCAGCCACTTTCTTTACGACAGATCTGCCAGACTAGGGACCATCTTGGTTGCCGTTTTTTGTACAGTCACTACTTGTTATACAATGGGGTTATGTCAGGTCATACTTTAATGGATAACGATTTTATCATAACTTGGGAGATTGAAACACATTATAAAAGGGGGTTTATGTCAGCGCAACATCCCAAAGTCACCTACCCAAGACTGAAACAAAAATGACAACCCTCCTTAATCACTTCCTGTGTCGGTCTAAGTCGTCTCCAAGACCAAAACAAATACTGTCACACCAATACAGGCGGTATTACTCACGTACAGTAAATCGTTGCAACAACACAACAATCACACTTGCGTAATGTTGGCCTGGTACTACACGATGTATAGGCCTACTGTAGCACGATGCTTGGCTAAGAGGTGACGATAGCAGGGGGGCACACGCGAATGAGTGGAAAAGACAGGGCTTTGAAGGGGTGGCAGGACCGCAACTGAACCAAAACAATGCTCTGCACGCTGGGGTTGCCATCTTGCCTGAGACAAGCGACTGTCGCCTTGCTTGCGCCTGGTGCTTCATTCAAAATTTTCCGAGGGCAGTATTGTTATTGGGGGAAATTCATCGCAGATCAGATTTTGGGGTGGAACTTTTCTGTTATTGTTGTAGTGAATTATTGTATACTGAATCAACGTACAACGAGTAGTGACTGAATTCTCTCGATCTTGTTTATATCTTTCTTTTTATGTGGGGACCACACCACTGCTGCATATTCCAACCTGAGGTGGATCATGGCCACTATCAATTTTTTTATCATCTCCTCATCCGTGTAATGAAATGCTTCTCTTACGTTAGTCATGAGATTATATGCCTCTCTAACTATCTTGTTAATATGTTTTTCAGGTGACAAACTATCCTGGACCAGCACTCCCAAACCTTTCTCTTCTCTCGCCTTTGTGATTGGTTCACTACCCTTCAAATAATTTGGTGATGGCCTTTTGGTACTTTTACCCATTTCCACTATTTTACATTTTTTTGCATTGAATTTCATTTTCCACATCCGGCTCCAATTATGAATCCTATCCAGGTCCTCCTGCAGCATTTAACAGTCCTCCTCAACTTCTGCTTTCCTCACGATCTTTGCATCATCATCAGACAGACTTGCATAACTGTTCATTCCATCACCATATCATTTACATAAATCAGGAACATTATTGACGCTAACACTGAGCCGGGACCCCACTTATTACTTCCCTCCATCCAGACATCCTGTTCTTTATTACTGTCCTCATTTGCCTGTCTCTCAAAAAGTCTCTCATCCACTCCAGGAGGTTTCCCTTCAGTCCTCCTATGTGCTCCAATTTCCACATTAGTCACTTCTGGGGTACCTTGTCAAAGGCTCTCTCCAAATCTAAATGCACACAATCCACCAACCATCTTTCTCCTGTAGCACGTCAATCGCTCTTGAGTAAAAGCTCAACAAACTGGAAACACATGACCTTCCACTTCTGAATCCAAACTGACATTTAGCCAAAATATTCATCTCTTCCAGATATTTTATCCATCTGTCTTTCAGGATACTCTTGCACAATTTTGCGACTATGCAGGTCAGGGACACTGGTCTATATTTCAGGGGTTCTTCCTTGTTTCCTTCCTTATAAATTGGTACCACATTGGCCCTCTGCTATTCCCAAGGCACTTTCTCCTCTTCCAGAAAACGCACAATTAAACCGTGACTCTTATCCACCAGTTGTTCTCTGCATTCTTGCAGTACCCAAGTAGAGATTCCGTCCGGTCCTGTTGCTTTCCTTACATCTTGAGTTTCCAGTAATTTGTACACTTCCTGTACTTCCACTTTTATATCTTTTATCAGTACATATCTAGTCACTCCCTCCCTCTCCACAAATTCCCTTTCTTTAGTGAAAACCAATTGGAAGCATGTGTTCATTATTTCAGCTGGCATTTCCGCATCTTTATAGACCTCTCCTTCTACTTCGAGCAGAGCGATTCCCTCCTTTTGTTTCAATTTGCCATTGTCAGATCTATAAAACAGTTTGGGTTCCTCCTTACATTTGTCAATTATACCTTTTTCAAAGTTCGTTTGTTCCTCACTACGTATTCTTGTATATTCATTTCTAGTTCTTCTATATTCTTCCTTTGTTCTATTATTACCTCTCCTCCTCCAGTTTTTTTTTTTTTTTTTTTTTTTTTTAATGCGAGGAAGAAGGAACCAAAGGCCATGAGCCCACAGTAACAGTTCCCTCCAAGAGAAAAACAAAATACAATAGAGAGCCAAATTCAAGATCCGATCATTTCGAGATGCCTGGACACACTGCGTTTGAAAGAATGGAGATCATAGGCTGCAGGAAATACAGACAGAGGGAGACAGTTCCAGAGTTGACCTGTTGCATAAATGAAAGACTGGGAGTAACGGTTAACTCTTGCATTAGAGAATTGGACAGAAAAGGGATGAGAGTTTGCTGCCAGATGGGTGCTACGCGCCCGTCGTAGAGGCGGAGGAATGCAAGCAGACAGTTCAGAGGAGCAGTGACCATTAAAGTTGCGATAGAAAAGAGATAAAGATGCAACAGTGCGGCGAAGAGACAGAGGTTGAAGGGAGTCAGTAAGAGGAGGAGAGTTAATGAGATGAAAAGCCTTTGACTCCACCCTATTGAGAAGAGCTGTATGTGGGGAGCCTCCCCACACATGAGAGTTGTACTCCACACAGGGGCGGAAAAAATCCCTGTATAGAGTCAACAATTGTGCAGGGGTAAAGAAAGAGCGGAGTCGGCTTTGCACACCCAATCTCTTGGAAGCAGATTTTACAAGAGATATAATATGATCTTTCCAAGATAAGTCCCGAGTAAATGAAACCCCAAGCATGTTCAAGGATGATGCAGGATTAAGCTGAGTATTATTAAACATTAGTGGGTATACCTGTGGAAGATTTTGTCGGGTTGATAGGTGTAAGAACTGAGTCTTAGATGCATTAAAAACAACCATATTATTTTTACCCCAGTCAGAGATACGAGCCAAGTCAGACATTAGGTGTGCCATAGCCTCATCCCTTGTTTGTTGAAGTAACTGTTAAGATGGGCGTTGCGGGAACCGAATTGAAAGGTGAAGGGTGGAGTCATCAGCGTATGAGTGGATAGGGTTAGATGTACAGCTTAGAAGATCATTGATGAATAAGAGGAAGAGAGTTGGTGATAGGACAGAACCCTGAGGAACACCACTGTTGATAGATCTAGGAGAAGAATGATGGCTGTCTACAATAGTGGCTATAGAACGACCAGAAAGGAAGCTAGTGATGAAGGCACAGATAGAAGGATAGAAACCGTAGGAGGGCAGTTTGGAAATTAAAGATTTATGCCAGACTCGATCGAAAGCCTTTGAGATGTCAAGTGCAATGGCAAAGCTTTCGCCATAGTCCCGAAAGGAGGATGACCAGGAGTCTGAAAGGTAGGTGAGATCGCCAGTGGAGCGTCCCTGACGGAACCCGTACTGACGATTGGAAAGAAGGTTGTGATAGGAAAGATGCCTTAAAATTTTTCTATTGAGAATTGACTCGAAAACTTTTGAAATACAGGACGTTAAAGCAATTGGACGATAGTTGGAGGGTTGTGAGTGGTCACCCTTCTTTGGGACTGGCTGAATGAGAGCAAACTTCCAGCAAGAAGGAAAGGTACAAGTTGACAGACAAAGGCGAAAGAGTTTGCCTAGGCAAGGTGTAAGCACAGAAGCAGTTCTTGAGAACAACAGGAGGGACCCCATCAGGCCCATATGCCTTGTTAGTACTGAGGCCAGTGATGGCAGAAAATACATCAGCTGAAGAAATTTTAATGTCAGCCATGAGGAAGTCAGAGGGGGGAAGTGATGGAGGAACAGTACCTGAATCGTCTAAGGTGGAATTGGAGGAGAAAGTCTGTGCAAAGAGATCTGCTTTATCAGTAGAAGAAATAGCTACAGAACCATCAGAGTAGAAAAGAGGAGGGAAGGATGATGAGGTAAAGTTGTTAGAAAGGTTTTTGGCAAGGTGCCAGAAGGAGCGGGAAGAATTCAAGTTGGAGAGTTGAGAGCATTTAGTACGGATGAAATTATTTTTAGCAGAGCGAAGAACAGACTTAGCATGATTCCGGGTAGAAACGTAAAGATGATGTGATTCAGGGGTGGGTTGGCTCCGGTACCTTTTGTAGGCCCTTTCCTTGTTGCGGACAGCATTAGAACAAGTGTGATTAAACCAAGGCTTTTATGCATTAGTCAAAGGGTTTGAGAAAGGAATGTATGCTTCCATGCCCGAGAGAATAACCTCCGTAATGCGCAAGGCACACTCAGATGGTTGATGGCCATGGAAGCAATAATCATTCCAGGGAAAATCAAAGAAGTACTGCCTGAGGGCCTCCCAGTCCGCAGCTCCAAAATGCCACAGACGACGTTTCCCTGGAGGGTCCACAGGCCGTACCGGAGTGATAGGACAGGTTAAGGTGATAAGGTTGTGATCGGAGGAGCCCAACAGAGAGAAAAGATTAACAGAGTAAGCAGAAGGATTAGTTGTGAGGAAGAGGTCAAGTATGTTGGAGCTCTCTCCAAGGCGGTCAGGGATACGGGTAGGGTGCTGTACAAGCTGCTCTAGGTCATTAAGGATAGAAAAGATGTAGGCTTGTTCACCAGGTGGATCAGTGAAAGGAGAGGAGAGCCAAAGGTGGTGGTGAACATTGAAATCTCCTAGAATGGAGATTTCTGAGAAAGGAGAAATGGATAGAATGTGTTCCATCGTAGAAGTGAGATAGTCGAAGAATTTTTGATAGTCAGTAGAATTAGGGGATAAGTAAACAGCACAGATATATTTAGTCAGAGAATGACAGGAAAGCCGAAGCCAGAGTGTAGAGAATTCAGAAGAATCGAGTTCAGGAACACGAGAGCAAGATAAGTCGTTGCGTATATATACAGAACAGCCACCTTTGGCTTTGAAATGAGTATAGAGAAAGTAGGAGGATACAGAAAAGGGTTCGCTGTCAGTTGCCTCAGACAGCTGAGTCTCAGTTAGAAAAAGAAGGTGAGGTTTAGAGGAGGAGAGGTGGTGCTCAACAGAGTGAAAGTTAGAGGAAAGGCCGCGAATGTTGCAGAAATGAAGAAGAAGTGAGTCAGACAGTGGTTCCAGGCACCTCGAGTCATCACCTCTTTCTTTTTGCTGTCATACACCTTCTGTTAAACCAATCCTTTTTCCTGTTTTCTTTTCCAATTACTCTTGGCACATATTTTTCCACTCCCAAATTCTATAGGTCTAGAAAGAAATCCCACTTCCTCTGCATCTCTCTTGTTTATCTGAATTTTCTCCAGTCTGCATTTCCAAAAAATTTCCTCAATCCTGTAAAGTTTGTTTTCCCAAAGTTGTATCTTCCCTACTTATAAAGCTTATCGCTTGGCACTACCTTCTCTTTTATTATCTGGAACTCAGTGACCACATGATCACTTTTTGTTATAGGACACAGATATTTCAGAGATTCAATTACGTCAGATTCTTTGGTTAGCAGTAAATCTAGTCATGCTGCGGTGTCATCACCTCTGAATCTTGTCTCTTCTTTGACTCACTGCATTATTAAATTATTCATTGTTATATTTAATAATATAGTGCCCTACGAATCTTCACTGCCTCCTGAGTCTCATTCCTCCCAGTTCACCTCTTTACAATTAAAATCATCCGTCAGAATTTTGTTGTTGCTTTTCTCAATCACTTTCCTTAGATAACTAACCATGTCTGACAACATCTCCTGATATTCATCGTCATTCCATGCTCTTCTCTTAGGGGGACCATATACTACTGCCATGTCTCTCTTGCCAATTCTCTCCAGTTTCAAATTTCATATTAATCACTTCAACCCTACCCTCTCCCACTTGCACAGTATCCACATTTATGTTGTTCCTCACGGCTATCATCATTCCTCCTCCCATTTTGTCTTTTCTCTCTCTTCTCCACAGTTTGTAGTTACCATCTCCCATTTGGATACCAATATCCTCTCTT
The DNA here is from genome assembly GCF_032717465.1 of Coenobita brevimanus. Lineage (NCBI taxonomy): Eukaryota > Metazoa > Arthropoda > Malacostraca > Decapoda > Coenobitidae > Coenobita > Coenobita brevimanus. The sequence continues at coordinate 62,718,238 of NC_137054.1, forward strand.
ACCTTGTTATCTACGAAGCACATAATATCTGGTTCATGTACCCACATGAAATCATTGATTTCTAACCTGGCTGATATTAACCCCTTAACCATGGGGCGTCACTTTCGTGACGCTCGGGAGCAAGGGATCATACCGCGGGGCGTCACTTTTGTGATTCTGTGTTATTTTGAATTCGCCTGGGCTTTCAAGTGGTGGCTTGTATTATCTATCAGTACTACCAGTGTCCAGCTATACTCAGTTCTGCTAATGTCACCTGTATTCCCATCCACTGTTGACAATTTAGCCAATTTTCTCCTATCCTTGACTCCTCCCCTCCTTACCTCCCCTCCATTACCCTCTCCTCCCACCTGACCAGCTGCGCTGCGCTACACAAATTCTGGATGGATTTTTCCACTCATTTTATCCATTGAAATGTTCACTTTGCCCCATTCTTATACAAAATAATAAATAAAAGAACGAGAAAAGGTAATTGATACTGCCATACATCTGGAATGGGCTAATTATCACCTGGCAACACCTCACGTGCACTTGTTCGCTAATTTTCCCTGTTTATTTCCCCTTGAAATATGCCGTATGACCTGTTCTCATAATATATATATATATAAGAAAGGAAGGGAGAAGCCTAAGTGATATTTACATTCACCTGGATTTCCTGCCAATCATTTCATAGCGTATATATTAGCAGCTGTCACCACGGTGACATTGGCAGCCCTTCACTGCCCCTAGGCAACAGCATTCCGTTTACGGTCGTCTTTCAAGGTGAAATCACGTCGGATTCGCGCCTGTCCAATTCTGCCGCTTTTTAGCCCCATGCAAAGGGCCCTGTGACCTCTACCCCTACTAAACCTCGTGTTGAAAGGGGTAAAGGGCTAAGTGACTGCTGTGGAACATGAACTGGCTAATTTATCAATGATAATGATGGACAGTGACTACGATCTTTCTGGTGACTAAAACAGTGCAAGTGGAAATGTAAATAATATGTAAACAGCAAGTGAAAGCAGTGAATGTAAATATAACTGAACAGTGGAAGATAGTTTTATAAGTTACTACAAGGGACAGTGCATAACATAGTATAAATAAAATAGAAATGTAAATAATGTAAATAAAATAGAGAATGTAAATATAAGTGTAAATAAGTAGTAATATAAGAATACTAGTACAGTACCCTCACGTCCAACATGCGTTTGTCTAGCACGATTCACATCCAGCACGGAGAGCAAAAAATTAGTACGATTTAATACAGTTTAATTATTGTAACATGGGTGCATTAGCATAGCACGCACGGAGCTCCGAGAAGTGGGCGAAATCCGCAGAGTTCGCCTCTATCACGATCACCCCAGGTCCAACACGGTCATACTAGACGTTCCTGTGATGCTGACAGCCAATCAAAACTTCTGATCAAGTTGCCTCCCCCACCCGCTATCGTGACGTGATCATGATGTCGCCCAATCAAAAATGCTTCTGCTCTCACATGATGTTTTGTTTAAATTTCTCCCGCCACAGTGCCACTCAGTCGCATAATTCGCATTGGAAGGTGCTTTTTTCTCACTTCATTTTCTGCCCTTGCTACTGCATTTTATCTTGCTCACGATGCCTAGGAAGCCTTCTGAGAACCCCAAGAAGCCGCGGCACCTCCCTTAGGCCACCAAGCTAGAAATCATCAAGAGGAAGAAGAAAAGGGAGAGGAAAGTGGACATCACCAAGGCCTACGACGTGAATGAAGCCAGCGTGAGGACCATAATAAAAAACCAAGACAAGATCCTGGCAGCAGTGAAGGCTTACGAAGTGCTAGGACAGGCAGAAGCAGGACCTTCCATGGATGTGGATGAGGATAGTGATTCTGAGTGTGATTTCGCAGGATATATGAGGGAGGTTCAGGAGGAGCATCAGCCATTACCCACTAGTGACACCAGCAGCCATCCTCCAGGGACCCAGTAGGACTATCTACAGCCTTGGATACCACCTTCCATTCCCAGCAAGCCCACCAACACTATCCTAAAAGGTTAGTTATCATTCATAGTACAGTACCCTTTATTATAATTACAGTAGTACCAATATATGTAAAGGTATATGGTAGGTATTTAGGGTGACATTTCCTAGGGTTGCTGACATAATTCATTTTTCCCCATAAGCTCTGTTGTTTGTCCAACACGTATTTGGTCCAACACGTTACCTGTGCATGACAATATTACCGTGTTGGACGCGAGGGTACTGTATATATACTAAGAGTAATGAAAGTGAAAGTCTCACTCTAGCATGTATGAATACTGGGAAAATGAAAGTGAAAGTAACAGATTCACTCTCTACGCTAGTATTCAGGACGAGAAAGTGAATGCCTGGAATGAAAATAAACTACTAGAACTGAAAGAAACTTACAGATAAATATTGTATATATAAATAAGTGTAATAAAGTACTAGGAGTATAAAGCATGAGTGTGTTTATAAATAATAAACGACAGCTCCGCCTCAGAATACCATCGGGGAACCAGCACGGAAGGAAAGCTCGTATGCGCTCATAATTTACATTGCTTTCACAGTGCTTTTTTTTTTTGGAATATGGATTCCAAACTACTTGAAATTCATAGAATAGTGTTTGTAGTTATAATATCAGACAGCGGTAACCATATTACGGGGTATCAGGAAGTGTAAAGTGGAGACTTCATTACCCAACTTCAGAAGTCTCCACAAGTCCTACAGTAGATGACGAAGGCTCAACAAACATCCCAGGGGAAAGCTGAAGGTATGTGCCATATGCATATGTAATTTTGATATTCTAGGACTAATAACTGATTTTTGGCAAATATTTTAAATAAGTCAGTCGGAGTGCGAATATCCTCGCGGGACGCGCAACGAGCACAAAAACAACCCCACGGTGTAGGGGTTAAACCATCAACATTAGTATATACCACTTTCAAACTTTTTCTGTTGTTTTTTATTCCCACATCTCTTCCTTTCTCCATTGGCACCATTTCCTCAATTTCTGATCCATAACTCTCCAATAGAACAGTGTCTTCTCTTCCTCCATTCTCTGTTCATTTTTTGCCTTTGCATCCTTTACTAACTCCTTCATTTTAGGTCTTCCTTCCTCATTTGAATTTCTCCTTACCCAAACTTTTTTGAGCCCCTCTCTGTCTGATAATTTTCATATTCTGTTGATGATTTCATTTACCACTACCTAAGACTTAAACTTTACCTTCAATGGCCTTGCCCCTCCTTCCTCGTACTTTCCTAACCTAAGCACTTCTTCAATCTCTTCTTGAGCTTCGTTGTTGCTCTCCATAACTACTGATACTATCTCTTTAACCTTACTCAGTTCTTCTCTTTCCCTTTTTTATCTTACTGTCGTACTTTTTCTTTTACTCCTGAAATTATCACGCATTTTTTCTCGTCTGCTACATCCTTGACAAAAGATTCTCTACTTCTTAGTACCCTGACCACTTCCTTCTCCATCTTTTCCATGATTTCTTGTTCTGTAATCTCTTTCAAATTTATATTTCCTTCCTCTTGAATTTTCTTCCACCCCTTGTGTTTCCCCTTGATTTCCTTAATGTGTTCATCTTGCATCCTTGATATTGATTCATACTCATCTAGTTTACTTTTCTTTCTGTCCATTTCTTCTTTCAACATCTTGTTTTCCCTCTTGAGCTGATTTATTTCATTCAAGGCAGATTCGTTACTCACTTTTAATTCTGTAACTTCTCTTTCATGTTCAGCACTGCGTGTGCATACTTTTCCAACATACTCAGCAGTACTTTGATCTCTTACTCTTGTTGTAAGGTCTGTTCCTGGAACTCTATAATTATTGACCATACCTTTTTTACCTCCTGGACATTCCTCTCCTCCATTTTCTCCACTCCTGCTAATCTTGTTTTAGTTTAGTACTTCCTTTACCCATATCTTCATCGGAGGAGCCTGCAAATTCCCCGCCACCAGAATGTAAACAATGAACTATCCCTCTCCGTCATGATGCAACCATACGGAAACTTTGTACTTCCACTGTGTCATGTACTCTTTTTATGACTGAAACCTGCATTTTTTTCACTGGTATCCAATGGGACCTTCACTCACGCACTCATTCACATAGTCACAATAGGCTGGTCTCCTTTTCAACACTGATTGTACAATTATTTCCCCACGATCCACAAGGAGCTCCGTCTCTGTCGGCAACGTGTGTGTGTGTGTGTGTGTGTGTGTGTGTGTGTGTGTGTGTGTATGTATGTATTTACCTATTTGTATTTACCTATTTGTAGTATACAGGAATTGAGCAATGCTCGTGTTGTCCTGTCTCCATATCCACATTTATCAAGTCTACCTTTACACACATGAATGTTTTTCTCATGCACCACCTCTTTGTCTAAGTCGTTCCAAATATTTAAGTATTTACCTAATATACCTAATTGTGATATACACGGAATGTACTATGCTCGTGGGTTTCCGTCGCTGTTTCTCAATAAGTCAAATTTAACTTTAAACTCGTTTAAGTTTTTAGGCTGGACGATCTCTTTGTCCAGGCTATTCCATAAGTCTATACTTCTGTAAGGAAAGCTATATTTCTTGATATCCTTCAAGCAGCTTGACTTTTTCAATTTCATTCCATGTCCTCTTGTTGCTCTCTTATCCCATACAAACAGATCTTCTTTGTCAATTTTATCTACTCCCACCATGGTCCTGAACACCGCAATCATGTCTCCCCTCTTTCTCCTTTCCTCTAACGAAGGCAAATCCAGTTTTTCCAGCCTCTCTCTGTATGACAGGTCTGTTAGACTGGGGACCATCTTGGTTGCTGTTCTTTGTATTCTCTCAATCTTGTTTATATCTTTCTTTTTGTGTGGGGACCACACTACCGCTGCATATTCTAACCTGGGGCGGATCATTGCCACTATCAATTTTTTCATCATTTCCTCATCCATATAATGAAATGCTACTCTTATGTTAGTCAAGAGTTTATAAGTCTCTCCAACTATCTTGTTAATGTGCTTTTCTCTGGTGACAAACTATCTTGGACCAGCACTCCCAAATCTTTCTCTTCTCTCCTTTTTGTGATTAATTCATTACCCAACAAATAATTCAGTGATGGTCTCCTGGTACTTTTACCCATTTCCAATATTTTACATTTCTTTACATTAAATTTCATTTCCCACGTCCGGCTCCAATTGTGTATCCTTTCCAAATCCTCCTGCAGTATTTTACAATCCTCCTCAACCTCTATCTTCCTCAAGATCTTTACATCATCAGCAAACAGACTTGCATAACTGTTCACTCCATCTACCATATCATTTACGTAAATCAGGAACATTACTGGCGCCGACACGGAGCCTTGAGGGACTCCACTTGTTACTTCCCTCCATCCAGACATCTTTTCCTTTATTACTGTCCTCATTTGTCTGTCTCTCAAAAAGTCTCTCATCCATTCCAGAAGTTTCCCCTTTAGTCCTCCTATATATTCTAGTTTCCACATTAGTCTCTTATGAGGTACCTTGTCAAAGGCCTTCTCTAAGTCTAAGTACACACAATCCACCCAATCATCTCTCTCCTGTACCACATCAATCGCTCTTAAGTAAAAGCTCAACAAGTTAGAAACACATGACCTTCCACTTCTGAATCCAAACTGACATTCAGCCAAAATATTCATCTCTTCCAGATATTTTATCCATCTGTCTTTCAGGATTCTCTCACACAATTTTGCGACCATGCTGGTTAGAGACACTGGTCTATAATTCAGGGGTTCTTCCCTGTTTCCTCCCTTGTAAATTGGTACCACATTTGCCCTCTTCCATTCTTTTGGCACTTTCCCCTCTTCCAGTGAGCATACAATTAAGCTGTGAATTTTATCCGCCAGTTGTTCTCTGCATTCCTTCAGTACCCAATTAGAAATTCCATCAGGTCCTGGGGCTTTCCTTACATCTTGAGTTTCCAGTAATTTATACACTTCCTGTACCTCCACTTTTATATCTTTCATCACCGGAACATTTCTAATCACTCCCTCCCCTTCCAGAAGCTCCTTTTCTTTAGTGAAAACTGACTGGAAACGTTTGTTCATTATTTCTGCTTGCGTTGCCGCATCCTTAAAGACCTCTCCTTCTACTTTCAACTTGGTGATTCCTTCCTTTTGTTTCAGTTTGCCATTAACAAATCTATAAAACAGTTTGGGTTCATCCTTGCATTTGTCAATTATACCTTTTTCAAAATTCCCTTCTTCTTCTCTACGTATTTTTGTGTATTCATTTCTTGTTCTTTTATATTCTTCCTTTGTTCTGTCGTTACCTCTCTTTCTCCAATTGTTCCACGCCTTATCTCTCTCTTTTTTTGCTATCATACACCTTCTATTAAACCACTCCTTTTTCCTGTTTTCTTTCCCTCTTACTCTTGGTACAAATTTTTCCACTCCCAAATTATAGAGGTCTAGAAAGATATCCCACTTCCTCTGTATCTCTCTTGTTTCTCTGAATTGTCTCCAATCCGCATTTTCAAAAAAGTTTCTCAATCCTGTAAAATATGTTTTCCCAAAGTTGTATCTTCCCTGTCTGTGAAGCTCGTCTCTTGGCTCGACGTTTCCTATTAACATCTGGAACTCAATGACCACGTGATCACTTTTTCCCAAAGGACAGAGATATTTCAATGATTCTATTACATCGGGTTCCTTGGTGAACAGTAAATATAACCTTGCTGGTGTGTCCTCACCTCGAAACCGTGTCTCTTCTTTGACCCATTACGTCATCACATTATTCATTATTATATTTAATAACATAGTGCCCCACGAATCCTCGCCGCCCCCTGAGTACCATTCCTCCCAGTTCACCTCTTTACAATTAAAGTCACCCACCAAAATTATGTTATTGCTTTTCTCAATTATTTTTTGCAAGTAGCTAGCCATATCTGACAACATCTCATGGTATTCGTCATCCATCCATGCTCTCGTCTTTGGGGGAACATACACTACCACCATATCTCTCTTAACATTCTCTCCAGTTTCTAATTTCATATATATCACTTCAGCCCTGCCTTCTCCCATTTCCACAGTATCTACATTTATGTTGTTCTTCACTGCTATCATCACTCCTCCCTTTTTTTCTTTTCTGTCTTTTCTCCACAGTTTGTATTTACCATCTCCCAAATGAACATCAATATCTTCTCTTAATTTGGTCTCTACAAAGCACATGACATCAGGTTCATGTTCTCTTAAGAAATCATTAATTTCGATCCTTGTCGATATGAAACCATCAACATTAGTATATATCACCTTCAAATTATTTTTGACATTATTAATACTCTCTTCTCTCCTACTCTCTGTCCGTACCACTTCCTCAACTTCTGATCTTTCACAACCATCCCCCTTAGTTTCCTTCACTTCTATTTCCTTAAATACCATTTCCTTACTTTCATATCCAATACTCTCCAAAAAAAAATATTACATTCTTCCTCTGTCCTCTTATCATTTTTTTCCTTTACTTCTTCCTTTAATGATTTTAAAACTTCTCTTTCTTCTTCATTCAGATCTTTTCTTATTATAATATTTTCCATCCCCGCCTGTTTGCTTAATTTCCAGGTCACTTTAAGTATCTCATTTATTACACTTTCTGATGTAAACTTGACTCTCATTGGTCTTGTTTCCCCTTTCTTGTAAGGCCCTGTCCTCCTTACTTCCTCAATTTCTTTTACCCACTTGTCTCCTTCGGGGTCAATTTTGCCTAATATTCCTCTCACCATGTTCGTGTCTCTCTCGAGTCTTACGAACCTAACCTTTTCTTCCTCTTCCCTGTTTCCAAATACTACAACACATCTGTTCCTTTCTACAGTTTCTCTCACTATTTTCTCTTTTTTCTTCAGTATTTTCACTACATTTTCTTCCATTTCTTTCTTGTTCATTTCCCTTTCTTCCTGGATGATCTCTCTTAAGCTGGCCACTTCTTTCTGTTCTTCTTCTACGTGTGCCCACTTTGCCTTATGTTCTTCTAACACATTACTCACCTTCTCCATTTTATTAGTACTCTCTTCTAGTTTCCTCCTCAGTTCAACATTTTCCCGCTTCAAATTCCTAATTTCTTCATTGGCTGTTTCATTGGACTGGATCAGACTCTGTATGGTGGTTTCCGTATTTACTGACACATCCTTTATCACTAGTTTCTCTACTTTCTTTTCGAGTTCACTAATCCTCATAATTAATGTTTTAACCAGGTCCATGACATTGGTATTAGCATCAAATCCTTGAAATTCCAGTCCCTCATTGTTTATATTTTCGGCCATGTTTGATGTTGGTTAAATACCAAAACAGCTGTTACCGAAAAAAACCTACAAACATTCATGTACAATCTAGTCAGTAAATCTTTACATTTTTGGTAGTCTATTAACTTTCATTTTTTTGAGTTTAAAGCAAGACCTTAGGAGACAGGACAGACAAAATTCCTGAAACTACTCAAGGTTAGCAGCGATGGCTGGGACGTCTGCTCTCTCCGGCTCTGTGTGTGTGTGTGTGTGTGTGTGTGTGTGTGTGTGTGTGTGTGGTTTCCAGCTGTGGACATAGGCATCAGAGCCTGTCTTTTTAGACTTGCAGCCCTCCCGTGTACCATAACTCAAACATGTCACCCAATGGACTGTGGTCTGATGTTACCCTTTTCCTTTAATCAGCTGTTCCCCTTCTGGGGAATGGGGAGGCAGTTGAGCAACATTTATATAACTGATCAGCAGAGTTGCCTGGTTATTACTGTGTCGCCCTATGAAAGTGTCCCATTCTGGCACCCCAGTCTTTAAGGATTCTAAAAATTCTGGAGCTTTCTTCAGCCAAGTAGGATTCATTAGATAGTAACTAAGATACATTAGTGCAGCAGTTAAAGGGTTGGCATACAGTAACTCCGTTTTTAACCTGCTTGTTTTGTCATTGGAGGCATTAGTGACTAGACTTCTTTTTAAGCTAATATGCAAGCTGTAGTCTTTATTTTTATCGTGTATTTGTATGTCATTTAAATTATCACTTTTCACAGATTGGGAAGCACGAATAGACAGCCATGGTCGAATTTTCTACATTGATCACATTAATAGGACCACCACCTGGCAACGACCATCAGGCAACCACTCAGCTCAAACACAGCGCAACCAGTCCACTGACCGACTCCAGAGACAACAGCTGGACAGGAGGTGAGAGTAGGATGCATGATTTGTGTGAGCTTTCACTGTGTGTAATTATTAATTTCATTTCATTTATAGACTCCATGCTTGCATTCATCGGCCTTGATCTCCTAATGGTAGCATTCCATGGTGCTTGATCTCTAACAGCCTCTCTATTCAGCCCTTTTTTCCTGAGGACATATTGTATGACTTCATATCATCTTCAGGCTCCCTCTAGCAGCTCTTCCCTCAACATTCACATCACTTACTCTTCACACCCATTGGTCCATCCTCTCCACATGCCCAGTCCATCTTTATCTACCTCTCTTATGACGAAACTAATACATCCAAGTCCCATCCTTTCTCACAACTCTTCGTTCAGTCTTAATCCCCCCAAGGCATCTCATTCAAGGACACAATACACATCCATCTGATCATTCTCATGTCAGTATGTTTGAGCTTACAAATATCCTCCTCCTCCACTGCCCAAGTCTCACTACTGTACTGCAATATATTCCATACACATGCTGCATACAAAAACCTTCATAATGTCAGGAGAGGCAACAACTCGCTAAAGTTATTCCAACCACTCCATACCTTTGCTGTTGAGCTAATTCCAGCCCCACCTCCAGCAAATACCGTGCTCCCCCAAATAATAAAGCTCCTCCACACACTTGAGAGATTCACCAGCAAGATTAATTCTGACCTCTCTGCTTCTGTATGCTCTCCATTACATACTGCACACCCAGAGTCAACATTATATTGTTATGTGAAGCTACAGAATGTGATGAAAATTTTTTGGTCTATCAGATAGGGCCAGGATTTTGGGGACTTGAATGATGAGTGAATGGAACATGTCTCATTGCATTGGACAGACTTGGGCTGTCTGGAGTTTGCTATCCCTCACCCTGCCCTAGGGTGGGAAAGGAGATCCAGAGGTTGATGATAATGATGATCTCATATCACTATGTTCTCTTAAGCATCCGCATACCTCAAACACTGCACAAAATGTAGTTGATTCCCATACCTTTATGGCAGACTTCACCTGGCCACAATCCTTCTGCATTGACAGTTAAGACACCTTCATAGGATATCATAATTTTTGTTTTATCTGCATTTACTCTGAAACCTTTTTACAGTCACTACTCATTATACGATGGGGTTATGTCAGGTCATACCTTAATGTACAGTATAACAATTTTATCGTAAATCGGGAGTTTGAAACACATTATAAAAGGGGGTTTACTTCAACTCAACATCCCAAAGTCACCTACCCAAGACTGAAACAAAAATGACAACCCTCCCTAATCACTTCCTGTGTTGGTCCAAGTCATCTCCAGGACCAAAACAAATACCATCACACCAATACAGGCGGCGTTACTCACGTACAGTAAATTGTCGCAACAACACAACAGTCACACTTGCGTAACGTTGGCCTGGCGCTACATGATGTATAGGCCTAATGCAGCACAATGCTTGGCTGAGAGGTGACAATAGCAGGGGGGCACATGTGAATGAGTGGAAAAAACAGGGTTTTGAAGGGGTGGCAGGACCGCAACTGAACCAAAACAATGCTCTGCACCCTGGGGCCGCCATCTTGCCTGAGACAAGCGACTGTCGCCTTGTGTGTGCCTGGTGCTTCGTACGAAATTTTCCGAGAGAAATATCATTATAGCGGGAAATTCATCGCAAATCGGATTTTGGGATGGAACTTTTCTGTTATTGTTGTAGCGAATTATCGTATACCGAATCAACGTATAGCGAGTAGTGACTGTGACCTGTTCCACCTCTCCACTTCCCAACTCTTTTTTCTGCTACCCACTCATTCTCTGGATCAACATAAAGTCATCAGCATACACCTCTGTGGGAGTCCAGTTCTGAAGCCACACAAGAGAGCATCAAGCACCGTAGTAAAAAATAATTGGCTTAAAACTGACCCCTGATGCACACCAGTGTTCATGGAAAATTCATCACTCAGACCCCCTTCATTCCCAACTACTCTACCCCTGTACATTGTCATAACCACTCTGACTAACCATCCTTCAGGCCCAAGGTTTTTCATTGTCTGCATCATCACCTCCCTGGGTACTTTGTCAAAATCCTCCAAATCCACAAATGCCCTCATTTTATGATAAAGATGCATTTGAAAAACATCCATCGCATCACAGTCGCTCATATATCATGTCACTTATAATATGTTTTCTATTGACATGTTTTTGGCCAAGGATCACTCATCCAACTAAATCTGAAAACAAGTTTCCAGCTCACCTAATCTGGAAGTTATTTCACTTCACTGCACTTCACTTGCTTCTTACCACCAGAAAAAAAAAAAAAAATCCACGTTATGTAAGCTGGTGGTTATTTCACTTCACTGCACCTCACTTGCTGATTGAACTCTAACACCTCACTACAAAAGCATATTTGATGGTTTGCAGCAGTCACCTAAAAACTTTTCTCATAGAAGAGTGTGAAGAAGCTAAAGCAAGCCTGAGGAAATTAAATCACCTAAGGGGTTCAGAGCCAGGATTGTGGGTAGTTTGAAAGGCAGAGTGGGGGAAGTAGTAGAGGCTATGAGTAGAAGGTGGGTGGATGTTGATTGTGTACAGGAAGGTGGGTAAAGCTGCCGATCAACGAGAGTGATTGCCGGGAGGGACCGTAGGTACAAGCTATTTTGGCAGGGAAATGTAGATGGGTATGGCATGGATGTGCTGATTGGGGAAACATGGGTGGAATGTGTCATGAATCTAATGAGGTTGAATGAAAAGATTATACAGGTGAAAATTTTGTTCTGTAAACTCATAATTTCATTTACAGTAGAAGTCCGATTTTTCGGCATCTATGGGACCAGGCAAGTGCCGAAATATCAAAATTGCCGAATTATCGAAAACCCTACCCACTCAGTACCTTATATGTTTCGGTGAACACTATCATCATTACTCATATCATTACAAATGTGTTTGGAGAGAGTACTGTATACTGTTTGATACTGTACAATACTGTAATGAATACAGTACTATACAGTACACCCTCATTATCGATGTTTTTTTTATTGACGGATTTGATTATCGACGGTTTTTTTGTCTCCTGGGAGTTAAATTATTATTATTAAAAAAATTAAAAAATAAAGAATTGTATTGGCACCTCCTAGCAAGTTTGCGCGCCATCCTGCCAGGTGTCTCTGGCTGCTTGCAGCATGTTCCCGCCGACCCAACAAACAACAGCATCAGTACACGTTTGTCTGTTGTTCTCATATCGTGTTCGGCCACATCTATCGTGCTTTCGCGATCATCAAGGCTCCGAAGCGCCCTTGTAACACTCCAACTGGAAATAAGGCAGCTAAGAGAGCAAGGAAAGTACTTACCTTGGAAGTAAAGAACGAAATATTACAAAAACTTAGAAGTGGAATGAGCTATGCAGTGGTTGGTCGCGAGTATGGCATGAATGAGTCCAGTGTTCGTGGCATAAAATGGAGAGAAAAAGACATTAAAGATGCTCTGGCTTCGTGCACACCAGGATCGGCTAAAGTAACGATGCATGTGAGAGATGATGCCTTGGTGAAGGTGGAAAAGGCACTGAATATTTGGATTGAGGACTTAAACTGTCGACATCGTGCCGCTAGACTCCCAGTTCATCTGAAACAAAAGCAAAACAACTCTACGCTCGGTTTGCTGGTGAAAGCAGTGGTGTTGGTGAAGATAATGGTGATGAAAGTGAGGCAGGTGAAAATAGTGATGATGGTGATGAAAGTAATGACGATGGTGATAGGCCTAGTAATGTTGGTGCTTCTAGGCAAAAGAAATTTGCAGCCAGCAAGGGCTGGTTCGAGAATTTTAAGAAAAGGTATGGCCCACATAACATTAGGATGACTGGTGTAGCAGCTTCAGCAGATCAGATAGCAGGAGAATCGTACCCACGTGACTTTGCTGAACTTATAAGGGAGAAAGGGTACAGGCATGAACAAGTGTTTAATGCGGACGAAACACGCCTGTGGTGGAAGAAAATGCCTAAAAGAACGTACATTTCGAAGAAGGAGAAAAGTGCGCCAGGCTTTAAAGCAGCAAAAGATCGTGTGTCTGTGCTGTTGTGTGGTAATGCAGAAGGACATATGATAAAACCCATGCTCCTGTATCATTTGTTATAATGTTAAAGACGAGTTGGATTTTTTGTCAATAAAGGATATTTCTTGCAAAAGTTAGGCAGAGATTAAATATGAAATATACGAAAATAAGGAGAGTTGAATTTTCCTAAAAGAAGATCCTAGCGAAAGCTAGGCTAAGATTCATCTTTGATAGCATAAACTGCCATACAGTCGTGAAAATTTAGGTCTGGGAGAAATGGAATATCAAGAATGAAAGGAAGCTCTTGAGAATGAAAGTAAATAGGAGAGCGTGGTCTCTCTGGTATGAGCTAGCAGCACTGGCGTGTGTTGTGAAGATCGGTGCGAACAGCTGATCTAACGTAACACCTGCCCCACACTCTCAGTTATTAGAACGTATGAATGACCACCACTGCTGCTTTCGTTTTTTTTTTTTTTTTTTACACACTCGGTTATGTAAACATATGGATGGCTACAACTGCTGGTTTCGCCTTTTATTTTTAGATGAAGTGAGGTGTAAGTGGAGAGAGAAGTGATGATACAGCAGCCATTACAAGTTGAGGTCCAGTGTACGACCACTATGCATCAACATCAGAGATTATGCTATTTTTTCCATAATTCTTTACTTAATATAAGTAGTTTTATTATGATATTCAGTTTTTCAATTGCCTAACTAATTTATTTCTAAGAAACACTAAAACTAAACTCCATATTACATACGAGTGATTGAAGGGATATTAAAATATATAAATAAAGGGTACCTGACCAGACGAAAATCGTAATCGACGGTTTTAGGCATCGACGGGTATCTTAGGTACCTATCCCCTGTCGATAATGAGGGTGTACTGTACATGAATATGAAAAATAAAGAAATTAGTGAACATACTGTATATAAATGTAATGGTACAGTAGGCCTACAAGTTCACATGCACTTACCTAAACTTATAGTAGGTTCCTTATTTACATATGTACAATAGAAGGGGTTGATTGGAGTCTGCTACTGCTGGAAGAAGTCCACATCTTATGTGTACGCTTCTTGCTAACACTAGTTAACTTTCCACACGTGGAGGCCATTTTCAAAGCACGCAGGTGTTTATACTGTTCACAACACAAGGCTGGTCCACTCAGGTGTTACAAAGCTCCTGTCTGATGTTACGGTGCTTACAGCACACTCGAATAGTAATTTCAGAGGTATTTCGGTACGAAGTTCACAAAGCACACAGAAGAATCAAGAGAAGTCGGCAGCAGCACGGCAACAACTCGGAAGAATGGCGAAACAGATTCTCTTTCCCATGCTAGACTCACTACATGTTTGTCCTCTCTTTATGCTATAGGAGAAAGAGCTAGCCTCTGAGCTTCTTGGCAGTGGTAGACTCGTTCCATCACTTTCACTATTTCACTCACTAAGGCGGGTAAAGGCGGGTAGCTAGCTGGCGAGCCTCATGGAGAATTTCAAGACTAACGAAAAAAATTGGAGAATCTGCCGAACGATCGGAGATTTTCGTAAATGGGACTATTTCTCAAAACTGCCGAAATGTCAGATTTGCCGGGGAATTGGATGCCGAAATATTGGACTTTTACTGTATATTGATGTATACTACACAGGAGCCTCTGTGGTACGGTGGTAGAGTGTGCATTTCGCACGCTGGTGAGCGCGAGTTCGCCTCCCACCGGAGTTGTAAAAACTTTGGGAAAGCATTCACCAAGCCACTTGCTACTTTGGCGGACACAAGGGGTGCTGTGGTTGAACCAGTGTCGCTTACTACTATGCTTGCACCCAGTCGGCTTAAGGCGGGCTGATTACACTTGGTTCACAGACTACACACACATCCAAAGCTACTACAACACTATAATCACACTCACAAGCACTTCTTACCCTACATACAGTCTCTACCAGACAGCCTAAGCCACTGGGTAGAGATACATTGGCTGTATTGTCCCTGCTTCGGTAGGGATAAGCCGGTCCTGCAGTGGACCTCAACGGCTGATGATGATGATGATGATGATACTGCACAGACTGCCCTTGATGATGCAGAAAAAGATTAATATTGAGATGACTTGATGAGTGTGGTAAGTAGTATGGGGGATGATGAGATTGTGGTTTTTGGAGGGGACTTAAATGGTTATGTGGGTGAAGCAGCTCAAGGATACGAAGGGGTATATGGGGGATGCACGTATGGTATGAAGATTGTGGAATGGGAAAGGATACTCGAATTTGGGGAGGCAGTGAACATGATTGTGTGCAACATGCATTTCAGTAAAAGAGAGAGTAGGTTGATTACATACAAGTCTGGGGGAAATAGTAGTCCATCCATCCATCCATCATCCAATCCTACACTGCCCCATGAGGAGCATAGGAGCCCGGGGCTAGGCGATTGGTCCTGACATTGAAGATGAGATTGACCAGCCCCACTCTTCCCTGAGTGGCATTACATGAGTAATCAACTCTAACCACCCCTTGGATATAAACCTTCATGGGCATAATCCGATTAGAGCGCAGTAATTACCCACTAAACCACCAAGCACCAGAATTTGGTTATATGGTTACCACCCAGCATAGTAAATGGTTTCCTGGTGTATATGAAACCATTTGGCTTGTCACTCAGTGTAGAGTCACCCATAGGCAGAAGGAAGAGGAAAGAATGAAGGAAAGATAGATAGGAGAGGGAGTGTAAAGTCACCTGTAGACAGAAGAACGAGAAAAGAATGAAGTGAAGAACGACAGAAGAGGAAAGAAAAAAAGGAGGAAAGGAAAGGACAGACACCAGAGAGCAGCACTACATCAAGTGAGTGGATGGTGAGCACTGTAGTCAGATTGACTATTTCCTGGTCAAGAGGGCTGATAGGGGGTTTGTGAGGGATGTTAACTTTAACCCATGGATTGGGCAATTACCTTTTTTTATCCCACCCTGTGGTGTGCAAAAAATGAAGGATTTTTTTTTTTTAATAGTTTTTGTTTATTATAAACTTGAAGATAAACATCCAGGGCATCATCTGGTAAAGAAAAAATCTCTCACTCTCCATCTTTGCGTAGGGCCATAGGTAAGTTTGCGTAGGGGAGTAGTGAAAAAATGAATTTAAAAAACAAAAAAAATTGTTGTTGTTTATTATAAACTTGAAGATAAACATCCAGGGCATCATCTGGTGAAAAGAAATAACTCTCTCTCTCTCTCTTTCTCTGTCTTTGCGTAGCACCATGCGTAAGTTTGCATAGGGGTGGAGTAGTCAGCGATGATGCATGACTAGCACAGCCTGAGCTGTGGCTTGCAACGCAGCACTACCCAGCCTGAGCTGTGGCTCACAATCCACGGGTTAAAGGGAGTGAGGAGTGTGTGCAGCAACACAGACTACTTTTTTTTTTTTTTTTTTTAATGCAAGAAAGAAGGAACCAAAGGCCAGGATCCCACAAACCGTTCCAAGAAAAAGCAAAGAGATACAAGAGAGAGCCAAATTCAAAATCCATTCATTTCAAGATCCCTGGACACACTGCGTTTGAAAGACTGGAGATCATAGGACGTACAAAATACAGACAGAGGGAGACAGTTCCAATTTTGACTTGTTGCATAAATGAAGGACTGGGAGTAATGGTGAACTCTTGCATTAGAGAGTTGAACAGAAATGGGATGAGAGTTTGTTGCTAGATGGGTGCTGCACGCCCATCGTAGAGGTGGAGGGATGCAAGCAGACATTTCAGAGGAGCAGTGACTATTGAAGTAGTGATAGAAAAGAGATAAAGACGCAACAGTGTGGTGAAGAGACAGAGGTTGAGGAAGCCACTAAGAGGAGGAGAGTTAATGAAACAAAATGCCTTTGGCTCCACCCTTTTGATAAGAGCTGTATGTGGGGAGCCTTCCCACACATGAGAGTTGTACTCTACACAGGGACGAATAAAACCCGTGTCAACAACTGTGCAGAGGTAAAGAAGGAACGGAGTCTGCTTAGCACACCTAATCTCTTGGAAGCAGATTTCACAAGAGATGTAATGTGATCTTTCCAAGATAAGTCCTGTGAAAATGAAACCCCAAGTATGTTTAAGGATGATGCAAGATTGAGCTGGCTATTATTAAACATTAGTGAGTACTCCTGTGGAAGAATTTGTCGAATTGATAGGTGTAAGAACTAAGTGTTTGATGCATTAAAAACAAGATTACTTTTTTTTGGAGAAAGCATATGACAGGGTGGATAGACAAGGATTGTGGAAAGTGTTAAGAATATATGGAGTAGATGGGAAGTTGTTGAATGCTGTCAAGAGTATGTACGTTGGTGCGAAGGCTGCAGTGCGTGTGGATGGTGAACTAAGTGAATTTTTCTCTTTGAAAGTTGGTTTGAAACAGGGATGTGTCATGTCTCCATGGTTGTTCAATCTGTACATGGATGGGGTAATAAAAGAGGTACAAGGTAGGGTAGTGGATGTTGGAGTGGCCCTGGTGAGAGAGGATAGTGTTTGGAAACTCCCTGTACTGTTGTTTGCAGATGATACTGTGTTGTTGAGTGAAGACGAAGGGGAGCTGCAAGGCTTGGTGGATGAGTTTGGGAGAGTGTGTAAGAAACGGAATCTAAAGGTGAATGTAGGGAAGAGTAAAGTGATGGTCTTTGAGAGAGGTGAAGTTAGTGAATGTACAGCGAGGTTGGATGATGAGGAATTGGAAAATGTGAGTACGTTTAAGTACTTGGGTAGCGTGATGAGTAAGGATGGAGGTTTGGAGGGTGAAGTGCTTGAAAGGGTACAGCAGGGAAGAAAGGTTGTTGGTTCTTTGAAAGTAGTGATAAGAAACAGGGAAGTGAGCATGGAAGTGAAAAAGTTACTACATGACAGTATTGTGATACCAACTCTAACGTATGGAAGTGAAGCTTGGACATTGTTGGAAGGACAGAAGTCAAGAGTGAGAGCAGTGGAAATGAGTTATTTAAGAGGAGCCTGTGGAGTCACGTGGAGAGACAGGCTGACGAATGAAGATATAAAGGAGCGTTGTGGTGTGGATGTGGATGTGATAGGAAGCGTTATGAGAAACATACTGAGGTGGTTTGGCCATGTGGAGAGGATGGAGGGTGAAAGACTGACGAAGAGAGTTTATGTGAGTGAGGTGGAGGGGGGAAGAGGGAGGGGGAGGCCGAGGATGAGATGGAGGGATGGGGTGGAGAGGTATATGAGAGAGGGGGGTGTGAGTTGGGAGCAGGGCAGTGAAATGGCGGGGGACAGGGCGACTTGGAGGCGATTTGTTTGTGGCCACCCCAAACGGGATTGAGGCGTCTGGCAATAGATAGATAGATAGACTTTTTCCCCAGTCAGAGATATGAGCCAAGTCAGACATTAGGTGTGCCATAGCTTCATCCTGTGTTTGTTGAAGTAACTGCTGAGATGGACATTGCGGGAACTGAATTTAAAGGTGAAGGGTGGAATCATCAGCGTATGAGTGGATAAGGTTAGATGTACAGCTTAGATCATTGATGAATAAGAGGAAAAGAGCCCTGAGGAACACCACTGTTGATAGATCAGGGAGAAGAACAGTGGCCATCTGCAACAGCAGCTATAGAACGACCAGAAAGGAAGCTATAGGTTAAGGCACAGATAGAAGGATAGAAACCATAAGAGGGCAGTTTGGAAATTAAAGATTCATGCCAGACTTGTTTGTAAGCCTTTGAGATGTCAAGGGCAATGGCAAAGCTTTTTCCATAGTCCCAAAAGGAGGAGGACCAGGAGTCTGAAAGGTAGGTGAGAAGATCGCCAGTGGAGCGACCCTGACGGAACCCATGCTGATGATCAGAAAGAAGGTTGTGATAGGAAAAATGCTTTAAAATTTTTCTGTTAAGAATAGACTTAAGAACTTTTGAGATGCAAGATGTTAAAGCAATTGGGCAATAGTTAGAGGGCTGGGAATGGTCACCCTTCTTTGGGACTGGCTGAATGAGAGCAAACGTCGAGCAAGAAGGGAAGGTACAAGTTGATAGACAAAGACGAATGAGTTTACCTTGGCAGGGTGTAAGCACAGACTCGCAGTTCTTGAGGACAATAGGAGAGACCCATCAGGCCCATATACCTTGTTAGTACAGTATTGAGGCCATTAATGGCAGAAAATATGGCAGTTGAAGATTAATGTCAGTCATGAGGAAATCAGAGGGGGGAAGTGATGGAGGAACAGCACCAAAATCATCTAAGGTGGAGTTGGAGGAGAAAGTCTGAGTGAAGAGATCTGCTTTATCAGTAGAAGAAATAACTACAGAACCATCAGAGTAGGAAAGAGGAAGGAAGGATGATGAGGTAAAGTTGTTAGAAAAGTTTCTGGCAAGGTGCCAGAAGGAGCGGGAAGAATTTGAGTTGGAGAGTTGAGAGCATTTAGTATGGATGAAATTATTTTTATCAGAGTTAAAAACAGACTTAGCACGATTCCGGGCAGAAACATAATAAGGATATGAATCAGGGATGGGCTGGCTCCAGTACGTTTTGTAGGCCTTCTCCTTGTTGTGGACAGCATTAGAACAAGTGTGGTTAAACCAAGGCTTTTCTGCATTATTCAGAGCATGTGAGAAAAGAATGTATGCTTCCATGCCCAAGAGAATAACCTCTGTAATGCACCTGGCACACCCAGAGGAGGGTCCACAGGCCGTACCGGAGCGATAGGACATGTCAAAGTAATAAGTTTGTGATCGGAGGATCCTAGAGGAAAGATTAACAGTGTAAGCACTAGCCAAAGGATTGGTTGTAAGGAAGAAGTCAAGTATATTGAACTCTCTCCAAGGCGGTCAGGGATATGGGTAGGGCGCTGTACAAGCTTCACTAGGTCATTAATGATAGAAAAGATGTAGGCTTGTTCACCAAGTGGAACAGTGAAAGGAGAGGAGAGCCAAATGTGGTGGTGAACATTGAATTCTCCTAAAATGGAGATTTCAGAGAGAAAGGAGAAATGGATAGGATGTGTTCCATTGTAGAAGTAAGATAGTCGAAGAATTTTTCATAGTCAGTAGAATTAGAGATAAGTAACCAGTGCAGATATATTTAGTCACAGAATGACAGGAAAGCCGAAGCCAGAGGGCAGAGAATTCAGAAGAGTCAAGTTCAGGAAGATGAGAGAAAGATAAGTCATTGCATATGTATACACAACAGCCACCTTTGGCTTTGAAATGAGTATAGAAAAAGTAGGAGGATAAAGAAAAGGGTTTGCTGTCAGTTGCCTCAGACACCTGGGTCTCAGTTAAGAAGATAAGGTGAGGTTTAGTGGAGGAGAGGTGGTGCTCAACAGAGAGAAAGTTAGAGGAAAGGCTGCAAATGTTGCAGAAATGAAGAAGTGAGTCAGACAGTCGTTCCAGGCAGCTCATTGAGTCATCACTGGGAGAGGGGTGGAAGGTTGGGGCATTTATGGTCCCCCCTCCCCCTGGGGACTCCGAGGCTTGGTTACTATAGTCGCAGCGCACGACTCTGAGGTTGCTGTTATCGTACCCTGGCAAGTATCATTCAAAAGTATGTCTGATTTCGTGTATTGTATGAGACGCATGTGATTCGTGTATAATATGTTCATGTATAATAATATTCGTGTATAATATATTCATGCCTAATATTTTGATCCGTGCATAATATGATACGAAATCGTTCGCATTTTCGAATGGCAGGTTGCCAGGGTACGATAATGACAACCTCAGAGTCGTATACCACTACTATAGAAGCCATTTTAATTTTTTGTTGTTGTAAATTTTGAAAAAGAAATGTAGTGTGTAATGTACATGTAGTTTATTGTTGACGGTTAGAGAAACCTGTATTGGAGAGCATGCTGATCTACTCTCTGTGTTACTGAAACACTGAAAAAGTTTAGCAAAAAGGGATAGTCAGGAACTAGTCCCGAGGGCTGATGAAACTTGAGCTCCAGCTCTCCCTGACATTAGCTTTCCATTCACCTTGGGGGTACTGCCCTGTTTGACTGGTGCTACAGTCTATGGTGCACAAGGATTGGGTGGTGAAGAAGAGGACCTGTGCATGGAGGAGGAAAATATGGAAGTTCTGATCTTAAATGTCAGGACCAATTTGCATAGCCCTGGGCACTTATGCTTTTCATGGGGCAACATAGGATTGGATGATGGATGGATGGATGGATAAAAAACCAACTAGCAAGGGATGCCTTGTATACTGAGATAAGTAGTGTGGTGGCTGAACAGGGAGCTGTTGACAGAAGTGTTAATGAAGAGTACAGAGCTGTCAAGAACACTATCCAGATAGTTACTGATTCAGTGTGTGGATGGACAAGGAGTTCTCCAAGACATTAAGGTAACACAGTGGTGAGTTGAGGGTGTAGAAGCTACAGTTAATGGGAAAAGAAGGCTTTTCTGGGTGTGGAAAAGGGGTGATAACAAAGAGGAATACTTGGCTGCCAAAAGATGGGGCTAGAAAAGAGATATACAGGGTAAAATCTGAGTGCCAGAGACTTTTATTGGATTAGTGAAATAGCTTTGAAAGGAACAGTTTAATATTTAAGGTGGCAGATCAAATGAACAGGGAAAACAAGGGTATCATAGGTGAGTAATGTGTGAAGAATGATGAAGGATAGGCATGGTAGACAGTGAATATATTAAAGATTTCTGGAAGGAACACTATAACTAGTTGCCAAATAAGGAGTTTTATTGGAACAGGGAAGGTTTGGAGTTAGCGAATCCAGTGTTTGGTCCTTGGCCTATGATTGACTCTGCAATTGCGAGTAAGGCAATAGGCAGGATGCAGGTGGGGAAGGTGGCAGGTGTGTCTGGGTTGACTGCTGAAATGCTAAAGGCCTCAGGAGATGTAGAAGTGGGTTAGTTACTGATTTAATAAATAGGATTACACATCAAAGTGCTGTCTCAGCTGACTGAAGAGTGTGATTGTAAATATGCACAGGGGGAAGAGCGATGCTCTGGAAAAAGGGAATTGTGGAGGCATAAATCTTTTTGACCAGATAATGAAGGTAATGGAGAGAGGTCTAGAGTATGATAAGGGAAAGAGTGAATATTGATGAGATGCAGTTTGGGTTTGTTGGGCAGTGATCACTGGTGCTGCATTCTTTTTCGGACAGCTTCAGGAAAAATATATAGGAAAGAGGAGGTATCTGTACATTGTTTTTGTTGATTTGGAGAAGGTCTTTGACAGCCCCTAGGGAGGTGGTGAAGTATGCAATGGGAAAGTTTGGGATCAAAAAGTGATTGGTTAGAGTCGTTATGGCTATCTACATGGATGCTTGCACTCAGGTGAGAGCAAATGGAGATTTGAGTGATTGAGTTTTCTGTGAATGTTGGCATGCATCAGGGGTCAGTCTTGAGTCCCATGTTGTTTATCATGGTGCTTGAAGCCCTCTCATGTGACTTCAGAAATGGACACCCATGAGAGATATATGCTGATGACATGTTGATTGCAGAGAATGAATGGGAAGCAAAGGAAAGATTTAGGAAGTGGAGAGATGGTATGAGGCACAAGGGCTTGAGAGTAAATGCAGCTAAAAGTAAAGTGACGGTATCTAGGGCTGGTGGCAGTACTGTCAAAGAGGAGGGAGAGTGTTCATGTACAGTTTGAAATATCACAGGGGCATGGGAAGTAATTCCATTTTGTTCAGTATTTGTGATAAGTTGGTGCATAAGAGATGCAGTGGTATTAGAGGTAGACTGTGTGAAAATGCTGATTTCGTGTGTGCAGTGTGTTGGAGAGCATTTGGAGATTGACAGGCATGAAAGGATTGAACTTGTTGGTGATTCTCTTGAGTGTGTGTAAGAATTTTGCTACTTGGGAGACATGTTATGTGCTGGAGGTGGGGCTGGAGCTAGCTCTGTGGCTAGAGTGAGGAGTGGTTGGAAGTAGTTCAGGGAGCTGTTGCTTCTCCTGACATTGAGAGGGCTCTCCCCTCATGCTAAGGGATCTTTGTATGCGGCATGTGTTAGGAGTGTAATGCTGTATGGTAGTGAGACCTGAGCAGTAATGGAAGAAGAAATGCACAGAAGTGGCAGTGATTTGGTGGATGTGCAGTGCATCCGCAAATTCAAGGCCTTTATGATGGAAGAGTTGAGAGGAACGATGGGACTGGGGTGCATTGGTGTTGTGATGAAGAGGGGTAGATTGAGATGGTTTGGGCTTGTGGAGAGGATGAGGGATAACAATTAGGTGCAGAAATTGAGAGGTATGAAACATTGGGGTAGGGTTGCAAAAGACAGTCCGATGAAGACCTGGGATGAGGTCATAGAGTGTGACCTCATGGATAAAGGGCTGAAAAGGGAAGCTGCCAGCAGTCAAGCAGCATGGAGAGCTGCCATTAGATTACCAAAGCCAACACATGCAAGCATGTTGGAGCCTTTATAAACAAAACAAAATGAAAGCATACTATGTAAAAGTAAAGCAAATGGAAGATAGTGACAAAACAGAGATGTAAAGGAGCAAAAGAAGTGGGAAAACTAACGGTGTGGGCATCTTAACCCTTACCACGCTGGCGATGTAAATCTACTGTACGTCCCCCTCAAAAATGCTAGTGATGTAGATCTACGTCCTGCAGCATTGAGATGTCATTGCAAGCAAGTGAAGTAAAATGGAAGGTTATATCATATATCGCTAACTTCAGACATTTATCTGCTATGCTTACAACACTGATTTAGGAGCACAGTAGGCGAGTGAGTCTTCACAGGCCCACTGCTGATCTGCTTTGTCTGTAACCTGAAGATTTCAGAGGTTGAGTGGCACCAACCTGACTCGATTCAACCAACTTTCTAGCCATGGTGATTACTTTTGTTAGTGCCAGGGATCTTATTTTGAAGTATTAAGCCTATTTACCCCTCAAAAAAAATCCAAAATTGGTTCACAAACTCACAGACACTCTTCTCTTTCAGTAACCTTGAAGGTTTCAGGGGTACAGTGGCACCAACCTGACTCAATTCCACCAACTTTCTGGCTTCGGTGGTTACATTTATTAGTGCCAGGGATCTTATATTGATGCAGTATGCCCATTTAGCCAGGAAAAAAAATCCAAAATTGGTTCACAAGCTCACAGCTGCTCTGCTCTCTCAGTAACCTTGAAGATTTCAGAGGTATAGTGGCACCAGCCTAACTCAATTCAACCAATTATCTGGCTTTAGTGATTACTTTAATTAGTGCCAGGGATCTTATGTTGATGAATTAAATCAAATTTAGCCTGAAGAAAAAAAATCCAAAATCGTCCAGCGTAGACAGGTATCAGTTTTTTTTTTTTCTTTTTCTTTTTTCCCTGCATGGTATGGGTTAATCCATTAGAGACTGATCTCCTGAGCACCACTGCACAACTACTATGCAGGTTTCCCTCTTTGTACGATTTGGTTACATTGCCGGAAAGCCAATCATGTAATGATTCTTAAATTGAACAGATTATAACATGGATTCAGTGGAGATACATTCCTGGTAATTGTCAGCGACACACTATAAGAGTAAAAACAAGTTTCCTGCTCACCTATTTTGTGTTTTTGTCTGGTCCAAGTTATTGTCATTCGTCTTCCTAAGGCTGGGGGACAGTTAGTATCCCAGTGTGTTCACTCATCATCTTCAAGAGCAAGTAGATCAGTTGAGGAATGGCAAGAAGGAAGGGTAGTGGGAGAGTGAAAGATGGCAGTACAAGTGAGAGATGAGAATGTAATGCAATGCATGGCAGGAGAAGATATCAGAGGAGACACACATGAGTATGACTTAAGCTCAAAGGGTTGGCACAAGAGGCCAGGCCTGCTTAGATGACTCAAAACAGGGTTCCGTACATATACATTGTTGGTCATCTTGGAACAGACAAGTGATGTAGGCTTGCATGTTGGTCCCCACTGAG
This sequence comes from Coenobita brevimanus, assembly GCF_032717465.1. NCBI lineage: Eukaryota > Metazoa > Arthropoda > Malacostraca > Decapoda > Coenobitidae > Coenobita > Coenobita brevimanus. The sequence goes on from NC_137054.1 coordinate 62,743,216, forward strand.
GCTTTGCTGGGAATTGTAATAATCATATAATCAAAAATGGCAATTAAACAATGAAAATTAGTGCCAAAATCTTTAGATTGTATAAGAGATTGATTGCAGAATGGTCAGTCATTACATTACATGAGGGAGACCTGTTCTTCTTCCATGTAAGAGACGCCCTCAGTAGTAATTTTATTTTTTACCATACAAGGATTTCCATACATAGTGATCCTGGTTATCCAGAGGATGAATTGTAGTATGTCATATGATGCATTTATTTACCGGTACATCATATGCTTTTACTGCACATTGTGGTAGTGGCCATGGGCAACAATTATGCTAAATATCATCAGTGAATATATTACTGTGAATTATATTAATTAATATAGGAGTTTCAGAGTAAAAATAGTTGAACAAAATGTGGATAAATAATACTTTAGAGATCTTGGGTAAGTGTGGGTAAAGCATACTCTCCCAAACTCTTCCTCTGATTATCTCATACATTACACCCTGTGCGCTGTACATATCACACAACGTATCCCATTATGTTACAGAGGTTGACGCCGGCAAGGGCATGTTGCCAGAAAACTTTGCCCCTGCTACCTAGTGGTGGACTTTTTTTTTGGGGGGGGGGGGCGTGACAGGGGTTCCGCCAGCATAGATCATGGGTCCGGGGCAAGATGGGGCTCAAACCTGTTCTAGAGGGTACAGGGCATTGTGGATCTCAGGCTGCTGCTCCCACCCAATTGAGAGGGGCCCGAATCTGGGAGTAGCGCCCCAGGAGGCTGCCATACCAGTGGGTGTATAATGGCGGGGCAGTTGCAGTGCCATGCCGTGCTTGGAGGGTGTCCCTGCAGCTGTCCTGGCAGGGTGCCCCAAGGCCACTACTGCAGCCACTGGTAAGCTGGTAGGCTAGGGGTCCCAGATCCATTGCCTGGACCTGGGACTGTGCAGTGGGTGGGGCCTGTGGTATGTCTACCCCACGTTATTAATACTGACTATGACTAAATACAAGAAAAAGCTTCAAAGCAAGCCTGAGGATATTAAATTGCCCAGGAGTATGACAGTAGGTTCATGGAATGTAGGAAGTTTGAGGGAATGAGCAGGAGAAGTCGTTAAGGCATTCAGTAGGAGGTGGGTGGATGTGGCATGTTTGCAGGAAGTCCGGTACAGGGGTGGATCAGCCAGAAAGATTGTTGGGAAGGATTGCTACTGTAAGTTGTTTTAGCAGGGGGGGAACAGATGGATATGGGGGTGTGGGGGGTGTTGGTTGTGGAGAAATGGGTGGAATATGTTATGAATGTTATGAGAGTAAGCGATAGGATATTGGTAGTGAAAATTTTGTTCGGTGGAATGATGACTGCAATTATATCAGCATATGCTCCACAGGCAGGCTTGGGTGAGGTAGAGAAGGATAGATTTTGGGATGACAACACGTGTAGTAGATGATATGGGGGATGATGAGATAGTGGTTTTGGGAGGGGACAAATGGCCATGTAGGTGAAGCAGCTCAAGGTTATGAAGGAGTACATGGGGGATGAGCATATGGTATAAAGGATACTCGAGTTTGAGGAGGCAATGAACATGATTGTGTGCAACACACATTTTAGGAAAAGAGAGAGTAGGTTGATTATGTATGAGTCCAGGGGAAATAGCAGTCAGATAGATTATTTTCTGGTTAGGAGGGCTGATAGGAGGTTAGTTAGGGATGTTAAAGTTATAGGAAGCGAGGAGTGTGTGCAACAGTGCAAACTAGTGATTTGTGACATGATGCTGAAAGAACGAGTGATGAAAAAGAGGACTTATGTATCCAGGAGGAAAATATAGAAGCTGAAAAACCAAGCAGTAAGGGATGCCTTCTATAGCGAGATGAGGAGAGTGGTGGCTGAACAGGGAGCCGTGGATGTGGAGCGGTTGCATTGAGGCAGTTGGACAAAATTCAAAATAAAGCCATTAGATTAATCAATAATCCTGCCATAATGCAGGACCTTCCTCCGTTATCAATACGTAGAGATGTTGCTTCTTTAGCACTATTTTATCATTATTCTTACCATAAGTGCTCTAACGAACTGGCTTCAATTGTGCCTCCCCTTCAGATTTTCTCACGAAATACTCGGGCATCTGGGAGCACCCATGAACTCACACTGTCTCCCCCACAATGCAGAACCTCAGCTTATCAAAATTCATTTATCCCCAGAACTACTACTCTCTGGAATTCACCTCCTGGGAGGTGCTTCCCACACACATTTAATCCTCTCGATTTTAAATCCAATTGTTATAAATATTTTATGAATGGAGGATGCCTGTAGGCACATGGACTCATTTTTTTTCCTTTGTTTTTCCTTCCTCCATTCATTATTAAAAAAAAAAAAAAAAAAAAAAAAAAAAAAAAAGAGAGAGAGAGAGAGAGAGAGAGAGAGAGTTGTTAATGAACAGTACAGAGCCCTCAAGAACAACCTCTTGAGAGTTACTGATGCAATATGCAGTTGGACAAGAGGCCCACCAAGACATAAAGTAACTTGGTGTTGGGATGAGAGCGTAGAAGCTGCAATTAAGGAGAAAAGAAGGCTTTTCCGGGAATGGAAGAAGGGTGGTAGCAAGGAGGAATACTTGGCTGCCAAGCGTAGGGCTAGAAGAGAGGTATACAAGGTGAAATCTGAGTCACGGAGACTTTTACTTGGTAACCTGAATCATGGGGATAGGAAAAATATGATATTTAAGGTGTGTAAATCAGATATTCATTCTTAGATCTTTAGTGGAAAAGTTTCTAGAGAAGGGAAAGAAGTTGTATGCAGCTTTCATGGATTTGGAGAAAGCATATGACAAGGTGGATAGACATGGATTGTGAAAAGTATTAACCCCTTCTTTACCGAATTTTCAGAATGTGTTCCCCTGTACTCAAAATGAAATTTTGGCAGCAGAACCAAATATGATCGTGAGTACTAGGGTACTCACGATCATTATAGGGGCCTATTGGGCTTCTTCTTCCTCGGTTTTTGTGCTTTGTGATCACATTTGTGATAACATATGGCAACTCTGCCATTGATGCCGCACTCCCCTGCCATGCCCCTGCCATGGGGCTAGTTTTATGAAAATGACTGAAATATGTTGTATAGGTCATTGTAGCCTATATATTTTGAATCTGGTATATATAATGCCCTATAACATGTGATAAAATATAGCCAGATAATAATTCTTGGTAAGGGGACTCTCGGTAGCTTAGCAAGAGTTGTGGTTCCGTGGGAAAGTGTGTTGGAGCACGCCGTAGTGGTTTTCAAGCAGCCACACGTGTCAGTGCCTTTGGATTTACTTCAGTGCTATGGCTTTCTACGACAGTGAATCCGACTTCGATAGTGACTTAGAAGTGTCTGACGATGAAACACAATCTGACATAACTGTGAGCAACTCTGATGAGGAGTACATGCCCAAGAATGACAGTGAGGTGAGCAATAATAGTGGGGAAAGTGATACTGATTCTGATATCAGTTTAGCCGGTTCACCATTGCCACTCCACGACCTAACTGCACCTCCCACATTCAACATCCTGGTAAATCCCTTTGCTGACCATCGTCCCACTCCCTTGCCTGATATCACCGATGATTTTGAGGATGTGCATCCAGGAATAATTGCACAGCATGATGCAGAAACCATGTCGGCCATGGACTGCTTCCAGCTGTTTCTATCGCATGATATTGTTGACTCCCTCTGCCTTTGGACCAATGAGAGGGCTAATAAATTTTTCAGAGAAAACCCAGCCATCAAGAGGACCAAATCTTTAGGCAGAAAGTGGCGTGATGTGACTCGGGATGAAATGTATGTTTTCATTGCCCTGCAATTGCTGATGGGAGTGACCAAACTACCCAAGATTTCTGATTATTGGAGTACCTCATTACTTGGCAAGGGGCCTCCCATATATCATGCCTTCATCGTGAGCAGAAACCGGTTCTCACAGATACAGAGGTTCATTAGGTACTCCCACCCTGACGATGCAGAGCCCAGGAAACCCTTGACGAGGATTGCAACATTTTTCTCATTATTACAAGAAAAGACCACCTCCTATTTCTCTGCTGGAGAAAACTTTGCCTGTGACGAGTCTCTCATCCTCTACAAGGGCCGTTTACACTTTAGGCAGTACATAAAGACAAAGAGGAAACGGTTTGGACACAAACTTTTCTCTGTATGTCCTAGCTCACCCTGTAGCAGGGGGTACACCTGGAATTTCTGCCTTTACACACCTCGCCTGTACGACCGTATGTTGGAACAACCGGAGCTACAGTCCCTTTCCAAGTCTGAACAAGTCCCTGTCTTCCTCATGATGGACCTCCTCAATAAAGGAAGACACGTTGTACTGGATAATTGATACTCTTCCCTCCGCCTAGCTGAGTACCTGTTAGCTCGTGACACACTCATGACAGGTACAATCCATCCCAACCGAGGTGTTCCCAAGATGGTGAGGGATGAAAACCTTCAGAAGGGACAAGCCTTGTTCGCCAGGAAGGACAAGACCCTCATCGTCAAGTTTCGTGACACAAAGTACGTCAGTCTCATCACTACAAAATATGAGGCTGGCTTTGTGGAACACACTCACCATCTGAGGGGGGGAAAGACAAGAGTTTGTGAAGAAGCCAAGTCCCATCCAGCGCTACAATGAACTAATGGGCTTAGTTGATCTGGTGGATCAGCTTCTTGAACCAACTGACCCCACCAGGAAGTCCTATTCCTGGTTCAAGAAAATAGGACTACACATTATTGCTCGAATGCTCCTCAACTCACGGACTATCTTTATGAACCTCAATCAGCAAAAAAAAGTGGATAGAGTATGGGGACTATATTCGACTGGTCATTCATGAACTTCTCACTGAATACTCCCTTGGTTATGCTGCACTAGTGGAGGTGCATGAGGAAAAGAAATAATCTCCCAGGAAGAAGGACAAGAAGAAGGCCAGGCGAGGGGAGGGGATGCAGGTGGATGAGGCTGGTGTCTGCCATGGTCTGCTGGTCATACCTGCCACCGAGAAGAAACAAAGGCCTCAAAAACGGTGCAGAGTGTGTCACACAGAGGGTAGGGCAAAGTTTTCCAGAAAGTACTGCCCTGCCTGCCCTGAGCAGCCTGGTCTGTGTTCAGTGGAGCACTACCAGGCCTGGCACTCCCAGTAGGCACTGTAGCATACCTGGTGCACCTGCCTCGTGGTGCGCCACCTGCCACACCAACCTGTCTCAGTGCGTCTGCCTCGGAGCGCATCACCCCATCCCCACCTACTTTTGACCTGCCTGCCACCTACCTCATTCTTTGGATCTTCTTCATACTTACAAGGTAAATAATATAATCATTATTCTCTTCTCTGTTCATTTATTTATATCTCTATCTACTATATTTATCTGTATATTGTAGGTTTACTAAATCAATTGGTTAGACATGTAATATTATTATATACATTATTTTAACATATCATAAACACATCTCGTGGTCAATATCTACTTACCAATACAAAAATAAATAATATAAAGCAAGTAGAAACGATGTAATGATAAAATAAATACTACCCCATGAAAGAGCTACGAGTGGGGGAAATTCGGTTTGGCAGGGGGGGGGTAGCTGATCGCGGGGGACAGAAACATGGTAACGAAGGGGTTAAGAATATATGGAGTAGATGGGAAGTTGTTGAATGCTGTGAAGAGTATGTATGATGGTGCTAAGGCTGCAGTGCGTGTGGGTGGTGAACTGAGTGAATTTTTCTCTTTAAAGGTTGGGTTGAAACAGGGATGCGTCATGTCTCCATGGTTGTTCAATCTGCTTATGGATGGGGTAATAAAAGAGGTACAAGGTAGGGCAGTGGATGTTGGAGTGGCCCTGGTGAGAGAGGGTAGTGTTTGGAAACTCCCTGTACTGTTGTTTGCAGATGATACTGTGTTGTTGAGTGAAAACGAAGGGGAGCTGCAAGGCTTGGTGTATGAGTTTGGGTGAGTGTGTAAGAAATGGAATCGAAAGGTGAATGTAGGGAAGAGTAAAGTGATGGTCTTTGAGAGAGGTGAAGTCAGTGAATGTACAGTTAGGTTGGATGGTGAGGAAATGGACAATGTGAGTACATTTAAGTACTTGGGTAGTGTGATGAGTAAGGATGGAGGTTTGGAGGGTGAAGTGCTTGAAAGGGTACAATAAGGAAGAAAGGTTGATGGTTCCTTGAAAGTAGTGATAAGAAACAGGGAAGTGAGCGTGGAAGTGAAAAAGTTACTACATGACAGTATTGTGATACCAACTCTAATGTATGGAAGTGAAGCTTGGACGTTTTTGGAAGGACACAAGTAAAGAGTGAGAGCAGTGGAAATGAGTTATTTAAGAGGAGCCTGTGGAGTCACATGGAGAGACAGGCTGACAAATGAGGATACAAAGGAGCATTGTGTTGTGGATGTGGATGTGATAGCAAGCGTTAGGAGGAACACACTGGAGGTTTGGCCATGTGAGAGGATGGAGAGTGAGAGACTGATGAGGAGAGTGTATGTGAGTGAAGTAGAGAGGGGGAGAGGGAAGGGGAGGCCGAGGATGAGATGGAGGGATGGGGTGGAGAAGTATACGAGAGAGAGGGGTGTGAGTTGGGAACAGGGCAGTGAAATGGCCTGGAACAGGGTGACATGGAGGCGATTTGTTTGTGGCCACCCCGTACGGGATTGAGGCACCTGGCAATAGATAGATAGATAGATAAGGTGGCAAACAACTTGATGAGGGATAATCGGGATATTGTAGGTGAGCAGTGTTTGAAGAATGATAAAGGAAGGCTAGTGGTGAACAGTAAGGATATTAAAGTTGCATGGAGAGAGCATTATAGTCGGTTGTTGAATGAGGAGCTTGACTGGGACAGGGAAGGTTTGGAGCCATCAGATCCAGTGTTTGGCCCTTGGCCTTTGATTGATTCTGCTACTGTGAGTGAGGCAATAGGCAGGATGCGGGTGGCGAAGGCAGTAGGTGTGTCTGGGTTGACTGCCGAAATGTTGAAGGCCTCAAGAAATATAGGGGTGAGGTTTGTCATTGACCTGATAAATATGATTATATATCAGTGTGTTGTCCCAGATGATTGGCTGAAGAGTGTAATTGTAAATGTGTACAAAGGGAAGAGTGATGCCCTGGAAAGAGGAAATTATAGAGGTACTGTATAAAGATTTTAGATCAGATAATGAAGGTAATGGAGAGAGTTTTAGAAGTAGTGGGGTCGGTGGAGGATTAGTGCCCCTCCCTGTAAAACAATTAACTCTAAGCCATTGGCCACCCCGTCTGGGATACATGGCGTCTGGCAATGAATGAATGAATGATGATTAGAGAAAGAGTGAATATTGATGAAAAGCAGTTCGAGTTTATGTCAGGCAGGGGGACCACCGATGCCATATTCATTGTTCAACAGCTTCAGAAAAAATATATTGGAAAGATAAGGGATCTGTATTTTGTTTTTGTTGGTTTGACAAAAGCCTTTGAGGTGGTGAAGTGGGCAATGAGAAAGCTTGGGTTGGAGTCTTTGGCTGGTTAGGGTGGTTATGGCCATGTATGCCACTCTCATCTTAAATGCTAGGACCAACTGCCTAGCCCCGGGCTCCTACGCTTCTCATGGGGCAACGTAGGATTGGATGATGGATGGATGGATGGATGTGGGTGCTCGCACCCAGGTAAGTGTGAATGAAGATTTGAGTGATGGAGTTTTCCATGAACGTTGGTGTGCATCAGGGGTCAGTTTTGAGTCCCTTGTTGTTTATCATGGTACTTGAAGCCCTCTCACGTGACTTCAGAAATGGACTCCCATGGGAGATGTTGTATGCTGATAATTTGGTGTTGATTGCAGAGAATGAAAGGGAGGCGGAGGAAAGATTTAGGAAGTGGAGAGATGGTATGGGGCACAAGGGCTTAAGGGTAAATGCAGATAAAACACAAGTGATGATATCTAGGGTTGGTGGCAGTACAGTCAAAGACGAGGGAGAGTGGCCATGTGCAATTTGCCATAGGGGCATGGGAAATAATTCCATCTTGTGCGGTGTTTGTGATAAATGGGTGCACAAGAGATGTACTGGTATTGGAGGTAGAGTGCGAGAAAATGCTGATTTTATGTGTGTGGCGTGTCGGGGAGAGCAGGTGGAGATTGTCAGGCGTGAAAAGATTGAACTTGTTGGTGAGTCTCTTGAGTGTGTGGAAGAGTTTTTTTATTTGGGAGACATATTACGTGCTGGAGGTACGGCTGGAGCTAGCTCTGTGGCTAGGGTGAGAAGTGGTTGGAAGAAGTTCAGGGAGCTGTTGCCTCTCCTGACATTGAGAGGACTCTCCCTACATGCTAATGGGTCTTTTTATGCAGCATGTGTTAGGAGTGTAATGCTGTATGGTAGTGAGACCTGAGCAGTAAAGGAAGAGGATATTCGCAGGCTCAAACGTACAGAAATGACAGTGATTAGGTGGATGTGCAGTGCATTCCTGCATGTAAGGCCTGGGGGGGCTGTGTTTAGGATGGAAGAATTGAGAGGTAGAATGAGACTGGAGTATATTGTGATGAGGAGAAGTAGATTGAGATGGTTTGGGCATGTGGAGAGGATGGGGGATGATAATTGTTTGCAGAAGGTGAGAAGTGTTAATACTGGGGATGGGGTTGTGAGGGGTAGATCAAGAAAGATGTGGGATGAGGTCATTAAGTGTGATCTCAGTGTTAAGTGACTGAACAGGGAGCCTGCCATATATCGAGCAGCATGGAGAGCTGCCATTAGGTGACCGTGGCCGACGCATGCAAGCATGCTGGAGCCTACAAAAACTAAACGAAATGACCGTATGGTGTACCCTATTCAGCGCCTTCTGTTGAGAGAGTTCTGACAACTGACCAGATGGCGTCATGTTGCCTCCCACCCTCTACCATTGCTTGCTCAACGACACTGCTATTGCCGGTTTTTGTTTCCATCATTTTTTGTTTTTAGTGTCTTTACTTAATAATTTGGGGAGTTAATCACTTTTGGCATTGTATATATTTCATTTTATGATTGTTTGCATCGACAGACAGTGCTTGATAATGTGAGGGTATACAGAGAATGGATAGGTTGGATGTCACTCAGAAAAGATTGCCCTGTACATTTGTTTCTAAATGTTACCCCCACTGTGATATCCTCACAACACAGGGTAAGCATAACCAGCACTTTTTACTGCAGTACCTTTTACATAACATGAAAACATATGACAATGACTGCAGTAAACTTGTCAGCCCACGCTTTAGCAATACTTACAAGGGTGTGACCATACTATTGGTCGTATAAAAAAAAAAGAATGTTCTTTGCACTATTGTGGGTTCTAGATTTGGTCCTTAGGCTTAGGCATCAGTCTGGCATGGGTTCTTTGATATACAGTAATCCCTCTACTGTCCGAAGTAATAGAACCAAAGGCATGTCCGGAAAATGGTCCCGTTCGGAAAGTGGGCCTCTGACTGCTGGACTGGTACTTAAGACCCAAACCCAGCCTAACTTTGAAAGCCACCTAAATAACTCCCTACTGGACCTGCATAACACTTATTTAAACCTATTTAAGACCCTATTCACACCAATAATGAACATAGAGCATGAAATAAATGAAAAGGAACCAAAGAATGAGGAATTAGAAGTGACTGTACATCAGCCAGGGTACTTATAGCACTTCTGTGGCCACCTTCTTAAGGCTTTGGCAGTGGTGAAAATGCTCTTGAAGCATGTACAGTAATCCAGTGTTGTGCTGCACTTAAGTAATTCTTTGCACTGTGAGTTATAATTGTTTAACACTGCACATTGTTAATTGCAACATGCCAGTTTCAACTGCCAGTTTGCACTCCACAGTTAATCCTCTGCACTCTAAATTCTAATTTCTTAACACTGCACAACACTGTAAATTCCCGTGTGGTCTGCTGGCGAGGTATTGCAGTTTATTCACTGTTTATTCACAAAAAAACAAGCACATGTGGCATCCACTGTGATAAGCATCCACTCACGATCGAAGTTAAGCAGTAAATGTTGAAGTGTTCTGGTGACGAGGAAACAGAGTTTCCAGACCGCAACGGCCACATTACCAGACTCCTCAATTTTCATTACCAAATTTAATTTTTCATTACCAAATTTGTAAAGCTAGCATTTATTCTTCACTAATTGTATAACAAGTGGACATACATGTAATGACTCTCTTATAATTAACAGCATGTTGATTATTTTCATGCTATGTTGGCTATCAGATTAATCAGAGAGAGCAAACAATCCACCATCTCCATCCTGTGTATCCTCATACATGTGAAAAATCCGTTTGGTAATGCATGATTCTGATTCATTACCAAATGAATTTTTCATTACCAAATTGGCCCACATTTGGTAATGAAAAATGCCAAATGGCAACCCTGACAGAGGAGGGGGGAGGGGGGAGGAAGGAAGGGGTGACGGGTCCGTGGCGTAACAGCTGTTCGTGCCATGAGGCAATTTCAAATTACAGGTGGGGAAAAATTCAGAATTTTTGGGGATTTTTTTCATTTTTTGGCCATTTTTGGGTTCCGAAGGTCCAGGCCCACAATGTCCGGTAAGTAGGGTCTCCGGAAAGTGGGCGTCCGGATAGTATGGGGATTTCTGTACTGTATTTATTTTTAGGCTTACCTGCAATTTTTTTATCCATTACCTTTTCTATGAAGTAAGGATTTTTTTGCTCATTTGTTTTCTGCCTTCCAAAAGCAGTGGAATATGATATTCAGTCTTTCGGTGTTTTACAATATCTTCATTAAAATTCTTACAACCAACAACTAATTTAGGGAATGCTGCATTAGTGCAATTTTTGAATACGTTTACTCCAATCCGACCACCAGTAATCTGAATATCCTAATACTCCGAATTCTTCAAGGTGAAAAATTTTGACTTTTTCTGGCTTTATCTAAGGATTTATCTGGCTTGGATTTGCTCTTCGACGTTGATATACCAGCTGCAACTATTCATCTACAGTTCTGTGCATTTCCAGTGAGTGAAGCAATTACCCATATCATTTTAAGTGTTTATTTAGCCCATGGCGTCCAGCATATGTTTCCTCCGACGCTTCGGGAATTTCAGAGAAAATCACCCTTTTTAAAACGTTAATATCTCAGCTAATACTGAACAAGAAATAAAAAACTAAGTGTCATAATACTCATCAATCCTTCGAATTAAAGCTGATTGCCTCAGATTGTCCGTGAAGTGTGTGCAGTCAGAGAGAGAGTGGGGAATTGGGACAACTTTTGGTGTTTTTATGCCCGTGTCCGTATGTGTGGCTGAGGTGCTGTGACACAAATTAGGCTTATACTAGCCCTCCACAATAATAACATTTCCAGAAGACCCCAGTTAACCACAAATACCATTTCCATGTGGGTTTTTCAGAAGTGTGGCATGAGTGCAGTTGTGAGTGCGGTTACTATAACAATGACCTTGAGGTAGGCTGGCTCAGCTCACCGACAACTGCATACACCTTCTTGCCTCACCACTGCACCACCATGCCTCCACTAGTGCCATACACCAAACACACACACACACACACACACACACACACACACACACACACACACACACAATAAATACTTAAATATTTGGAATGACTTAGACAAAGAGGTGGTGCATGAGAAAAACATTCATGTGTGTAAAGGTAGACTTGATAAATGTGGATATGAGAGACAGGACAACACGAGCATTGCTCAATTCCTGTATACTACAAATAGGTAAATACAAATAGGTAAATACACACACACACACACAGTGGGAGTCAATCGAGGCAGACGTGCGACATCGGCGCTCCGTACTGAACCAACACGGCCAGTGGCATTACCTAAATTAGTATCTTTGTATGAGTCAAGCTCTGTACCAGGTTAGACTAAATGATTTTTCGTTATTAAAAAGAAAAAAATAACAAGTTTAAACAAGACTTGTTCAAACAGGAAAGAGAACCAAGACGAAAGAATGCGCTGAGTCAGCTGAGGTTTGTTGAGACTACAGCAACACGGGGATTGTAGGTACATACTCTGTACTTTTAGTATTGCAAAATGGATACATACTTTAGTAAAGCAAATTTGGAAAAGAAAAGGGATAAAAGTAAAAAGCAAAATGATGATTTCTACCAAGAACTGGTTGAAGTGGAGACACAATAGACTGGTTGAACGTGTACACAAACTAGAAATGGCTTTCAAAAATGAAATTGATGAAATAAAGAAGCAGATGCACATGCAAAAGGAAGAAATAGAAGAACTAGGAAGGGAGGCCAACAAGAAAGACACAGCCGTCAGTGAACTAACAGTGGAATTGAGTACACTTAGGAAGAAAGTGAGTGAAATGGCAAGTACAGTAGTCAATCACGAGAGTGTTATGGAAGAGTTCAAAAATGACACAGAGACAATTAGGCAAGTAAGCAGTCTTATAGACCAGAGCAGTGATATTGAGGAGAAGATAACACAGGTGAATGAAGCTGTGCAAAGCTACAAAAATGATGTGGAAACCACGTATGCTGAAGTGGTGAAAGTAAAGAAAGACTTAGAAACAAGGGTGGAGGAAAAAAGCATTAAAAAGGAAGTGAAAAGAATAATCCAAAACAATCCAAAGTTAGTCAGAGATTCAGTAGATATAAACAAATCTTTAGTAATCACTGGTATAGAAGAGGAAGAAGTAAAAAACAAGATCACAAGAGACAAAAAGGAGATGGCAAATGTAATGAGCTTACTGAAAGAAGTATCAGAGGAAATCTGTAGTAAAGACATAGAGGAACACAAAAGGTTAGGGAAATATGAGAAAAGCAAGACAAGACCTCTAAAGGTGACTTTCCAGAGTGTAAACACTGTGGAAGAGATACTAAAAAATGCAAAGAATCTTATGGAAAAAGAGGAGTTCAAAAATATATGGATAAAAAGATGCCTAACACAAGAGGAACTGGAATTACTGAAAGAGAAAAGGGAGGAAGCAAAAACAAAAAATGAGGGAAGATCAGAAGAGGAGAAGAAGAAATTTTTTTACAAAGTAATAGGATTGCAGGTACGAAAGTGGTACACAAACAGGATGGAATAAAAAAGGAGGAAGGTAGTAAAACCATGTCATGACAAGTATATAAACAAGATGATAAAGTTGATGTACTCAAATGTGGATGGAATGGTATCTAAATTACTAGAAATGAATGATTATGTCAGAGAAAATGAACCACAAATAATATGCCTAACTGAAACAAAATTAACACCAAGGATATCCAATGACATACTAAACTTAGAGGAATACAATATATGGAGAAGAGACAGAAATTAAAAAAAAGGAGGAGGAATTATAATATTAACTAAGAAAAATCTAAAAGTCAAGGAAATAAAACTAGATATACCATCACAAGTAGAACTGATTGCAGTAGAGATCAACACATCTGAAGGTAAAGTAATTGTAGCCAGTTTGTACATGCCACCCAGATCAAACACATGGGAAAGAGATGAATATTAGGACCTGGCAGAAAGTACAATTCAGAGTTTAAGATCATTACTACATAAAATGGAAGAGAAATCGGAAAGAATTATACTAACTGGGGACTTCAATACAAATATAAATTGGAATACTCTAGATATAATTAGCCAAGAAAGCTGTTGGGACCAAAAGCTCCTGGATCTCATGCAAGAGTTTTTCCTAACGCAACATGTGAGGGAAACCACCAGAAAAAGAGGACTTGATGTACCTTCAGTGCTAGATCTAATATTTACTAGGCAAGAAAATGATATTGACAGTTTAATATATCACCCTCCACTCGGCAAAAGCGATCATGCAGTACTAAATTATAACTTCAGGATAGCATATGACATAGTAAACAGCAATGACAGTTACAAAAAGAGCCTAAACTATAAAAATGGAAATTATCAAGACCTAAAGAAATATTTCTTAGAAGTTGATTGGGAAAATGAGCTTAGAGGACAAGATTTAAATGCTGTATATAAAAAATTCTGTGAATTTTATGACATAGGAGTCCAGAAGTACATCCCGCAGCACAAAGAAGCAGATAAGAAAATACAGAAATGGTTCTATACAGAATGTAAAAAATCAAAAGAAAGAAGAGATTTGTTGTGGAATAGATACAGAAGACACAATAGTGAAAGGGCGTATAATAATTACAAACAGGCAAGAAACTATTATACAAGAATAAGGAGGGAAGCCCAAAAACAGTTTGAGGAGGATAAATAAAAGTAGTGATCAACCAAAGCTGTTTTACAGCTATATCAGAAGCAAAACCAAAGTAAAAGATATAATACAATCCATTACGGACGAGGGAATCACTTATACACAAGAGAAAGATATTTGTGAATCACTAAATAAGAATTTCCAATTAGTTTTTACAGAAGAAAAAAATTTTGAGAGGGACTATGTGGAACATGCATGTCCACACATACTACCAGATATACAAATAGCAGAAAAAGTAATACAGGAGGAGTTAAGTAGATTAGACAGAGGAAAAGCAAGTGGTCCTGATGAAATTTCATGTTGGGTACTACGAGAATGTGCAAACGAGTTAAGTAAACCATTATTTTTAATTTTCAAGAAATCCTTGAGTCTAGGTAAACTACCTGATATTTGGAAAAAAACAAATATTGTCCCCTTATTCAAGAAAGGAAATAGACAAAATCCACTCAACTACCGACCAGTATCACTGACCAGTGTTGTAAGCAATGTATTAGAAAAGCTTATAAGAAAAGCTTGGGTAAATCATCTAGAAGAACATAGTATGATAAGAGAAAGACAGTTTGGTTTCAGAAAAGGAAAATCATGTGTTACTAATCTGTTGAGCTACTATGACAGAGTAACAAACACAATACAGGAAAGGGAAGGATGGGTGGAGACAGTATCTATTTAGATTTCAAGAAAGCTTTTGACACAGTACCACACCATAGACTTTTATGGAAACTGTACCATCAAGGAGGAATTCAAGGCAAACTGTTTTGTTGGATGCAAGACTTTCTCATAAAAAAAGAAATGAGAACAGTACTAAGAGGAAACTACTCATCATGGAAAGGAGTGACTAGTGGAGTATCACAGGGTTCAGTGCTGGCACCAATCATGTTTTTAGTGTATATAAATGATATAAACAGTAACACTGGAAATGAGAGCTATCTGAATATGTTTGCAGATGATGCAAAAATACAAAGGAGAATTACTAACACAGACTCTTGTAAAGAGCTACAAGAAGAATTAAATAAACTTCATGAATGGAGTAGTACATGGCAAATGGAATTCAATGTGGACAAGTGTCATGTAATCAAGTTTGGTAAAAGTGGAAAAAGACCTGATTGGGATTATAAGTTAGGAAATAAAACCCTATACACATCAGAAAGAGAGAAAGACCTAGGTGTGATTATCAATAACAGACTATCTCCGGCTGACCACATCAGCGAGAAGGTACGGAACATGTATACACTGCTTGCAAATATGAGAATAGCATTCACATACATAAATGAAGACATGCTAAGAAGGATAATAACATCATTCATTAGACCAACCCTGGAATATGCATCAGTAGTCTGGAGTCCTCATCTCAAAAAGCACATAGACAAGATTGAAAAAGTTCAAAGGGCTGCTACAAAATGGATACCAAGCTTAAGGGACCTAAGCTACGAAGAAAGACTAAATAAACTGTATCTACCAACACTACAGGAGAGAAGGAAAAGAGGTGACATGATAATGCTATATAAGTGCATATCAGGGAAGGAGAGAATAGACATAAATGATTACTTAACATATGGAGAAGCATCAGCAAGAGGACACTGCAAAAAACTGCATAAGAAGAGAGGTGATAAAGACGTAAGGAAATTCAGTTTCCCAAACAGAGCAATTGATCAATGGAATGCACTACCGAATGAAATAGTATGTGCCAAAACAATTCACAAATTTAAGGATATGTATGATAAATATGGTTTAAGACACGGGACAGTACGAGCTTGACTCATTCCTGTAAAGATACAATTAGGTAAGTACAATTAGGTAAGTACACACACACATATAATATAGCAATGAATATTACAATGACCCAGTGTGTCAAAGAAGAGACAAGATTTAGAGGTGATGACACGCCAGCAAGACAAGATTTACTGCTGACCAAAGAACCTGACATCTTTGAAATCTCTGTGTCCTGTAAAAGAAAGTGATCACGTGGTCATTGAGTTCCAGATGATAAAAGGGAACATGGTGTCAAGAAGTGAGCTTTGTAGGCAGGGAAGATACAACTTTGGGAAAGCAAACTATACAGGATTTAGGAAATTTTTTGAAAATGCGGACTGAAGAAAATTCAGAGAAACAAGAGAGATACAGAGGAAGTGGGATATCTTTCTAGACCTATAGAATTTGGGAGTGGAAAAATATGTTCCAAGAGTAAGTAGGAAAGAAAACAGGAGAAAGGATTGGTTCAGGGGCACACCCAGGAATTTTCTAGGGGGGGGGGGGGCATAGTGAAGTGAGGTCAGGTAATCTGATAATTACTGGGAGGTCATATGCAGGTTTAGAGTCAGAGAGCTGCCAGTTTTTCATGTTTTGCTGTTATCAAAATAAATATATATAGATTTTTAAAGGACCCAGAGAGCTAAGGGGGGGACCTGGGCCCAGGCCACCCCCCCCGGGTGCACCCCTGGATTGGTTTAACAGAAAGTGTTTGACAGTAGAAAAAGAGGCAGAGATGTCATGGAACAACTGGAGAAAGAGAGGTAATAATAGAACAGAAGAAGAATATAGAAGAACTAGAAATGAATATACAAGAATATGTAGAGAGGAACAAAGGAACTTTGAAAAAGGTATACAGTAATCCCTCATTATACGATGGGGGTTTCGTTCCTGAAAACCCCATCGTAAAGCGATCCATCGTATAGCAAGCCCATTATAACATGGAGTCAATGGGGATACGTTCCCAGACCTGCCTAAACTCTCAAATACACACACCTTAGCACTCACATAGATGAAATATCCTTATGTTTAAACATTTAAAGTAACACATTAATAGTGAATAAAGGGAAAAAAAACATGAAAATTACAGTATACAGTAGTTCTTACCTTTACTGAAGCAAGCAGGTTTGTTGATGTGGTTCCTAGACAATTCGCCATGAAGTCGACAATTCGCTGTCATAATATGGATGTTTCCCCATGAGGACAATTCCCCGTCATTCTATAAATATACTTATTATTGATTAACTGATACTTTAATAACTAATTTTCAGGGAGCTCTGTCAAAGTCTATTTTCATTCACTAGCATAGGCTTTGGATATTATTTGTAAGTTGCACTTTTAGACAATATTTAACTTGTTTCTACCCTGCTGTAGTTGACTTTGAATTATTTTCTAGCATCAACCCATAGCTGTCTTCATTAATTTCCATTGGTACTACAACATCCTGGGTACCGTATTTCGCGGCATGTAAGACGCAGCATTGTGAAAGACGCACCCTAATTCTGGCAGAGCAGTTCTGTGAAAAAAAAGTTTGCCCCAACCAAGACTGCAGTAAGGTTTCTTGATAAGAGCCATTACCACACAGATACACACTCACCTTTCAGAATCTATTCATTACTGATCATCAGCCTTTGGTTTCTTTTTTTTATATACAAAGAATGGTACAGGAAAAGAAAACCATGCCCCTTCTTGACAAAACGTGACTGATATGAGCCACTATCACTTAGATACACACTCACCTTTCGGAATCTATTCAGTACTGCTCATCATCCTTTAGTTTCTTCTTTTATGTACAAAGAATAATACAGGAAAAGAGAAAACAAAACCCCGTCTTAACAAAACGTGACTTCAAACCACGAGGCCATCTCAACTTTGTTGATAAATATGTATCAGTAAACTGATGTAAACACTGTTTTTAATATTTTATGAATTTAAAACCACAAATGAAGTCAATAAACTCTATTCTTTCATTCACTGACGAAAACATAAAATACAATGAATGTTCACATCAGTCCATTTATCCTAAAAGAACCCCGTCATATTCCACACGTTACGGAATTTCCTCACATTGCCTTGACTCAAGCACAATATCAGACGACTACCATCATTAATCATGCACTCTAACTAACCTGTAATTACCTTCACAAATAATATAAAAAGGTAGCACTTGTAAATACACAAATTATAATGTTTTACAACCAAAGTTCAATATAGCAAGGCTGCTTGGGAACAGGATAGACAGCTGTTTTTACTCTCTTCTCTCAGTATCACTCCTTCACTGTCAGCTATGTTTGCCTTGCAGCATCAACAATTTAAAATTCATGCTTCACTGGTCATAATTTACTATAAACATTCATTTCAAAACATACTGACTATGGTGAAAACATCCATTGTTACACCTTAGTAACACTGCTGCCTCCCAGTCGCTAGACAGCAGTCTCTACCCCTTCCTCTCAGTATCACTTCCTCACTGTCAGCGATGTTTCCCTTGCAGCATCATCAGTTAAAAATACGTTCTTCACTGATCACAATTTACTAAAAACAGACATTCATCTCAAAACATGTCGAGAATGGTGTAACTATCTCTTAGCAACACTGCTGCATCCCAAGCGCTAGACAACTGTCTCAACCCTCTTCTCCCAGTATCACTCCCTTACTGTCAGCTGTTTTCCTTGCAGCATCAACAATTAAAAATGCATATTTCTCTTACCAGAATTTGCTAAAAACAGACATCCATCTCAAACATTCGAGTACTGTGAAAACATCCGTTTTTGGTCTTAACACTGCTGCCTCCTAGTCGCTATGGTACACACACACACACACACGCACACATGTACACACCACATGCAACATTCGCTCGCCTCTGAAACATTTACATCAGTCCGTTTTGGAGTACCTAGTGGCTTTATTATATGCCAAAAACATCAAAATGTATTTGGCTGTTCAATATAAATATCATCACTTAAGGACATGAAACATCTCAAACAATTTATTCATCCAAACATCGTCAGTGCAAGACTAAAGGTGTACAGCACCATTGATCCTAAATTTTCCATGGTTGCATCTGTCATGATCACCTAAAACCTATATTCACTTCATATTACTGACATGGTGAAAATTTCACTCGTCTTCAAAGAATTCATCACTACTTTCCCCAAGTCCTGAAGCATCACTGGAAGTCATCACCATGGTCATCATCACTGTTTCACTGTCACTCTCATACAGTAAATGGTCCTCAGTACCATCCATTGAATTGCCTATACCACACTTCATACGACTTTAACTTGGCAATCGTTTTAACTGAGCACAGGCGATATTCAGACTTGGGGCATTTGATACAGCCCACATTAACCTCCTCAGTACATGTTTCCTGAACTGAATAAAATCATATGGCGAGCATGAATAAACTACCCTATAAAATACATTGCTGGGCTGAAGGGATTATAATAAGCGGATTATCAGTTCCCTAGCCTGACTCTTCCCACTTCTACTTCCTTAACTACACCCACACCAAACTCTCACCTACACCTTAGGATTCTGGTCATTTCGGCCGTAACGTCCAAATTGGCAAACGATTTTACAACCTAACCTAACCTAACCTAACAAATTTGGACGTTACGGCCAAAATGATCCCAATTGCCGATCATGAGAGCTTTGCTTAGGCAGCAGAGATGCAGAGAGTGAACGTTGTCAATCATTCTGATCGCTTCGTCTGCTAAGAATACAGCAGAAATGGCGGACGCTGATATGAATGCCCGTCAGGCACTGCTATTTCAGATATTGCATCAGTTATGCTACTCAGTGAATTTTATCCTATTTTCATAACAAAATACTGTAATTGGGTGTGCCCTGAGTTCCATAGACATTGCTAAAGTACTTCACTTGGCTGAAAAAGTGAAGCTGTAACTTCAGGCAGTACTGTTTAACGTTACAACTGTTTTTCCTGTTTTTCGCTATTGGTATAATAAGACTGTTCACTTCTATGATACTCTTGTCAGGCATGAAACAAAATGTCACTAAGAGAAGCCAACCATATGAGGGTGATTGAATTTCCATATGCGACAAAAATCAATTCTGATGACTTGTCAGGTTCGCTTGCCAGCATCTCTTCAGTATGACTGCTTTGCTAGTTAGTAAGTGGATGGCAAACAAAGTGGTTATGATTGCCTTTCAGAAGGTTAGCAGACAGTTCACCAGTGAGCACGTTAGCTTGCTAGAGTAGGGTGTACTCTAGACACTAAACTGCTAAGTTGCTAAACCGCTAAACCCCTTGACGGTATTGGCCAGTTAAGCTGAAAACAATACCGTGAATGCTTTGTGTTCTTGAACTTGCATGTTTTAATATCTGCTGCATATATACCTCACAAAATGTCACCAAAGTAACTGACCTAATTAGGGTTACTGAATTTCCATACGTGACGAAAGTCTGTTTTGATGACTTGGCAGTTTCACTAGCCAGCATCTCTCCAGTATGATTGCTTTGCTAGTTAGTGAATGGATGGCAAGCAAAGTGGTCATGATTGCCTTTCAGAAGGTTAGCAGACAGTTCACCAGTGATCATGTACGTTAGCTTGCTGGAATAGTGCGGATGCTAAACTGTTAAATTGCTAAACCGCTAAATATCTTCACGATGTTAGCCAGTTGAGCTGTAAACAAACCCGTGAAAGTTTTATGGGTTTCTGATCTCGCCTGTTTCTTAAATCTGCTGCATATACACACTAGTGTATATTATTTTTTTAAATAAAATCAAGTCTGCATACTGTAGAAAACACCTGTGGTTGCTAAACAGTGACATGATCATCTTTATAAGAGTTTCTTCTCAGTGGAGCCTAACTAACCTGCCTTAGTCTAACGTGCAGGACGCATGGGGATATTTTAAGGTAACTTTGAGACAAAAAAGTGCGTCTTACATGCCGCGAAATACGGTATACAGTAAAAGTCCAATTCTTCGGCATCTAATTCCCCGGCAAATCTGACATTTCGGCAGTTTTGAGAAATAGTCACATTTACGAAAATCTCTGGCCGTTCGGCAGATTTTCCGATTTTTTTCGTCCCCTCTACTGCTGGGGACTTCTTCCAGCAGTAGCAGACTCCAATCAACCCCTTCTATTGTACATATGTAAATAAGGAACCTACTATAAGTTTAGGTAAGTGCATGTGAACTTGTAGGCCTACTGTATCATTACATTTATATACATTATGTTCACTAATTTCTTTATCTTTCATATTCATGTGTAGTACTGTATTCATTACAGTATTGTACAGTATCAAACAGTATACAGTACTCTCTTCAAACACATTTGTAATGATATGAGTAGTGATGATAATGTTCACTGAAACATGTAAGGTACTGAGTGGGTAGGGTTTTTGATAATTCGGCAATTTTGATATTTCGGCACTTGCCTGGTCTCATAGATGCCGAAAAATAGGACTTCTACTGTATTTAAAAACGATTTTGAAGAGGTACAAGTACAGTATTAACAAACCAGTGTACTTGCTAAATAAACTGATGTGAAAATAAATGACGGGGAATCATCCTGACGATGAAAAGTCCTGATGGCGAAATGTCTTGTTATTGTTGTGATGGCGAATTGACTTGATGGCAAATTGTCCCGAAACGTTAATATAGACGTAATATGAAGATTATTCATGTAATTCCAAAGTATGCCAATCATTCACTTAAGGTCATTAGGCATTTATATAAATGCCAATGTTTCGTATGTAGTCTTATGTTAAGATGAAGGAACGATCATAAATCAGCTGATTCACGTTTCAATATATTTTTATTTTTTCATTTAATACCCATGATATGATGCCATATTTTACATTACTATATAATCAATAAACCACCACCACTTTTATAACTTACATAATTCAAAAACTATTGTACTTGCTAAATAAACTGATACATAAATAAATGATGGGGAATCGTCCTGACGGCAAAATGACTTGACGGTGAATTGTCCCGACTCGTCCACACAGTCACAGCCCTCACTCATCACTGTCAGAACTGGCTGGCTGGGCAGGGCTGGCTGGCTGGGCAGGGCTGGCTGGCTGGGCAGGCTGGTTGGCTGGGCAGGCTGGTTGGCTGGGCAGGGCTGGCTAGCTGAGCAGGGCTAGCTAATGAGGCTGGACCGGTGGACAAGTGTGTGTGGTCTAGCGCCGACAGTGTGAGAACGTTTGTGTTGCGTTCGCACATTCGCTGTTCACTGAGCTGCGGATGATCCATTGTAGCAAATTGTTCCCATCGTATAGTTGGTGTAGGGTACTAAAATTTTGACATTGTATAAGTGAAATATCGTGTAAAGAGGCATCGTATAATGAGGGATTACTGTAATTGACAAATGTAAGGAGGAACTCAAATTGTTTTATAGATTTGTTAATGGCAAGTTGAAACAAAAGGAAAGAATCACCAGACTGAAAGTAGGAGAAGAAGTCTATAAAGATGTGGCAATGCAAGCTGAAATAATGAACAAATGTTGCCAATCGGCTTTCACCAAAGAAAAGGATTTTGTGGAGGGGGAGGGAGTGACTAGAAATGTAGTGATAAAAGATATGTAAGTGGAAGTACAGGAAGTGTATAAATTACTGGAAACTCAAGATGTAAGGAAAGCCCCAGTACCGGATGGAAGCTCTGCTTGGGTACTGCAAGAATGCAGAGAACAACTGGTGGATAAGATTCATGGTTTAATTGTGCGTTCTGTGGAAGAAGGGAAAGTCCTCGGGAATGGAAGAGGGTAAATGTGGTATCAGTTTATAAGGGAGGAAACAGGGAAGAACCCCTGAATTGTAGACCAGTGTCCTTAACCAGCATGGTTGCAAAATTGTGCGAGAGAATCCTGAAAGATAGATGGATGATATATCTGGAAGAGATGAATATTTTGGCTGAAAGTCACTTTGGATTCAGAAGTGGAAGGGCATGTGTTTCCAACATGTTGAGCATTTACTCGAGAGCGATTGACATGCTACAGAAGAGAGACAGCTGGGTGGATTGTATATACTGTATTTAGATTTGGAGAAAACCTATGACAAGGTACCCCAGAAGCGACTAATGTGGAAATTGGAGCAAATAGGAGGACTGAAGAGAAACCTCCTGGAGTGGATGAGAGACTTCTTGAGAAACAGACAAATGAGGACGGTAATAGAGGACAAGATGTCTGGATAGAGGGAAGTAACAAGTGGAGTCCCACAGGGCTCGGTCTTAGCACCAGTAATGTTCATGATTTATGTAAATGATATGGTAGATGGAATGAACAGTTATACAAATCTTTTTGCTGATGATGCGAAGATCTTGAGGAGAGTAGGAGTCAAAGAAGACCGTAAAATACTGCAAGACCTGGATAGGTTTCACGATTGGAGCTGGATGTGGGAAATGAAATTCAACGCAAAAAAATGTAAAATATTGGAAATGGGTAAAAGTACCAAGAGGCCATCACTGAATTATATGATGGATAATGGACCAATCACAAAAGTGAGAGAAGAGAAAGATTAGGGAGTGCTGGTCCAGGATAGTTTGTCACCGGAAAAACACTTCAAGAAGATCGTTAAAGAGACATATAATCTCTTGACCAATATAAGAGTGGCATTTCATTACATGGATGAGGAGATGATGAAAAAATTGATAGTGGCCATGATCCACACCAGGTTGGAATATGCAGCAGTAGTGTGGTCCTCACACAGAAAGAAAGATATAAACAAGATCAAGCGAATACAAAGAACAGCAACCAAGATGGTCCCTAGCCTGGCAGATATGTTGCACAATGAGAGGCTGGAAAAGCTGGATCTGCCTTCCCTAGAAGAAAGGAGAGAGAGGGGCAACATGATTTCAGTGTTCAGGGCCATGATGGGAGTAAATAAAATTGATAGAAAAGATCTGTTTGTATGGGATGGGAGAGTAACAAGAGGACACTGAATGAAATTGAAAAAGCCATGTTATGTGAAGGCAAGAAATATACTTTTCCATATAGATGCTTAGACCTATGGAACAGCCTGGACAAAGAGATCGTCCAGTCGAAAAGCTTAAATAAGTTCAAAGTAAAATTTGACTTACGGAGAAAAAGAGACGGGACCCCTCGAGTGTAGCTCATTTCCTGTATATCACAACTAGGTAAAAGCACACACACACACACACACACACACACACACACACACACACACACACACACACGAACAGCCACAATGGACGGACATGTCTCTCAACAACTCCCAGGCCCAGGCTGCATACCTTAAGTAGTTTCCAGGAATTATGTTTATCCTGTCTCCTATGGTTTTGTTTTAAGTTTAAAATCTATCTATCTATTGCCAGACGCCTCAGTCCCGTTTGGGGTGGCCACAAACAAATCGCCTCCAAGTCGCCCTGTCCCCCGCCATTTCACTCCCCTGCTCCCAACCCACACCCCCCTCTCTCATATACCTCTCCACCCCATCCCTCCATCTCATCCTCGGCCTCCCCCTCCCTCTTTCCCCCTCCACCTCACTCACATACACTCTCTTCATCAGTCTTTCACCCTCCATCCTCTCCACATGGCCAAACCACCTCAGTATGTTCCTCATAACGCTTCCTATCACATCCACATCAACACCACAACGCTCCTTTATATCCTCATTCGTCAGCCTGTCTCTCCATGTGACTCCACAGGCTCCTCTTAAATAACTCATTTCCACTGCTCTCACTCTTGACTTGTGTCCTTCCAACAACGTCCAAGCTTCACTTCCGTACGTTAGAGTTGGTATCACAATACTGTCATGTAGTAACTTTTTCACTTCCATGCTCACTTCCCTGTTTCTTATCACTGCTTTCAAAAGAACCAGCAACCTTTCTTCCCTGCTGTACCCTTTCAAGCACTTCACCCTCCAAACCTTCATCCTTACTCATCACACTACCCAAGTACTTAAACGTACTCACATTTTCCAATTCCTCACCATCCAACCTCGCTGTACATTCACTGACTTCACCTCTCTCAAAGACCATCACTTTACTCTTCCCTACATTCACCTTTAGATTCCGTTTCTTACACTCTCTCCCAAACTCATCCACCAAGCCTTGCAGCTCCCCTTCGTCTTCACTCAACAACACAGTATCATCTGCAAACAACAGTACAGGGAGTTTCCAAACACTATCCTCTCTCACCAGGGCCACTCCAACATCCACTACCCTACCTTGTACCTCTTTTATTACCCCATCCATGTACAGATTGAACAACCATGGAGACATGACACATCCCTGTTTCAACCCAACTTTCAAAGAGAAAAATTCACTTAGTTCACCATCCACACGCACTGCAGCCTTCGCACCATTGTACATACTCTTCACAGCATTCAACAACTTCCCATCTACTCCATATATTCTTAACACTTTCCACAATCCTAGTCTATCCACCCTGTCATATGCTTTCTCCAAATCCATGAAAGCCGCATACAACTTCTTTCCCTTCTCTAGAAACTTTTCCACTAAAGATCTGAGAATGAATATCTGATCTACACAACCTTTTCCCTTCCTAAAGCCTCCCTGTTCTTCTCCAACTAATTCCTCTGTTCTTTCTCTAACTCTGTCAATAAGTATCCTACCATACACTTTTCCTATTATACTAAGAAGACAAATGCCCCTATGATTACCACACACTTCTTTTTCCCCTTTTCCTTTGTACAAGGGAATAATTATACCTGACTTCCAATCCTCCGGGACTCTACCTTCCTCCCAGGCCAATCTGCACATCTTCCACATCCATTCTACTACTATCTCTCCCCCATGCTTCAGCATTTCACCACACACTCCATCAATTCCTGGGGCTTTCCCTGATTTAACTTTCTTCATTGCTTCCACAACTTCTATCCTACTGATTTCTTCCTGTCTTCTCACCTCCCTCCTTCTCCCAGCCATTCCCCAGCCACTTATACTCGCATTACTTCCATCCTCCACGTTCAACAATTCCTTAAAGTGTTCTCTCCATCTGCTCACTTTTTCTCCCTTCTCCACTAGTAATCTACCATTTTTATCTTTCACTCCCCTGCTAACTTCACTTCCACCCTGTCTTACTCTTTTCACCTCTCTCCAGAACATTTTCTTACAGTCCCTCCACTTTACACTCAAATTCCTTCCAAATTCCTCATCCACTCTCTTCTTACTCTCTCTTACTAATCTTTTCACCTCTCTCTTTCTTTCTACATATAACTCTCTCTTCCGCCTCTCAACCTCTTCCACGCCCCTATTCCTCATCCATTCATTGTATGCTTTCTTCTTTTGTGCCACAGCCTGTTTCACCTCTTCAGTCCACCACGCTGTTCCTTGCACCCCCCTCCGTCTTCTCTTCCTTCCACACACCACATCACATGCTGCACATATTTCTTCTGTAAATATTCTACACACACCTTCCACGTCCCCCATCTGCTCCAATTCATATTTGCCCAATCGTTCCTCCACTTCTCTCTTATACTCTGCCTTTTTCTCATCCTCTTGTAACCTTTCCATTCTCCTTGCAACTACTCCTTCCTCTCGTCTTTCCCTTCTTCTGTTCCTCCATCTTACTTGGACTTTAATTCTGGCCACCACCAAGTAGTGGTCAGAAAGTCCACTCCCCCAACCTCTATAAACTCTTGCATCCAATATACATCTTCGCATCCTTTCATCCACACACACATAATCAATCATTGCCTTCCTTTCATTCAGTTCACCACCCACCCTTCTCATCACTCGCCATGTATACCTGTGGATCATTTTATGCCTGAAGAGGGTATTGGCTATCACCAACCCCCTCCCAGCACAAATGTCCACTAAAGCACTGCCATTCTCATCTATCTCAGCAGGCACACCCCACTCACCAACTATTCCATCCACCTTCACATTCCCAACTTTACCATTCATATCACCAATCAAAAACACTCTCTCATTCCTTCCAAACTTTTCCATGCACACTTCTACATTTGTCCAGAACTCTTCTCTCACTCTTCTAGCACGATCTTGCGTTGGTGCATACACACACACAATCACCCACATTTGTATTCCAACTTTCAACTTTACCCACACAATCCTTGATCCAACTGATCCATACTGTCTTATGCTCCTCTTCCATCTTTTACTCACAACTATACACACTCCTTCCTTTGCCCTCTCATTCTCACCTACTCCTGCACATATACCCCATCCATACTCCCATTCTCTCACACTTTTTCCTCTCCATTTTGTTTCAGTTATTCCACATACATCCACTTTCGCATCCTCAAGCACCTGGACAATCTCTCTCTCTTTCACCTCATCATTCGCTCCCCTTACATTCCACGTTCCAATTGCAATGTCCGTTGTCCGGTCCTTGGTCGTCAACGTTTGGTCAGTCCTTGTCCGAGGCTTATTGTTTGTTTTTTTAGTTAGTTGTTTTCCGGGGAGGGGCACTAACCCTCCGCCAACCCTTTTAGTCGCCTTTTACGACAAGCAGGGATACTGGGGGAGTATTCTTGATAAACCCCCCTACCCCCAGGGGGGGAAGAATGTACATGAATGTTTTGTAGTATTTTTCGGGAACAGCTGTTTTTGCTACAGTAACCAACATCCAACATCGCCGAAAATGTAAACACTGAGGAACTTGAATTTCCAGGATTTGATAAAAATAATAATATCATCTATCTATCTATCTATCTATAGCCTGACGCCCTAATCCCGCAAAGGGTGGCCGCAGACAAAACGCCTCCAAGTCGCTCTGTCACCCACCATTTGACTACCCTCCCCCCAACTCACCCCCCCCTCCCTCATATACCTCTCAACTACATCCCTCCACCTCATCCTCGGTCTACCTTTCCCTCTCCCTCCCTCCACCTCACCTACATACACCCTCTTAGTCAGTCTTTCATTCTCCATTCTCTTCACATGCCCAAACCACCTCAGTGTATTTCTCCTAATCTTCTCAACCACATCCACATCCACCCCACAGCATTCCTTCACTTCTTCATTCGTCAACCTGTCCCTCCACGTCACTCCACATGCTCCTCTCAAGTAACTCATTTCCACTGCTCTCACTCTTGACTTGTTCCCCTCTTGCAAGGTCCATGCCCTACTTCCATACGTCAGGGTAGGGATCACAGTACTATCATGCAGTGACTTTTTAACTTCCATACTCACCTCCCTATTTCTCATCACTGCTTTCAGTGTACCAACAACCTTCCTTCCCTGCTGTATCCTTTCACGCACTTCATCCCCCAAAGTTTCATCCTTACTCATCACACTACCCAAGTACTTGAATGCACTCACATTCTCCATATCCTCACCATCCAACCTCACTGCACACTCTGTGACTTCATTCCTCTCAAACACCATAACTTTACTCTTGTTTACATTAACTTTCAGATTCCTCCTCCTACACACTGTCCCAGATTCATTCACCAAACCTTGCAACTCCCATTCATCTTCACTCAACAGTACTGTATCATCAGCAAACAGCAACACCGGAAGCTTCCAAATTTCACCCTCATTCATTAGAGCCACCCCCACATTCACTGCCCTACCCTGCACCTCCTTTACAACCCCATCCATGTATATATTAAACAGCCATGGAGACATCACACAACCCTGTTTCAGTCCCACATTGAGATCAAAGAACTCATTCAGCTCACAATCCACTCGCACCGCAGCCCTAGCTCCCTCGTACATACTCTTCACAGCACTCAACAATTTCCCCTCCACTCCATTTATTCTTAATACCTTCCAGATACCTTGCCTATCTATTCTGTCATAAGCTTTCTCCAAGTCCATGAAGGCAGCATACACTTTCCTTCCCTTCTCTAGATACTTCTCCACTAAACATCTTAGAACAAATATCTGATCTACACACCCTTTTCCCTTCCTAAATCCCCCTTGTTCTCCAACTAGCTCCTCTGTCATATGCCTAACCCTATCAATGAGTATTCTACCATATATTTTACTAGTCACACTAAGAAGGCAAATACCCCTATGGTTACCACATACTTCTCTCTCCCCCCTTTTCCTTTGTATAAAGGAACAATTATACCTGATTTCCTGTCCTCTGGAACCCTTCCCTCCTCCCAATCCAATCTACATAACTTCCATATCCACTCCACAACAATCTCACCCCCATACCTAAGCATTTCACCACACACTCCATCGATTCCTGGGGCCTTTCCCAACTTAATCTTCTTCATCGCTTCCACTACTTCCGCCCTACTGATCTCTTCCTCCCCCCTCTCATCTCTTCTTCTCCCAGCCATTCCCCAACCACTTATACTCGCATTGCTCTCACTCTCTACATTCAACAAATCCTCAAAGTGCTCCTTCCATCTCCTCAATTTCTCTCTCTTCTCCACCAACAATCTATTATTCATATCTTTCACTCTCCTACTATTTCCCCTTTCACACTTCCTTACTTTCTTTACCTCCTTCCAAAACAGTTTCTTACTCTCCCTCCATTTCACACTCAGATTCCTCCCAAACTCTTCATCCACTTTCTTCTTACTCTCCTTCACCAGTCTCTTAATCTCCCTTCTCCTGCTCACATATACCTCTCTCTTCTCTCTCACATCTTCTCCCCTACCTCTACTCACTAACCATTCACTATATGCCTTCTTCTTTTGTTCCACAGCTCGTTTCACCTCATCATTCCACAATGCTGTCCCTTGCACACCCTTGCATCTCCTCCTCACTCCACAAACCGCCTCACACGCTGCGCCTATCTCTTCCGTGAATATCTTACATACGTCTTCCACCCCTTCCATCTGCTCTAGCTCATACCTTCCCAATCTTTCTTCCACTATGCTCTTATACTCTGTCATTTTCTCACTATCTTGCAATTTCTCCACTCTTCTCACAGGAGCTGCTTCCTCCTGTCTTCCCCTTCGTCTCCTCAACCACTTTCTTTGCAAGGATCTGGTTAAAACATTGATAATGAGGATTAGTGAACTTGAAAAGAAAGTGGAGAATTTAGTGTTAAAGGACATGTCTGAGAATACGGAAATTACTATACCGAGTCTGATCCAGTCCAATGAGACGGTGAATGAAGAAATCAGAAATTTGAAGCGTGAAAATATTGAATTGAGGAGAGAACTAGAAGAGAGTACTAATGAAATAGAGAAGGTGAGTAATGTATTAGAAGAACATAAGGCAAAGTGGGCACATGTAGAAGAAGAACAGAAAGAAGTGGTCAGCTTAAGAGAAATCATCCAGGAAGAATGGGAAATGAACAAGAAAAAGATGGAAGAAAATGCAGTGAAAATACTGAAGAAAAAAGAGAAAATAGTGAGAGAAACTATAGAAAGGAACAGATGCGTGATAATATTTGGAAACAGGGAGGAGGAAGAAAAGGTTAGACTCGTGAGACTCGAGAGAGACCCGAACTTGGTGAGAGGTATATTAGGCAAAATTGACCCTGAAGAAGACAAGTGGGTAAAAGAAATTGAGGAAGTAAGGATGATAGGGCCTTATAAGAAAGGGGGAACAAGACCAGTGAGAGTCAAGTCGACGTCAGAAAGTTTAGTAAATGATATACTCAAAATGGCCTGGAAATTAAGCAGAGAGGCAGGGATGGAAAATATTATAATAAGAAAAGATTTAAATGAAGAAGAAAGAGAAGTTATAAAATCATTGAAGGATCAAGTAAAGGAAAAAAATGATAAGAGGACAGAGGAAGAATGTAATACGTTTTTTTTTAGAGTAATGGATATGAAAGTAAGGAAGTGGTATATAAGGAAATAGAAGCGAAAGAAACTAAGGGGGATGGCTGTGAAAGATCAGAAATTGAGGAAGTGGTACTGATGGAGAGAAGGAGAGAAGAGGATATAAAAAACATCAAAAATAATTTAAAGGTGATATACACTAATATTGATGGTTTAATATCAGCAAAGCTTGAAATTAATTATTTCTTGAGAGAATATGAACCTGATGTCATGTGCTTTGTAGAGACCAAATTAAGAGAGGATATTGATGCTTATTTGGGAGACGGTAAATACAATCTGTGGAGAAGAGGCCGAAACGAAAAAACGGGAGGAGGAGTGATGATAGCAGTGAATCTATCTATCTATTGCCAGACGCCTCAATCCCGTTTGGGGTGGCCACAAACACATCGCCTCCAAGTCGCCCTGTCCCCCACCATTTCACTGGCCTGCTCCCAACTCACACCCCCCTCTCTCATATACCTCTCCACCCCATCCCTCCATCTCATCCTCGGCCTCCTCCTCACTCACATACACTCTCTTCGTCAGTCTTTCACCCTCCATCCTCTCCACATGGCCAAACCACCTCAGTGTGTTCCTCATAACGCTTCCTATCACATCCACATCCACACCACATCGCTCTTCTATATCCTCATTCGTCAGCCTGTCTCTCCATGTGACTCCACAGGCTCCTCTTAAATAACTCATTTCCACTGCTCTCGCTCTTGACTTGTGTCCTTGCAACAACGTCCAAACTTCACTTCCGTACGTTAGAGTTGGTATCACAATACTGTCATGTAGTAACTTTTTCACTTCCATGCTCACTTCCCTGTTTCTTATCACTGCTTTCAAAGAACCAGCAACCTTTCTTCCCTGCTGTACCCTTTCAAGCACTTCACCTTCCAAACCTCCATCCTTACTCATCACACTACCAAAGTACTTAAGCGTACTTACATTTTCCAATTCCTCACCATCCAACCTCGCTGTACATTCACTGACTTCACCTCTCTCAAAGACCATCACTTTACTCTTCCCTACATTCACCTTTAGATTCCGTTTCTTACACACTCTCCCAAACTCATCCACCAAGCCTTGCAGCTCCCCTTCATCTTCACTCAACAACACAGTATCATCTGCAAACAACAGTACAGGGAGTTTCCAAACAACATAAATGTAGATACTGTAGAAATGGGAGAAGGCCGGGCTGAAGTGATATATATGAAATTAGAAACTGGTGAGAATGTTAAGAGAGATATGGCGGTAGTGTATATTCCCCCTAAGACGAGAGCATGGAAGGATGACAAATACCAGGAGATGTTGTCAGATATGGCTAGTTATTTACAAAAAACAATTGAGAAAAGCAACAATATAATTTTGGTGGGTGACTTTAACTGTAAAGAGGTGAACTGGGAGGAATGGGACTCAGGAGGCAGCAAGGATTCGTGGGGCACTATATTATTAAATATAATAATGAACATTGTGATGACACAATGGGTCAAAGAAGAGACATGGTTCCGAGGTGAGGACACACCAGCAAGGTTAGATTTACTGTTTACCAAAGAACCCGATGTAATAGTATCATTGAAATATTTCTGTCCTGTAGGAAAAAGTGATCATGTGGTCATTGTATTCCAGATGATAATAGGGAACGTCGAGCCAAGAAACGAGCTTCATAGACAGGGAAGATACAACTTTGGGAAAGCTAATTTCACAGGACTGAGAAAATTGTTTGAAAATACAGATTGGAGAAAATTCAGAGAAACAAGAGAGATACAAAGGAAGTGGGATATCTTTCTAGAGCTTTATAATTTGGGAGTGGAAAAATATGTACCAAGAGTAAGAGGGAAAGATAACAGGAAAAAGGAGTGGTTTAATAAAAGGTGTATGATAGCAAAAAAGGAGAGAGATAAGGCTTGGAACAACTGGAGAAGGAGAGGCAACACCAGAACAAAGGAAGAATATAAAAGAACTAGAAATCAATACACAAGAATACGTAGAGAAGAGGAAAGGAATTTTGAAAAAGGTACAGTACCCTCGCGTCCAACACGTTAATATTGTCATGCACAGGTCCCGTGTTGGACCAAAAACGTGTTGGACAAACAACAGAGCTTATGGGGAAAAATTAACTGTGTCAGCAACCCTAGGAAAAGTCACCCTAAATACCTACCATATACCTTTACATATATTGGTACTACTGTAATTTTAATAAATGGTGCTGTACTATGAATGATAACTAACCTTTTAGGATAGTGTTGGTGGGCTTACTGGGAATGGAAGGTGGTATCTGATGCTGTAGGTAGTCCTACTGGGTCCCCGGAGGATGGCTGCTGGCGTCACTAGCGGGTAATGGTTGCTGCTCCTCCTATACCTCCCTCATAAATCCTGTGAAATCACACTCAGAATCACTATCCTCATCCACATCCATTGAAGGTCCTGCTTTTGCCTGTCCTAGCACTCCGTAAGCCTGCACTGCTACCGGGATCATGTCTTGGTTTTTTATTATGGTCCTCACGCTGGGTTCATTCACGTCATAGGCCTTGGCGATGTCCACTTTCCTCTCCCTCTTCTTCTTCCTCTTGATGATTTCTAGCTTGGTGGCCTGAGGGAGGTGCCGCCACTTCTTGGGGTTCTCAGGAGGCTTCCTAGGCATCGTGAGCAGGATAAAATGCAGTAGCAAGGGCAGAAAATGCTGCGAGAAAAAAAGCACCTTCCAATGTGAATTATGCGACTGAGTGGCACTGTGGCGGGAGAAATTTAAACGAAACATCAAGTGACACTAGAAGCGTTTTTAATTGGGCGGCATCACGATCACATCACGATACCGGGCGGGGAAGGCTACTTGATCAGAAGTTTTCATTGGCTATCATCATCATGGGAATGTCCAGTATGACCGTGTTGGACTGGGGATGATCGTGCTAGAGGCGAACTCTGCGGATTTCGCCCACTTCCCGGAGCTTCGTGCATGTTATGCTAATGCACCCATGTTACAGTAATTAAATTATATTAAATCGTACTAATTTTTTGCTCTCCATGCTGGACGCGAATCGTGCTGGACAAACACGTGTTGGACGTGAGGGTACTGTATAATAGAGAAATGCAAGGATGAACCCAAACTGTTTTATAGATTTGTTAATGGCAAACTGAAACAAAAGGAAGGAATCACCAAATTGAAAGTAAAAGGAGAGGTCTATAAAAATGCAGCAATGCAAGCTGAAATAATGAACAAATGTTTCCAATCAGTTTTCACTAATGAAAAAGAGTGTGGAAGGGGAGGGAGTGACTAGAAATGTTCGCTTTTTTAGTTAGTTCTTTTTACGGGGTGGGGCACTAACCCACCACCAACCCTTTTACTCGCCTCATACGACAAGCAGGGATACTCGAGAAGTATTCTTGGAACCCCCCTACCCCCATGGGGGGTAAAATATATAAAAGTGGAGGTACAGGAAGTGTACAAATTATTGGAAACCCAAGATGTAAGGAAAGCCCCAGGACCTGATGGAATTTCTAATTGGGTACTGAAGGAATGCAGAGAACAACTGGCAGATAAAATTCACAGTTTAATCATGTGTGTTCTCTGGAAGAGGGGAAAGTGCCAAAAGAATGGAAGAGGACAAATGTGGTTCCAATTTATAAGGGAGGGAACAGGGAAGAACCCCTGAATTATAGACCAGTGTCTCTAACCAGCATGGTCGCAGAATTGTGCGAGAGAATCTTGAAAGATAGATGGATAAAATATCTACGAGAGATGAATATTTTGGCCGAATGTCAGTTTGGATTCAGAAGTGGAAGGTCATGTGTTTCTAACTTGTTGAGCTTTTACTCAAGAGCGATTGACGTGGTACAGGAGAGAGATGGTTGGGTGGATTGTGTGTACTTAGACTTAGAGAAGGCCTTTGACGAGGTACCTCATAAAAGACTAATGTGGAAACTAGAATATATAGGAGGACTGAAGGGGAAACTCCTGGAATGGATGAGAGACTTTTTGAGGGACAGACAAATGAGGACAGTAATAAAGAATAGGATGTCTGGATGGAGGGAAGTAACAAGTGGAGTCCCTCAAGGCTCGGTGTTGGCGCCAGTAATGTTCCTGATTTACGTAAATGATATGGTAGATGGAGTGAACAGTTATGCAAGTCTGTTTGCTGATGATGTAAAGATTTTGAGGAAGGTAGAGGTTGAGGAGGATTGTAAAATGCTGCAGGAGGATCTGGATAGGATACATGATTGGAGCCGGACGTGGGAAATGAAATTTAATGTAAAGAAATGTAAAATATTGGAAATGGGTAAAAGTACCAGGAGGCCATCACTGAATTATTTGTTGGGTAATGAATTAATCACTAAAGTGAGAGAAGAGAAAGACTTGGGAGTGCTGGTCCAAGATTGTTTGTCACCTGAAAAGCACATTAATAAGATAGTTGGAGAGACTTATAAACTCTTGACTAACATAAGAGTAGCATTTCATTATATGGATGAGGAGATGATGAAAAAATTGATAGTGGCCATGATCCGCCCCAGGTTAGAATATGCAGTGGTAGTGTGGTCCCCACACAAAAAGAAAGATATAAACAAGATTGAGAGAATACAAAGAACAGCAATCAAGATGGTCCCCAGTCTGGCAGATCTGTCATACAGAGAAAGGCCGGAAAAGCTGGATTTGTCTTCCTTAGAGGAAAGGAGAAAGAAGGGAGACATGATTGCAGTGTTCAGGACCATGGTGGGAGTGGATAAAATTAACCGAGAAGATCTGTTTGTATGGGATAAGAGAGCAACAAGAGGACACGGAATGAAATTGAAAAAGTCAAGCTGCTTGAAGGATATCAAGAAACATAGCTTTCCTTACAGAAGTATAGAGTTATGGAATAGCCTTGACAAAGAGATCATCCAGTCTAAACACTTAAATGAGTTTAAAGCTAAATTTGACTTACTGAGAAACAGCGATGGGAACCCACGAGCATAGCATATTTCGTGTGTATCTCAATTAGGTATATTGGGTAAATACATAAGTATTTGGAACGACTTAGACGAAAAGGTGGTGCATGAGAAAAACATTCATGTGTGTAAAGGTAGACTTGATAAATGTGGATATGGAGACAGGACAACACGAGCATTGCTCAATTCCTGTATACTACAAATAGGTAAATACGAATAGGTAAATACACACACACACACCAGAGAGGCAGCACGTTCGTCACCTCGCTCCGCGCTGGCCAGCCTTGCCCACAGCTGGCCACACCTAAATAATATCTTTATTTGAGTCAAGCTCTGTACTAGGTTAAACTAAATGATATTCTAATATAGTAGAGCAAGTGTAAGAAAAATTGTTGTCCAAATAATAGAATACATCCAGTCAGTGGAAGAATCTGGTGATACAACACATCATCAACTGGGTGTTGTCTGTCACCAGGCAGGAGATGCATACTTGTAAGTAGAAGTTATCTTTCTAATTGAGAATTAGCACAATATGAGCACCATCTTCAGTAAAGTTAATATGGAATAAGTTAAGAAAAGGGATAAAGATAGAATACAGGGTGATGATTTCTACCAAGAACTGGTTGAAATGGAAACATATAATAAATTAGTAGGAAAAGTGAATACACTGGAAAAAACTTTTCAAAGTGAAATAGATGAAATTAAGAAGCAATTACACATGCAGAAGGAAGAAAATAAAAAAATTAGTAAAGGAAACAAAAAAAAGACACAGCAATAGGTGAGCTGTCAGTTGAGGTAGTTTCACTTAGAAGGAAAACTGTTGAAATGGTAAGTACAATTGTCAACCTTGAGAGTATTAGGGAGGAGTTCAGAAATGACATAGAGACAATTAGGCAAGCAAGCACTCTGATAGACCAAAGCAGTGATACTGAAAAGAAGATAACCCAAGTGAATGAAATGATGAGAAGTTGCAGATATGAAGTAGAAACTATGTATGCTGAAAGGTTAAAGTAAGGAAAGACATAGAAACAAAAGTCGAAGAAAAAAGCATTAGAAAGGAAGTGAAAGAAATCATTAAAAACAACCCAAAACTGGTCACAGATTTAGCAAGTATCAACATATTTGTAATAATCACTGGAATAGATGAAGAAGATATAAGAAATAAAATTTTGAGAGACAAAAAGGAGAAGTATGAGAGAAAATCTGTGATAAAGACATAGAGGAACACAAAAGGCTAGGGAAATATGAAAGAAATTAGTCAAGGCCTCTGAAAGTGACCTTCCAGAGTGTGAACACTGGAGGAAATACAAAAAAATCCAAACAGACTCTTGGAAAAAGTAAAAAGAGGAATATAAAAGTATGGATGAAAAAAAAAGCCTAACTCAAGAGGAACTGGGAGTACTAAAGGAGAAGAGGGGGAAAGCAAAAGCAAAGAACGAGGAAAGATCTGAGGAAGAAATTTTTTTTTTTTACAAAGTACAGTAATTGGATTGCAGGCATGAAAGTGGTACATAACCAACAGAGAATAAAAAGGAGGAAGGTAGTAGACTCAATTTATGGCAAGTATGTAAACAAGATGATTAAGTTGATGTACTCAAATGTAGATGGAATGGTGTCTAAATTAGTACAAGATAAAAGAATATACCAAAAAAAAGGAACCACATATTATTTGTCTAACTGAAAAAAAATTAATCCCAGATATATCAAACGATACCCAAAACTTAGAGGAATACAATATATGGAGAAGAGACAAAAATTTAAGAAAAGGAGGAGGAGTTATAACTTTATCAAAGAAAAATCTACAAATCAAAGAAATAAAAATAGATATACCCCCTGGGGGTAGGGGGGTTTCAAGAAGACTCCCCCAGTATCCCTGCTTGTCGTACGAGGAGACTAAAAGGGTTGGTGGTGGGTTAGTGCCCCACCCCGTAAAAAGAACTAACTAAAAAAGCGAATAAATCGCCTCGGACCTGGACGGACCATACGTTGATGACTAAGGAACGGACAAAGGACATTCTTAGGGTGGGAACGTGGAATGTGAGAGGAGTGAATGATGAAGTGAAAGAGAGAGAGAGATTGTTCAGGTGCTTGAGGATGCAAAAGTGGATATATGTGGATTGACTGAAACTAAATGGAAAGGTGAAAGGGGGAGAGAATGGGAATATGGTTTAGGTATATGTGCGAGAGTCAATGAAAATGAGAGGGCAAGAGTGGGAGTATGTCTGATGATAAGCAAGAAGTGGAAGGAGAATATAAGAGAGTATGGAACAGTGGGTGAGGATGAAAGTAGGTATACAAGCGTGGGCGATTGTATGTGTGTATGCCCCGACAGAGGATCGAGTGGCAAGAGTGAAAGATGAGTTTTGGGTGAGTGTAGAAGCGTGTATGGACAACTTTGAGAGGAGCGAGAGAGTGCTGTTGTTTGGAGACATGAATGGCAAAGTTGGGAATGTACGAGTGGATGGAGTGGTTGGTCAGTGGGGTGTGCCAGCTGACGTAGATGGGAATGGAAGTGCTTTGGTGGACATCTGTGCTTGTAAGGGGGCTGGTAATAGCCAACACCTACTTTCGGCATAAGATGATCCACAGGTATACATGGAGAGTAATGAGGAGGATGGATGGTGAACTTGTTGAACGAAAGGCAATGATAGACTACGTGTGTGTGGATGAGCGAATGAGAAGACAAGTGTTGAATGCAAGAGTGTGGAGAGGGTGGGGGAATGGAGTCTCGGACCATCACTTAGTGATGGCCAAGGTAGAGCTGCAAAGAAAGTGGTTGAGGAGACGAAGGGGAAGACAGGAGGAAGCAACTCCTGTGAGAAGAGTGGAGAAATTGCAAGATAGTGAGAAAATGACAGAGTATAAGAGCATAGTGGAAGAAAGATTGGGAAGGTATGAGCTAGAGCAGATGGAAGGGGTGGAAGACGTATGTAAGATATTCACGGAAGAGATAGGCGCAGCGTGTGAGGCGGTTTGTGGAATGAGGAGGAGATGCAAGGGACAGCATGGTGGAATGATGAGGTGAAACAAACTGTGGAACAAAAGAAGAAGGCATATAGTGAATGGTTAGCGAGTAGAGGCAGGGGAGAAGATGAGAGAGAGAAGAGAGAGGTATATGTGAGCAGGAGAAGGGAGGTTAAGAGACTGGTGAAGGAGAGTAAAAAGAAAGTGGATGAAGAGTTTGGGAGGAATCTGAGTGTGAAATGGAGGGAGAGTAAGAAATTGTTTTGGAAGGAGGTAAAGAAAGTAAGGGAGTGTGAAAGGGGAAATAGTAGGGGAGTGAAAGATAGGAATAATAGATTGTTGGTGGAGAAGAGAGAGAAACTGAGGAGATGGAAGGAGCACTATGAGGATTTGTTGAATGTAGAGAGTGAGAGCAGTGTGAGTATAAGTGGTTGGGGAATGGCTGGGAGAAGAAGAGATGAGAGGAGGGAGGAAGAGATCAATAGGGCGGAAGTAGTGGAAGCGATGAAGAAGATTAAGTTGGGAAAGGCCCCAGGAATTGATGGAGTGTGTGATGAAATGCTTAGGTATGGGGGTGAGATTGTTGTGGAGTGGATATGGAAGTTGTGTAGATTGGCTTGGGAAGAGGGAAGGGTTCCAGAGGACTGGAAATCAGGTATAATTGTTCCTTTATACAAAGGAAAAGGGGAGAGAGAAGTATGTGGTAACCATAGGGGTATTTGTCTACTTAGTGTGACTAGTAAAATATATGGTAGAATACTCATTGATAGGGTTAGGCATATGACAGAGGAGCTAGTTGGAGAAGAACAAGGGGGATTTAGGAAGGGAAAAGGGTGTGTAGATCAGATATTTGTTCTAAGATGTTTAGTGGAGAAGTATCTAGAGAAGGGAAGGAAAGTGTATGCTGCCTTCATGGACTTGGAGAAAGCTTATGACAGAATAGATAGACGGGGTATGTGGAAGGTATTAAGAATATATGGAGTGGAGGGGAAATTGTTGAGTGCTGTGAAGAGTATGTACGAGGGAGCTAGGGCTACGGTGCGAGTGGATTGTGAGCTGAATGAGTTCTTTGATCTCAATGTGGGACTGAAACAGGGTTGTGTAATGTCTCCATGGCTGTTTAATATATACATGGATGGGATTGTAAAGGAGGTGCAGGGTAGGGCAGTGGATGTGGGGGTGGCTCTAATGAATGAGGGTGAGATTTGGAAGCTTCCGGTGTTGCTGTTTGCTGATGATAACAGTACTGTTGAGTGAAGATGAATGGGAGTTGCAAGGTTTAGTGAATGAATTTGGGACAGTGTGTAGGAGGAGGAATCTGAAAGTTAATGTAAACAAAAGTAAAGTTATGGTGTTTGAGAGGAATGAAGTCACAGAGTGTGCAGTGAGGTTGGATGGTGAGGATATGGAGAATGTGAGTGCATTCAAGTACAGTAACCCCTCCAATATCCGGATCAATAGAGCCATAGGCAGGTCCGGATAGTGGTCCTGTCCGGATATTGGGCCCCAGCTTATGGACTTGTACTTATGGACCCTAACTCTGAAAAACACCTATACAACTCCCTCTGGACATGCATTGCACCTATTTAAGACCCAAATCACACCAATAAGGGACATAAAAGACTGAAATAAATGCAAAAGAACCATAAAATGAGGTTTTAGAGGTGAGTTTATACAATATTAAACATTCTGGGTACTTACAAGTCCCTTGCTCTTGGACTGGTTTGAACCGCCAGTTTGCAGTCCACAGTTAATCCTCTGCACTCTAAATTCTAATTTCTTAACACTGCACAACACTGTAAATTCCCGTGTGTTCTAGTGGCAAGGTATTGCAGTTTATTCACTGTTTATTCACAAAAAACAAGCACCTGTGGCTTGCACTGTTATGAGTATCTGCTCTCCATTGGAGTTAAGCTGTGACTGTTGATGTTGGTGGGGTAACAGAGTTGCCAGATCGCAACAGCCACATTACCAATCTCCTCAACTTTCATTGTCAAATATAACTTTTCATTACCAAATTCGTAAAGCTAGCATATATTCTTCACTAATTATATATACAAGTGGAAATACATGTAATCACTCTCCTTATAACTAACACCATGTTGATTATTTTCACACTATGTAGGGTAGCAGATTAATCAGAGAGAGCAAACAATCCACCATCTCCATCCTGTGTATCCTCATACATGTGAAAAATCCATTTGGTAATGCATTATTCTAATTCATTACCAAACGAATTTTTCATTAC
Source organism: Coenobita brevimanus (assembly GCF_032717465.1). Taxonomy (NCBI): domain Eukaryota; kingdom Metazoa; phylum Arthropoda; class Malacostraca; order Decapoda; family Coenobitidae; genus Coenobita; species Coenobita brevimanus. Next base: position 62,783,903 of record NC_137054.1, read on the forward strand.
CAAATTGGCCCACACTTGGTAATGAAAAATACCAAATGGCAACCTGACAGGGGAGGGGGAAGGGGGAGGAAGGAAGGGGTGAAGGGACCATGGTGTAACAGCTGTTTGGCGCCAGGCGGGAATTTCAAATTATGGGAGGGAAAAAAAGTCAGATTTTTTCCGAATTTTTTGTGGTTTTTGGCCCATTTTGGGAATATTGGATCCCAGGAGGATTATGTCCGGTTAGTGGGGATGTTCGGATATTGGGCGTTCGGATATTAGAGGGATTACTGTACTTGGGTAGTGTGATGAGTAAGGATGGAACTTTGGGGGGATGAAGTGCGTGAAAGGGTACAGCAGGGAAGGAAGGTTGTTGGTACACTGAAAGCAGTGATGAGAAATAGGGAGGTGAGTATGGAAGTTAAGAAGTCACTGCATGATAGTATTGTCATCCCTACCCTGATGTATGGAAGTGAGGCATGGACCTTGCAAGAGGGGAACAAGTCAAGAGTGAGAGCAGTGGAAATGAGTTACTTGAGAGGAGCATGTGGAGTGACGTGGAGGGACAGGTTGATGAATGAAGAAATGAAGGAACGTTGTGGGGTGGATGTGGATGTGGTTGAGAAGATTAGGAGAAATACACTGAGGTGGTTGGGACATGTGGAGAGAATGGAGAATGAAAGACTGACTAAGAGGGTGTATGTAGGTGAGGTGGAGGGAGGGAGAGGAAGAGGTAGACCGAGGATGAGGTGGAGGGATGGAGTTGAGAGATATATGAGGGAGGGGGGGGTGAGTTGGGGGGAGGGTAGTCAGATGGTGGGTGACAGAGGGACTTGAAGGCGTTTTGTCTGCGGCCACCCTTTGCGGGATTAGGGCGTCGTGCTATAGATAGATAGATAGATAGATATTTATACATTCCACCCAAAATAAACACCTGGGTAAGAGGCTATTATGGAGACCTGGCAGGAAGTATAATTCAGAGTTTAAGAGCATTACAACATAGAATGGAAAAGGAATATAAAAGAATTATATTAACTGGAGATTTCAATACAAATATAAATTGGAACACTCTAGATGTAATAAGCCATGAAAGCTGTTGGGATCAAAAGCTTGCATTATCTTTGGCTTGCATTGTCACTCGATTCTAGCACTGCTGTGCCACTAGAAGTCTGGATATTACTATATCTGCTGCAAATACTACTACTAGTACTACAACTACTACTACTACTACTACTACTGCTATTAGTACTACTACTATTGCCCTACCACTACTACTACTGCACAGAACCTAATTAATAATATTGTGAACAAAATAGTTATCCACATAGTATCCATAATCCACTACAGTATATTTCCCACTATAACAGCATTTTCTCCTGTGATTTTTTTTTCGTCATAACGAAATATGTACACACACAAAAACTTTCAATAAAAAATAAAGCACATATTTCATAATAAAACAAACTTTCTTCCGTTATTCACATAAATATACACAGAGCGCTGGTGTGAGGCTTGCCCTATGGTGCTTCCTCCTCCCCCCCTCCTCCACCTTCTCCCTTCCTCCTCTCCCTACCTCCTCTTCCATCTCCTCATCCATGCCAGTATCCCCCCTTTCAAAGATCGTCAGTATCCTCTGAACCATTCCCATCATCAGAAATAGCAGTTGAACACACAGGGGGAAATGATGGGCGCACAGTGGAGGACTAACGTGATCCACCCACCTCATCCGACGCATTAATATCGACACTCATCATGGCATGGTTGCCATCCTCAGAGGAAGAGACACTTTCCCCTCTCACAGTTGACAGTGATGTCACCTCGAGTTCTTTCCCTGTTGCACGATCACTAAGGCCTAATCTTTTGTGGCCTTTAGACTTCATTGGTGTTGAAGTTGGCAGCTGTGGGTGCTCAGTTGAAGATCTGGACACAGGGAAAACTTTTTGCGTAGGTCTGTCCACTACGGAGGTAAGCAGGTAACTGGAACGTGGCTCAGATGCATGCAGGAGGGTTGTCAGTGACTGCGTGTAGTGGAAATAACCCACGGAATATTCAGACAATACCGCAAAGCACTAGATCATGTGTACATGACACCTGGACACTATGGGTTAGTGATCATGTACATACTGTACAGTGATCCCTCGGTTATCTGGACTTTCATTATCCGAACGTGTTCAGTATCCAGATGCTGGGCCTTGGCTCTATTAAACCATTATCCGAGTTGACTTGCTATTGTCCAGATGTAAATGTGCCTGAGAACTTCGGTTGGCCAGCCGCCATGTCCAAACATTCAGTATCATGGCCGCTGGGCTTGAGCAATGAGCGGGAAGTAGTCTGTAACCCACAACTAGAGCTAAAATGTCCGTCTGAGCCTGTAGTGCGTGGTTAGAATCGCGTGCTTGTCCTAACATTCCCAACGAACCTCCAGCACCCAAGTAATAGGACTGTAACCAGCAAGCGGTGTCAAAACGTCCATGCAGATTTCTCACTGAATGTCTAATATCACGTGGCCACGGTGGCTATGTCTTTCCCAACCGCCACCTTCATCGAACACAGATCACAAGCCACGAGTACACGTTCGGCGACAGCAGCCATCCGCCTCTCTATCGAAGGTTGGAAGTCCCCCAGTCTCGATGCGTTGTGTTTCCACATGGCCACTCGGCGTCTAACAGACCACAAGCCACGAGTAAATGTGCGGCAAAAGTGCCCGTCTGCCTGTTGACAGAAGGGGGAGAATCCTGCCCACAGCCTCATTCTTTTCCCCTCTCCCTTCCCTCCTCCATACCCTCCTGGCTCCCCCCTCACTCCCTCAGTCTCTATCATCCTCTGTGGTGATGACACTGGCGTGAGTTTTCAAAGTTGTTTTGTGATTTATTCAACTTCTACTGGTCTTATCAAAATTCCGCAAAGTCCATGAAAAAGCTCATTAAATTCTACATCTAGGCATATGCTTAACTCTTGGATGATACTGGCAAAATTTTGAATTAGGATGATAGGAAGTTTTACGAAGGTAAATTTACTTTTGAACAAGTTATTCCTGCTTGAATTTCGTACTCTTATTTGTCAGTTTTATGTGTTTTTATTAGCTTATCTTATAATATAAACACCAGTGAAGATGATGGTATACGATTTATACCAATGTAATTAATTTACGGTGGCATATTTGGCCGTGGAATTCTTTTTAGCCATGGGAGCAATCACTCGTCACAGACAACAGATTTTCAAACCGTCACCAGTTTTTTTGTGGATTTTTGTTGTTTATGCATTGTTTTCATGATGTTTAGTATTAATATGGATGAACATGTCTGTTTTGATGTCTAAATATGGCATATTGACCTGAAAACAGTGTCAAAATTAGGAGGGGTACTGTACGTACAGTCATGTATAGGTCGGGAGTTTTATGGTTTTCGGTGTTTTTTTTTCCCATGGTTTTCTTGGTGTTTCACATTACTCTGAATATTACTATGTGTGTTTTGATGTCTAAATGTGGCATATTGACCTGAAAACAGTGCCAAAATTAGGAGGGGTACTGTACATACAGTTGTGTATAAGTTGGGTGTTTTTTTATTTTCAGTGTTTTTGTCATGGTTTTCTTGGTGTTTAGCATTATTTTGGATATTCCTATGTGTGTTTTGATGTCTAAATGTGGCAGATTAAACTGAAAACAGTGCCACAATTAGGAGGGGCATTCATTTGTGTAGAGTGCATTATGTTTTCACTTTTTTTTTTTTTAATGGTTTTCTTGGTGTTTAGCATTACTTTGGATATTCCTATGTGTGTGTTGATGTCTAAATATGGCAGACTGACCTGAAAACAGTGCCAAAATTAGGAGGGGTAGTGTTTTTTTGTTTTTTTTCATGGTTTTCTTGGCATTTAGCATTACTCTGGATATTCCTGTGTGTGTTTTGATGTCTAAATATGCATGAATGACTGGAAAACACTGCCAAATTAAGCACAGGTACTGTACAAATAAGTTAGGTATAGGTTGGAGGTGGGTATACTGTACGTAGGGTCTGGGTATGGTAGGGGAGTAGTGTTCATTATCCAGTTGTTGCCACTACCCAGACATGCCTTTGGCTCTATTATGTTTGGATAAATGAGGGATTACTGTATTTCTAATGGTTTCAGAGGTCCCTCCCAATAGTTTGGAAAAAAAAAGAAAAAAGAAAAAAGGGTAGTTCAAAAGACCCGCAGCTTACTGCCAATCGGATTACAGGACTTTTACTGTACCATGACTGGGAATACGTACAAATTACAAGCAAGTTCTTGAGAGTCTTTCAAAACATAAAAAATATGATTTATAGCAGAATTATAAAGCAGCTGTTACTGAATTGTGAAGCTTACCAGTCAAATTTCTTGCCATAGTTGTGGAGTCTGCAGTTGTGGCATGACACTTTTTGTCGAAACGTATGACCATCAGCTGGAAGTTTTTCCGTATATCCTGAAGATTATTTAATTTATATGATTAAGAAGTGTTTCAGAGATGAAATGTATTATAATTGATATGTTCATAAAATACTTATTTAAACTTACTGAACACACATGACTTATCATTTGCTCTCCTATTTTCCCACTGGAATTTTATTTTTCATTGCTTTCCTCTCTGAGGATTTCTGGGAAGTCTATGCATCATCTTCCCTTGCCCAGGTCAAGTTGAGTATCCCCAGGCAACACAGTGAGGCATATTTAATGAAAAAATCCAATTACAGTTAAAAGAAGACGTTTTCTATACACTTGACTTGCCTGCCCCTGCTGCCCACACCACAGGGAGGCAACATGGTGCCTGTGAGTCATGTGGCCTGGGTGGGCTGGAACACTGTTGTCATGGCTCTCCCTGTAGAAGGCACTGTCCCTGTTGAACCCATGGTAAAACTGCCCTTGCATATGACTTCCCTTATAGAATTAGGTTTTCAGAAGTGCAACCTGATCACGTACCAGGGCCTGCTTGCACAAAACTTGTAGGTGGTAGATTATGTAATTTGGGGTTCATTAGAGGTATGTAGTGGGCTTTCTGTTTTTCCTCTCTCTCTCTCTCTCTTTCTCTCTCTCTTTAACATACACTTATACCTTCAGGGTATGAACTACAAGATGATTATTGAATGTGCCTTTTAACCTTTCCCTCCATGAACTGCCAACCCTACAGTACGATCGTACACCGTTGATGTGGCAGTAACTTTACAGTATTCGGAAACTCAGCAAACAGCAGCCCATCTTCAAAACTCAGCAAACAGTAATCCAGCTTCAAAACTCAAGAAACAGTAATCCAGCTTCAAAACTCAAGAAACAATAATCCAACTTCAAAACTCAAGAAACAATAATCCAGTGTCAAAACTCAACAATCAGCAATCCAGCTTCAAAATTCAACAAACAGCAGTCCAGCTTCAGACCCAAGCAAACAGTGTTCCAGCTTCTAAACTCAACAAACAGTTATAGAGCCTCAGAAGTACCCGTAGTGAGCCCTAATGTTTCATGTGATTTGGATTCGCGAATTTACGTTTCGCAGAAAAGCCCCAAATTTCCCTGAACTTATCCCAACGATCAATAATTCACCTTTCGCATGAATATATGAGGCACCAGTGGGCAAGGCGATCATCAACTGTTTTCCACTATGTTGTTATCGCAGTTCCTGCCAGCTGTCAGACTGTGTGTATGGTGCTCTGCTAGTGATTGTAGCTGCTGTCACTTTTTTTTGCCTTTCCCTTTGTTCAGCTATTGTTCTTGTGTGGTCTACCTGTACTGTATTTTGGCTTCCTCTTCATTCATTGGAGGACCAGGTAATAGTGGTGGCAGTGAAATACCGGGAAGTTCAAAGGATGGAGACGAGGAGAAAAGAATGTGAGTGTCTGGTCGATGTGAAGAAGAGAAAGTATTCAGTAGAGGATAAGACAAAGATTTTTCAGGCTGGTGATCCATTTATTTAATGTTTCTTAACATATTTATCATATTCATATGGTTGTCAGTTATTCAGGTATCCTGTGTTATGAGAATTATATCTCAAAATTGAGAAAAAGTGACTTTGGGAGGGGCTCTAGAACCAGTTAGATTATTTTACCATTGAATTAATTCTTTCAAGTTTGCGAAATTCAGGTTTTGTGCCAACCTTGTGATAGCAATTGGATGCGAAACTTAGGGGCTCAGTGTACACTTACTAGCATACTGGCTTAGACAAAACAGAATAACTGCTTCACCAACTAAATTAACTTTCATCCTCTTCACCCCTGACAGACATGGATCTCAAACGCACTCTTATGGTTCTGTCTTGTACCTACCACTTCCTTTGGAAAGATATTTAAAAGTTCTAGGGCATGTGATTTATGAGATACACACTTTACCTATTCTCTGCATTCAAGTAACATCAGAGAAGAGGCATCACATAAACTAGACACCACAGACATTGCATGTACCTTTGGACAGCACAAAGGATTTCTTAAAACAGTGGTCAGTGAGGTTGCTCATCATCCACACACTCAGTGTAGTGATACTCTATTTCAGGGTAACTCTACATTGAGTGACAAGCAAAATGATTTTCTGTAAACCAGGAAACCATTTAATACACTGGGTGGTAACCTTATAACCAACCAACGTGTGTTTCCTATGTGTCAGGAAGTCAGTTGGCAGAGGGTTAGTGCCCCTACCTGGAAAACTAACTAAAAATACAAACAAAATGTCTTGGGCCAGGACAAACCAACAGGTGACAACCAAGGACCAAACAAAGGACATAGTACGGATTGCAACATGGAATGTAAGTGGTGTGAATGATTATGTGAAAGAGAGAAAAATTATCCAGGTGCTTTAGGATGCAAAAGTGGACATATGTGGATTGATTGAGGCAAAATGGAGGGGTGCAAGTGTGAGAGAGTGGAAGTGTGGGTGGGGTATGTGCGAGGGTAGGTGAGAATGAGAGGGCAAAATAGGGTGTATGTATTGTTAACCCTTTAACCGCGGGTGTCATCCCAGAATGACATTTCAAAAACTGGACCAAACCGCTGGTGTCATTCTCGAATGTTTGTAAATATTTTGAATACCGCGCGTTTTTTCCGTGCGCCAATTGTTTCAAGGGAGAGTAGCTATTAAGTTCTTTCACTCCAGCCTCGCCCCCCCTGGGCCCCCCACCCCACCCCGGACCAAACACGCATCAGTATCTGTCCAGCTGTGTGAGTGACAACACTTCTGATGTGGCAGTGAAGTGCAGGCAATTACAGTGCCTTTTACCTGCCTCAGTGAACACAGAGTGGTGTTTATCGTATGTGCAGTGTTCATATATGTTTATAGTATTATTATCAGAATGAGGTTGGCATTTGGTAATGGTGTGTGAGCGAAAAATAGTGATTACAACACTGCTGATATGGCAGTGAAGTGCGGGCAATTACAGTGCCTTTTACCTGCCTCAGTGAACACAGAGTGGGTGTTTATCGTATGTGCAGTGTTCATATATGTTTATAGTATTATTATCAGAATGAGGTTGGCATTTGGTAATGGTGTGTGAGCGAAAAATAGTGATTACAACACCGCTGATGTGGCAGTGCAGTGCGGGCAATTACAGTGCCTTTTACCTGCCTCAGTGAACACAGAGTGGGTGTTTATCGTATGTGCAGTGTTCATATATGTTTATGGTATTATTATCAGAATGAGGTTGGCATTTGGTAATGGTGTGTGAGCGAAGGTAATGGTGTGTGAGCGAAAAATAGTGATTTTAGATCACTCACTTCTAATGGCACTGCCCATCCAGTGATAGTCAACGAAATCATGAAACCTACATCATTGCAAAGCCGAAGGTTAGTACTTTCTATTGGTACCTTATTTTTCGCTCTAGATTTATTCTGTGCAGAGTTATAAAGGTTTAAAGTTTGTTTACATTTTGGCTGGAACCCCCGCGGGAGAGGCCAGTCGGGTCAAAACAGTGCCCGCGGTTAAAGGGTTAAGAAACAAGATTTGCCAGTTAGGTGCTCAAGAAGCATCTCGACGTTTCCTGATGTTTACGGTAGCTAGTTCTGGTACCGGTATGAGCCAGAGTTGCCAGTTTGCCTGCTGTTTGTGAGCATAGTTATCTCATAAGTTATGCATTAATATATGTGCTCATTTTTCTTTATAATGTTTTATTTACCAGTACGTGATTGTTTGTTAAATTATGTAATTTAATTTACGTTCATATGGTAAATGATTTAGAGTGTTATATAATGTAAGAAGACTGTGGCATGTTTTGGTTGTCCCTGAGTTGGTAACTGTTAGCTGTTGCCTTATCGAGTTTGTGGTAGAAGTTTCTCGAGTATTGCAAGCTTATATAAGGATGGGGAGGAGACTATTTCAGGTTCAGTCGGTTTTCAGTTCAGTTTGAGTGTAGTGCAGTGTCAGTTTGTAGCCTATATTTTTGGTACTTGTGAAAACAGTGAAATGTTGTTAAGCATTAAGTAAAGTTAAGCAGTTAATAAAGTTTGTATAGCTCCAGTGCTTGTGAGAACAGTGAGGTGCAGTTGGAAAGCATTAAGTGTAGTTATCTGGAAAATAAAGGCAGTGAACTTCAAGAAGCCAGTTTTTATCTTCGCCTCAGCTGATCTTGTGTGTTGTACACCGAGTGGCTGACCATAGGAAGAGCAACCGACTGGGCAACATCGTTCCTGTACAGTACTACTGCTTTTTGGAGCCTGTGGCAGTGGGGGATGTGGATGGAACAGTATTGTTGCATGCAAGTGATGCAAGGAGAATATAAGAGAATATAGATCAGTTGATACGAGGATTGTGTGGTTATGATTGAAAGTAGGACTGCAAATGTGGTTGATGCCAACACAAGATCGTGCAAGCAGATTGAAAGAAGAGTTTTCGGCAACTGTGCAAGTGTGCATGGAAAAGTTTGAGAGGAATGAAAGAGTGTTTTTGATTGGAGATATGAATGGAAAAGTAGGTAATGTGAAGATGGATGTAGTTGGTGAGTGGGGTGTGCCTGCAGAAGTGGATGAGAATGGCAGTGCTGTAGTGGACATTTGTGTGGGGAGGGGGTTGGTGATAGCCAATACCCTCTTTAGGCACAAAATGATCCATAGGTATACATGGTGAGTGATGAGGAGGGTGGGTGGTGAACTTAATGAATGAAAGGCAGTGATTGATTGTGTGTGTGGTTGAGAGTGAGATGGTACATAATGGATGCAAGAGCATACAGAGGTTGGGAGACTGGACTTCAAGTGTTGGTGAAAGTCAAGGTATGAATGCAGAGGATGAACAGAAGGAGGTAGTTCACTCAAAGAGAGTAGAAAAGTTACAAGAGAAATGGAAAAAGGCAGAGTAGTGGAGGGAAGTGGAGGAGTGATTGGGTCAACATGATTTGGAGCAGATGGGGGAGGTGGAAGGTGTGTGTGGGATATTCACAGAAGAAATCTGTGTAGCATGAGAGATGAAGTGTGGGGTTAAGAGGATGAAATGGGGTGCATGGAACAGCATGGTGGAATGAAGAGGTGAGACAATCTGTGGTGAAAAAGAAGACAGCATATAGTGAGTGGATGAGAAGCAGGCATCGAGGAAGTTGAGGGACGGAAGAGAGAGTTATATGTACAGAGGAAGAGAGAGGTGAAAAGATTAGTAAGAGAGAGTAAGAAGAGAATGAATGTGGAATTTTGATGGAATTTGAGTGTAAAGTGGAGGGAATGTAAGATAATGTTCTGGATGGAGGTAAAGAGAGTTAGATAGGGTGATAAAAAAAGTTAGTAGGGGAGTGAAAGATAAAAATGGTTGATTGATAGTGGAGAAGGGAGAAAAAGTGAGCAGATGGAGAGAACAATTCAAGGAACTGTTAAAAATAGACGATGAAAGTAATGCAAGTATAAGTGACTGGGAAATGGCCGGGAGAAGGAGGGAGAGAGAATGAAAGTAATGTGAGCATAAGTTGCTGGGGAATGGCTGGGAGAATGAGGGAGATGAGAAGGGAGGAAGAGATCAGTAGGATGGAAGTAGTGGAAGCAATGAAGAAAGTTAAAATAAAGTTAAAATGGGGAAAGCCCCAGGAATTGATGAAGTGTGTTGTGAAATGATGAAGCATGAGGGAGAGATAGTAGTAGAATGGATTGGGAAGGTATGTGATTGGCCTGGGAGGAAGGTAGAGTCCTGGAGGATTGGAAGTCAGGTATAATTGAGGCCATTAGAGGGAAAACCAGGTAAGCGCCAAAAAAAGAAAACAAAAAAATGCTGTTAAAGTTTGTGTACTTTAAATATGACATAACTTTTCAACCAGTGAAGATATTCTGCTCTTGTTTTTTTTTCCATGTAGCCTAATTCATCTACTTTTCCGTAATGATACTCAGATACATAATTAGTGGTATTTTAAATGAAAAAATTCAATAACATCTTCTTTCTCCTCTTAGACAACAATCGACGACAAAGTAGCAGTACTTTTACCCATAATGTGTGTTATTGTAGGTCAGCTATAAGATATTGAGACTGAAAATATGTCAGTAGGTAAGTAAGGACATGTGCCTTTATGGTGGTGTCATAAAAAAAAGCTTGGTGGTATGTGTCAAGCCACGCGATTGGCCCGTCTTGCAGCCACCTCCTGCTGTGTGGCGCTTGCCTGGTTTTCCCTCTCACTCTTAGCCTCACATACATGCGTCTTACAATAAGTGCGTGTTTTGACATGAATACTATGGTAAAATCACCTTAACTCAAGTAGGAAAACCGGACATGATGTTGGTTTCCAAGGATGCAGTACTTGGGAGAAGAAAATACTAAGCCAAAATGGACCTAATGTTAATGTCATGGAGTGGTTGGCTATCAATAGCAGTACGGTCGTTCACAGCCCTTTAAAAATCGTAATTTTCAACCATCTTAGGGACATCTTTTTCACTTAAACCCTTGTTGTAGTGGTAGAAGAGGATTTGGGGTATAAAGTGGTATATTTAACTCCGTTTCTGGCCGGGGTGGTGCTTACCTGGTTTTCCCTCCAAGCGCCTCAATTATCCACTCACTTGATGTAGTGCTGCTCTTGGGTGTCTGCCCTTTCCTATCCTCCATCCTTCTTTCCATCCATCCCCTTCTGTCTTTCTTTCCTTCATTCTTTCCTCTTTCTTCTGCCTGCGGGTGACTTTGCACTCCCTCTTGTGTCTTTCTTTCCTTCATTCTTTCCTCTTCCTTCTACCTGTAGGTGACTCTACACTGAGTGACAAGCCAAATGGTTTCCTGTACACCAGGAAACCATTTACTATGCTGGGTGGTAACCATATAACCAAATTTTGGCTCCTGGTGGTTTAGTGGGTAATAAAGGTGCTCCAGTCGGATTGAGCCGGTGAAGGTTTATATCCAAGGGGTGGTTGGGGTTTATTGCTCATGTAATGCCACTCAGGGATGATTGAGGCTGGTCACTCTCATCTTAAATGCCAGGACCAACTTTCCTAGCCCCGTGCTCCTACGCTTCTCATGGGGCAACGTAGGATTAGATGATGGATGGATGGATGGCTGGATGACAAAGGAAAAGGGGAGAGATGGGTGTGGTAATCACAGGGGCATTTGTCTTCTTAGTGTAATAGGAAAAGTGTATGGTAGGGTACTTAGCGTCAGGGAAATAACAGAGTAATTACTTGGAGAAGAACAGATAGGTTGTAGGAAGGGAAGAGGTTGTATAGATGAGACATTCATCCTTTGGTCTTTAGTGGAAAAGTTTCTAGAGAAGAGAAAGAAGCTGTATGCAGAGTTCATGGTTTTGGAGAAAGCATATGACAGAGTAGATAGACAAGGATTGGGGAAAATATTCAGAATATTTGGAGTAAGTGGGAAGCTTTTGACTGCCATGAAGAGAATGTATGAGGGTGCAGAGGCTGCAGTGTGTATGTAGATGGTGAACTGAGTGATTTTTTCTGTCTAATTGTTGGCTTGGAACAGCAGTGTGTCATGTCTGCATGTTTTTTTATCTGTATATGGATGAGGTTATAACAGAGATACAAGACAGGTCAGTGGATGTTTGGAGCAGCCCTAATGAGAGAGGGCAGCATTTGGAAACTCCTTGTGCTGTAGTTTGCAGATGATACTGTACTGTTAAGTGAAGATGAAGGGTAACTGCAAGGCTTGGTGGATGAGATTGGGAGTGTGGAATCTATCAGTGAATATAGGGAAGAGTAAAGTTATGGTCTTTGAGAGAAATGAAGTCACTGAATGTTCAGTGAGGTTGGATTGTGTGGAAATGGAAAATGTGAGTGCATTTAAGTACTTAGGTAGTGTGATGAGTAAGGATGAAAGTTTGGAGGATGAAGTGCCTGAAAGGGTACAGTAGGGAAGAAAGGTTGCTGGTTCTTTGAAAGCAGTGATAAGAAATAAGTAAGTGAGCATGGAAATAAAAAAGTCACTGCATGTTGTGATACCAGCTCTAACATATGGAAGCGAAGCTTGACCTTGTTGGATGGACACAAGTAAGAAATGAGAGCAGTAAAATGAGTTATTTGAGAAGAGCATGTGGAGTTACATGGAGAGACAGACTAAGAAATGAGGAAGTGAAGGAGCATTGTTGTGTAGATGTGGATGTGGTAGATAGTGTTACGAGAAATATGTTGAGGTGGTTTGGCCATGTGAAGAGGATGGACAGCAAGAGACTGACAGGGAGAGTGTACGCGAGTGAGGTGAAAGGGCGGGAGGGAGGGGAAAGCTGAGGATGAGATGGAGGGATTGAGTGGAGAGGCATATGAGAGAGGTGGATGTTGGCTGGAAGGAGGACAGTGAAATGGTGGGGGACAGGGCGACATGGAGGCGATTTGTTTGTGGCCACCCCTTATGGGATTAAGGCCAGTAGATAGATAGATAGTCTGTAAACACTTCATGAGAACAACAGTGAATTACAGTAGCCCAAGCTGGGCTCTTACGTCAACCATCAAACATGGATAAGCTTCAGAACAAAAAAATCCTTCAGAATATCAACAGGATGCACCAAGACCACAAACAGATTACTTCCATCAAGAAGCAAAAATACTTCCAATCAAGGATCATATAAATAAGAGAGGCACAAAATTCATCATTTCAACTCAAGACCCATTTCACACTTCTAACTTTATGTTCCATCACCGTCCTCCACAAAAAAACAACAAATGAACAACGGCCCAACCTTATCCAGAGTTTCGTAACCCTTGCCAAGCAGCAGATCTCATATGAGGCACATTGAAGATATGCACAGGCCAAGCTGCAAGCGTCATATGAGGTACAATTTACATTGGTTTTAAAACAGTGAATTGGGGAAGGTAAACTACCTTACAAAGAATCATCCTGGCAGGGGTTAACATTCTTGCTCCTTCTCCTCCTCCCAATACAACACTGCACAGACACATACATAAACTCATAGCCACCACAGCCGTCAAAAGCCTTCAACCCGTTAGTATACTTCCTGAAACTCCATTAGATATCCACCCCTTAGAAACTACCCTAACCAGAAAGACATAACTGACCAGAAATAGACTGCAATTTGGCCATTTCCCTTCCCCAGTATAGTACCAACACAAAATACAGGTCACAAACAATGCACTATGCCCACACTGGAATGCACCCTCCCACATCACAACACACCACATGTACTACACTGTCACAACACAGACAGTCCTTCAGCATACCCACATACATCATCATTGTTCATTGTTCAAACATGCTTGTATGTATCAGTCATGGTCTCCTAATGGCAACTTTCCACACAGCCCAGTCTGTAGCAGCCTCTCGATCCAACCCCTTGATCCTGAAGTTACCCTCTGTAACCCCATCGCAGGTCATTTTGCGTCTGATTCTCACAGCTCTACCCTCAGCGTTTACATCTTTCATTCTCCACACCCATTTATTATTCTCCATCCTCTCCACATGTCCAACCATCTCGTCTACTCTTTCTCATCACAGTGCCTGTATGTTCAAGTTTCATCCATCCTCTCATCTCTTCATTCAGATTCTTAACTCCCCCAGGCCTGTCATTCAGGGTCAGACTACACATCCATGTAGTCATTTCATCTTATGTTTGAGCTTTCGAATATTCTTCTCCTTTATTGCCCAAATATCATGACCATACAGCATTACACCCCTAACACATGCTGCATGCAAGGACCCTATAGCACAGATGAATTGTGTCATGTAGCATAAAATTCAGTAATATTTATCTAATCACTTTTGAGAATGTGAGTGCATTTAAGTACTTGGGTAGTGTGATGAGTAAGGATGGAAGTTTAGAGGAGGAAGTGCTTGAAAGGGTACAACAGGGAAGAAAGGTTGCTAGTTCTTTGAAAACAGTGATAAAGAATAGGGAAGTGAGCATGGGAGTAAAAAAGTCGCTGCATTCAGTATTGGTGGATACCAACCTAATGTATGGGAACTGAAGAGATTGGACCATAGTTGGAAGGACACAAGTCTGGAAGAGTGAGAGTAATGGAAAGTTGAGTTAGTTTGAGAGGAGCATGTGCAGATTATGTGGGAGAGACAAAACTGACAAATTGAGAGAAGTTAGAAGAAGGACTCATATGCGGTGTGGATATGGATGTGATAGAAAGCGTTAGGAGCAATACATTGAGGTGGTTTGGCCATTTGAGGGAGTGAGAGTGAGAGAATAAAGTAATGCAAGGAGAGTGTATGTGGAATGAGGTGGGAAGGGGGAGAGGGAAGGGAGGTCGAGGATGAGATCAGAAGGATGGAGTGGAGGGGGGAGGCTGAGGAATATGAGAGAGGAATTGGAGTGGAGGGTCGGTGAGGCTGAGGATAGAGATAGAAGGATGGGGACGTTCTTGGAGGGGGAGGCTGTATGCATTGCATAGTTTGATCACGATCTGCCTCGTGGCTTCCATAGTGACCAAGCTTCCGTGTTCTACCTCACTCCCCCCTTCTCCTCCCTTATAGTAGAGGTAAGATATATATATATATATATATATATATAGGGGCAATTATATATATATATATATATATATATATATATATACTTATTGACTTATTACATAGCCTGTGATTATCATCATCCTTTGTATAATTCTAACGTACAGTATGCTGCATGTTTGATCACGATTCGCCTCGTGGCTTCCATAGTGACCAAGCTTCCGTGTTCTACCTCACTCCCTTCTCCTCCTCTTATTAGTAGAGTAAGCTGTTCTGTAGATCTGATATTGTTCTTAGAGCTGTAGGAAAAGTTGTTACAACTCTTTGTCCCCTATAGCTTCATTTGCGCGTCCTTCTTACAAGTTGTATCAAGCTCTGCCGGCTCCTATATAATGAGCTCAGTCTCTGCATTAATTGCCACTTAGATGTACTCCTCATTTTGTTCACATCTCTGTCCTCCCCTGTACAGTTGTTATTATTTTTGTGACTGCTCAGGAAGTC